>NC_082691.1:88066772-88404215 GCF_949987515.2 Delphinus delphis
ACTCTATGTGGTAGGGATTATTATTATCCTTATTTTATAGGTAAGGAACCTGAGGCCTAGAGAGTTGATGTGTTTTGACCAAGATCACCCTATTGCAAATAGAAGGGCCAGGATTAAAGCCCAGGCAAAAGTACCCCAGAGCCCTTACCTCCTACTCTGTATTTCAAGGGTGTGCCTCTATTCAAAACCCTTAAAATAGGAGGTTTCTCAGGCTCTAGGGCTCTTCCCCGGAAGTAGTTCATAACCATAATTCTCCTGCTGGCTTAGAAAAAAGGATTTTTCTGTTAAAAAAAAAAATGAAGAGTAAAAGACACAATATGACTAGCTCTGGGTCCCAGAGACATTGCAGGCCAGGTCAAGAGCAGAACCTCAGAGTGCTTTGTCATGGTGGCCTAGTCTCATCACTATACCCTTCTCTTAGTTTTGCTTCTAAAAGATAAGCATCTGAAAATAGTTGGGCTGACTTAGAAGAAAACTTTATGAATTTAACTGGTTAATTAGGTGTAATTATTTGCATAACTTAAGAATTTTTATTATATAAATTTACCCAAGGTAAATTTTCAAGCGTATTTAAAATAAAATTTAATTTATGTGAAAGAAAATTTCTGTACACAGATGAGGGATGTCTCTATTGCAAGAAAGAATTAGCACTTGGGTGTTTTTAGAATAGAACATTGTGATCTCCCTATTAGCTTTGAATCTTGATATGAAGTGAAATGAAAACTTTCAAGAACCGTTGTGCTACTTACAGGAATAGCTTCTTTATGAACATTCTCTGTTGGCATAATCTTCTGGAAAGCATGCATTTCCATGTGTTTCGTGGCATTACATTATTTCTCCAGTGACTCCTGCCATTGTGAGCTCTTGTTTTTTTCAGTGAGATATGACAAGTATCATATTCTCAAATATTCTAGTCTTCATATTGCTATTACAAATTGACTTTAAACGCATATATCTCTTAATGTATATGATTATTTTAAAGCAGCATGATAGAGTAGGAGCCATAAGAGGAGAGGAAAGCAATTCTAACATACCCAGACCATTTGTTTGTATCATCTTGCTAACCCTAACTCTTATATGAGGAAGAGTCGACACATCTATATGTTTATTTGGAAAAGTTTGAGTAAATGATTAGCAGTTTGATTCAGAAACTTCATTAATTTTTAAAAATTTAATTTTTATTTTACATTGGAGTATGGTTGATTTGCAATATTGTGTTAGTTCAGGTATACAGCAAAATGATTCAGTTATACATATATCCATTCTTCTTCAGATTTTTAAAATTCACTTGTTCATTTAGTGTTTATACTTTTCTAAAAAGAATGTGAACAGCTGGTTGAACACAGCTGACCCTTCAACAATGTGGAGTTTAATCCGCCTGTAACTTACAGTCAGCCGTCTGTATCCAGGTTCCTCTGCCTTCTGGGAGCCAGCCATCCTCAGGCCATTTATTACTGTAGTATTTACTGTTGAAAAGCATCCATGTGTAAGTGGACCCGCACCGTTCAAACCCGGGTTGTTCAAAAGTCAACTGTATTTTGCTTGAGGAGCAGTTAAAAACTTGAAGTTGTGGGAAAACAATACCAGAAACAATTTATGAAAGGAAAGCAATAGAAGTATTTAATTTTTCTTAATTCATTTCTCTTAATATACCTGTGCTTTCCATCGCCTGCCTTAAATATCAGGAAGAGAAAGAAATGAGTGATTTTTCTCTGTGGTGGATTGCAGTGAATATTGAGTGGACTTTTTTTGTCGTGGTGTAAGTCTCAGTATACCACTCATAAAGGAAAATAATTTTAAGGTTTAAAATTTAGCTTAGCATTTTCTTGAGCTTATTATTTTAAAATAGTACCCTCTCTCCTTTTTAAAAATACTGATATTTTCAAACGCTTTGTATAATTTCTTCCTAAGGTTTGCAAAACTCCCCCTGAGGTTTCTTCTGGTTCCCTGGAATTCCTCCTCTCCAGATATTGACAAAATCATTAAACAAGCCTGAAGCTTCATGATTACTTTTCCAGCGCCACTTTCATTGCTCTTTATCATTATGTTTAGTTATGTTTCATCTAGTTTTCAATATATGTGACAGGGTTCATATCCAGCCAACTGGAATTAATTTCATAGCTAAGCCTTTCACGAGCTGGCTCTGTAACATGCTCTGCCAGATACTGCCATGTGTGAAGCATTACTTTTTTACCACTAAAGATTATTTATCACTTGACTTCTTCCATGCTCATTTGTGTTTCTGAAGAAGGCAGGGAGAGGTGTGCCTGCGCTGAGTGTTTCTCTGGCTTTCCTCTGTGTGAACCTCACTAATAACTGTGAATCACCACCTTCTGTGCCTTTCCTTTTGAGCAAGAGGTGGGAAGTGGAGGTGCTTTGAGTGTAATGCCTTGCTTCTCAGCAAGAGGATGCCCTCAGAAGCTCTGGTGTTGCTCTAACCTGCCTCCCTCGCTGCCCATTAGTGGCCTGAGAGGGTATTAAGAGCGAGAGTGTGGTTTGGTGGGGAAACTATTGGAACTGACCTCATGAGATAATTTTTTAAGACCTTAGTCCTTAGAGGTTTGATGGTAAGTGACTGGGGAATTATTGAATATTGTATCACTACTTTGGGGAAAAAGAATTTTAGCTAAACATTTCAGGGATAAGAGAAAGGAAGTGTTTATATTTCTAAGATTTGGTAATGTTCCAGATTGCTACCCTTTTGTAAGTATCTAAAACAGACTTTTTTAATACTCTGAACCAGCTTAGAATGAGTCTTTTATTGGACCGTTTTTCCTTTATTTATCAGTTTGATAATTTAATTTTATGGCCAAGATATATTCCCTGGCTTAGAGATTTCCCTCACGTGGCGTGATTAGCAATCGTGTGTGAAATAATTATGTGGAAACATTACTAGCGAATTACTGCTTGTCTAAATACTGTATGTTTTCACTTGAGAACATTGGCTCTGGAATGTATTCCTGGCACTGTGAAGGAAAAAAAAGTCTTGAAGTTAAAATGCAGCCAGAATTTAATTTGTGAAATGGAGCTTTAAGCTCAGTTGTTCCTCACACTGGCAGCAACTTGAGGTTGCTTATGTCCTTTCTAGAATGAAAAGTGTGCCCTTTAAGACTACTTAGTCATATTTTTAATCTTCAAATTGGTAATTTCTTAGAGAAAGAGCCAAAGCTTTACCCGGTCAGTGTTTGTGTCTGTGTGTTGTTACACAGGATCTAAATTATAAATCCTAATTAATACCACTTAAAACTAATGGAGTGGCCATTTCAAGGTCCCTTACTACAGTAATTATGCCTTGGAACAGGGAAGTGAGTCTTATATTAAGATTTTATACTAATAATTCTGGCCGACTTCTGATACTGTGTTGGACCCCAAGTCGGGAATAGTTTTCTTATCATAAATATAATGAATAACCTACCCTGCTGGATATTTACTGTTTGGGGGAATTGACTCTAATATGTAAAATAACTGTAGTACAAGAAATTCAAAGAGGGAGAAAAGCCAGGAGTCATATTCTTATTTTCTATGTTGTTTTATCCTACGGTAGGAAGAAGTGTCTCATTTGAGCTTATGAATAAAGCTTTCTTAGTATTGAGATTGGTCCATTTGATTTCTGGAGTGGACATTTCTTATGTGTCCCCAAAGCAAGAAAAAAAGAAGAGAGGGTGTTTCTTTGCTGATTTAATTATTATGACCATAAAAATTTCTTTGAATATGTTCTAAGTACTCCCCATGTGAGAAAGAAGGAAAAGTGAAGGAAGTCATTCACCACATTTCCCCCTTTTTCTCCCCAAAGAGGGCCTCAGAGTTCTGTAATAAAAAGCCACTTTCTCCTCACTCCCAGCATTTGATGTCGATGATTGACAGCCTGCGTGGAGACTTAGTCTCATTAGGGTGTCGGCCAAGGAACACATCACGGCCAAGAAGATCAAAACTCTGAACTGAAGCAGGAACTTTTCATTCAAACTTGAATAAATGTCGAGGAAAAGTATGATATATCTTCCAAAAATTAAAACAAAATGATTAAAAAATCAACACCTATAGTCTCTTAGCACTACAGATTCTGTGTTTGTTTTGAATTGAACATTTTCAGAAAAACATCATGATTCATTAGTCTGAAAAATTATTGCATTATCATAAGAAAGGGATTGTTGACTCTAATAGAAATAGGCTTTGGATCACTTATAGTATGATTTAGCCTCATAGCATTAAACCATAATATGAAGATACAGATGGCTTGTTCGCTGAATAGGATGATTTTAAATATTACTCTGAGGACTTCTGTCTGATACCAGAATTGCCCACAAGGACCTTACTTTGTAACTCCAAAACTCTAGTAGGCAGATGTTATTTGGTAAGTCAGTTCTCTTTATTAGCTTAGAGATAAACAGAAAAACTGGTTGGTTTCCTTTTCTGGGTAATTGGGCTATAACGTTGATGGTTTATAACTGCCATTCTCCCTATGGCATCCACAGTTAATAGTCTTAGTGTAGATGAAAAGCTACCAGCATAAGTACTCAGAATGTAAGGATGTATTTTGTGAAATGTATATGTATGGGGAGGGAGTGAATTGTGATTACATTCACATACAGCCTAAAGGTACAGTGTATCTTTAATGAAGATAAGTGGGACATGGTGGAGAGTTTCTTCTTCTGATTACTCCCAAAGAAATTGAAGGCTACATATGGGTAAAATGCAGGTTTTTCTTTTTTTGTTCGTAGAGAAATATAAGCTATTAAATTTGTCTTTAACATAATATAGAGATTGTAGCACTTTTTTAATAAACACAACAATTGTTTTAAAAAAACCCAAAAACATTGCAGTTGCATTCAAGCCACTTAGAGGGAATGGAGCAATGGGAGGAGTGGAAAGTAACAAAGGGAAATTAAAGAGAAAGAAAAGAGTGACATGGATGCAGAGAGAAGGGGGAACAGTGGGGGAACAGTGAGAGAGGGTTCAGGAAGGAGACGTAGCAAGAGAGAAGTGGAGACAGGGTGGCGGCCGACAAGGGAAAAGCAGCCCCAGGACCAGTGGCCTTCAGTGCCTCATTGTCTGTTGGCCTCAGAGCAATTGCCTATTTTTAATTTTTTTTGTTTTTGTTTCTGTTTTTTATTGCGGTACGCGGGCCTCTCACTGCCGTGGCCTCTTCCGTTGCGGAGCACAGGCTCCGGACACGCAGGCTCAGTGGCCATGGCTCACGGGCCTGGCCGTTTCGCGGCATGTGGGATCTTCCCGGACTGGGGCATGAACCCGTGTCCCCTGCATCGGCAGGAGGACTCTCAACCACTGCACCACCAGGGAAGCCCTATTTTTACTTTTTTTAATTAGAATTTTGACTGTCCCTCCGTTCTCCAAACTCTCATTCATAATCCTGATTTTCCCTTACAGATATAAAGATAAAAATAGCTTTTGTGACATTATCTTAAAAACTCACAGGCCAGGCACTATATGAAAGTGGACCCTTTTTGGACTTAAACAGTAACTCTGCTTTTCCTGGTTGAAAAGAAGAAAACCAAGGAGTAAAAGTCTCCAGGGCAAAGAAACTTGACAAATTTAAAACTATAAATAACAATGCTTACTATTTTCTAATTTTCTAATTAGAGTAAATTTTAGGAAGAGAGCAAAATGAGTGAGATTGTGTCCTTTAAGAGTAGTGAAACCTGAAGTGATATATTTGCACCTATCATGGACCAGTTGTACGTAGTGTTTCCTGTAGATTTGGATGGGCCCGAGGGTGTCTTCTATGGAAACTTCAGAGAGGAAGGAAAACATTAATATTAACAATAATAATGTTTTATATTTGTAGGTAGACACTATACTTTCAGATTCTCTATTACATGGAATTGGTTTGGAATCCAAAACCATAACCCAGCTTTCAGAAGTTTTTTTTCTAAAGGCCAAGGCAAGACTCTGCACTTTACCAGGATCAAATGTTTCTCAGTGTATTTGCCTGTCACAGTTGAAAATGCCCACTAATACCAGCACGCCCTTTCATTTATAAAATTGTGTCTCAATGTCATTTTTTGAAGTGTATACAAGGCTGCTCTGTACTATTTTGGTTTCGTTTGCACACAAACATAGCCATTCATTTACCTTTTAGAACTTTCGTTCCCCTCTGGCAGGTTAACAGGGCAAATACCTTCTCTAATCTCCCCCCCCCCCCCCACGCCCCAGGGTCTTCAGCTCTGCAAACATCCCATCATTGCTTGTAAACTCTCCAAATCTCAGCAAATACCTTTCCCTGTGTAGCTGAATTTTCTTCCCTCTATAGCTCCATTTTCCTCTCTTCTGACAGATAAGAATAAGGAAGCCCAGCTTTTTGAGCATTTTTCTGTTGTCACTCTCAAAACAACTGCCCTGTTTCTGAACTGCACAGAACTTGAAGTGAACAAACTAGAAATGCGTGAGAGTTGGGGTGTTCTCAGTTCTGAGCTCTTGTCTTTATACTGGCATGGTGTGAGAGTAAAGGCATCATAGTGCCCGGGGCAGAAGAGAATTCAGGGCTGGAGGAGTTCAATTTTGTTAGGTCAGGGTGAATAGGAGGTAATTAAGAATCTAGTCAGGAAAGATATAGGCAGTCATGGGAAGAAATGAATTTCCTCGTAGATAACATGTGTTTTTTTCCCCTTTGGGACTCGTAAAATAGGGTTTCTAGTATATGGAGTCTTTTCTTAATAAGAAATCTAGTAGTGCACTGGGCCATCTCTGTCATTCCAGCACTGGTTCTATGCATGCGTGAATAAGGGTTTATAAAAAATCAAGCCTGCATGAAAGAATATGCCTTAGTAGGAATTTACAGGAGGGCCTTAAGTTCACTAGAATTCTGAGAGCTGTGAGTGAGTTTAGCCCTGAAGGCAGAAATACTGTTGAGATTCAGGTGTTGGAGTCAAGCCATCTAAGTTCCATTCCCGTTTTAGTAACTGAGCATCAGTAAGTGTCAGTTTCTTCATTTGTAAAGTAGGAATAATGCCATTAGCTTAGTGGGATTGTTAGAAAACAAGCCAATGTACCTAAATTAATTACTTAGAATTGTACTTGAAACACAGTAAGGTCTGGATAAATGATATTTGTAGAGGCTGTTGTCATAGAAACTGAAAATTGATAGTTTAAATGGATTACCATTTTTAATGGTCTGAGAGGTGTTAACATTTGGAGGCTGTTGGTTATCTAAAGCAAACTGAGGTGGGGTGGGGGGAATGTGTGGAATATCTGCCCCTTTCTTATCTCTGTACTGGGACCAGCAACTCTTTTTCCTGTTGCTTGGGGCTTATTCATGGTAAAGTAATAGGATATATGGCTCCTATATTGAAGTATGGAAGGAGTTGGAGAAAGATTGCCTACACTTAAATTATTAAGGGCTGAATTTTAAGCTTTAGTGACAAAGATAACATTCTGGGGGTTTTCATATTAGTACGTAGAATATGCTACTGTCTTTTCTCCCTATGCAGAGACAATAGTGAAATTAGGGATTGGAAACAGTAGAAAAGTATCCAAAGTATGTAACTGGAATAATGAGAATTATTTTTAAATCCCAAATACATACACTAAGAAGTAACAGTAGCCCCCTGAAATACAAAAAAGATCTAGTAAAATGATGAATGACCCATTAATTAAAATAATGGTGCAAATGAAATGATAGCAGAATACAGATGGAATTACTCTCTCTACAGACACATTTACATTAAACAAATTCATCATGAGGGCTATAGTGAACCTTATGGAAGAAAAAGATAGGCAGCCTCTAGATAGCTACCTGTTTAAAAATGTTTCCACCTTTAGTAGAAAATATTTCCAAAAATAACAAGAATGACAGTTGCTTGAACTAATTGAATCAGGCATGACTCTCTCTATAAGACGTCCCAATTAATTAACACCAACTAGAATATTGTAAAATTATGTAGTACAGTTTTTTTAGTGATTTCTTTCAAAGTTTTATATAATATTTACCTGTGTTTTACTTTTGATTTCCAGGTTTAGGAATTAAATCGAGGGTGGTGGTGGTGGAGAATTTCTGATTTGGGGACTTGAAAAGAATTCAGAAGAGTATTTCACATAACAAATGACATTTAGGGGGAAAAAAAGCTCATTCATATAACTTAACATGTGCCATGAAGATACAAAGACAGCCAAGGAGATCATCAGAAGTGGCAGATATTAAAATGACATTTCTTTGAGTCATTTGTAGTGAGGTGGTGGATGGACCTAGAGTCTGTCATACAGAGTGAAGTAAGTCGGAAAGAGAAAAACAAATACTGTATGCTAATGCATATATATGGAATCTAAAAAAAAAGGTACTGATGAACCTAGTTGCAGGGCAGGAATAAAGATGTAGACATAGAGAATGGACTTGAGGACACAGGGTGGGAGGGGGAAGCTGGGGCGAAGTGAGAGTAGCATCGACATATATACACTACCGAATGTAAAATAGTTGGCTGGTGGGAAGCAGCAGCATAGCACAGGGAGATCGGCTTGGTGCTTTGCGATGACCTAGAGGGGTGGGATAGGGAGGGTGGGAGGGAGGCTTAAGAGAGAGGGGATATGGGGATATGTGTATGCATATGGCTGATTCACTTTGGTGTACAACAGAAACTAAAACAGTATTATGAAGCAATTATGCTCCAATAAAGATCTATTTAAAAAATGACATTTCTTCTAGGAACTGAGACATGCTTAAAAGAAACAAAAACATGTCATGCCAACTGTATAGATCACAACTGCATATCTGCTGATCACTTCTGTCTTCTTATTAACTTCATGATAATGAATGAAGTCCAGCAAAAGAGTCACTGACATCAATTTCTTTCTGCTCATAATTAACATTCACCCCTAAGAAGAGACTGCCGTTCATAGCTATTAAGAAGTTCTTAGAATTTTTGTTACTAAGAGCATTTTTTTTTAGCATGGATCTTGAACATCACTGTAAGTTCTATATTAATCTATCCCAACCTGCTTGACAAACACAATTGAATTTCAGTGATGTTCCAAATTTGAAAATATATTTTCATTATAGAGGGTCATTATACTTTTAATATAAATTACAGTTATAAGCAGAAATGATCTTCAGTTTCCTGAGCATATTATTGTGGGGGAGTGTGTTTCGTTAGTTTCCTCTCATCTAACAAGAGTTGGCACTATTATTTGAGACATCAGTGTGGACCCTGCCTTGGTTGAGTGTGGAATCAATGTTTGGGGGTAACTGAATGGTACTGAGCCTCCATGGAAAAACTTGAAACCAAGAGATGTGTGGGGTTTTTAATGCATCTTTTAATGGTCTGCACTGGTCTGAGCTTTCAGAAGAAATCAAGTCATGGTCTTTGCCTTTAGGCACTTTGAGCTGCTTCAGGGAGACCAGTACATGTGCTTGGGCCTGTGCAAGCCAATATGAATAAATCAGATGTGCCTAACACTCCCGCCCCTCTTTGAGAGTCAGGGAAGTCCTCCTAAAAGAAGAAATGTCCTAACTAAGACCTGGAGGATGAATCGTACTTAGTCAGGAGTTGGGGTGGGGGGACTTTCCTATTAGAGTGTAGGGCACGTGCAAAAGGCAGTGAGAGAGAGGGAGAAATCCCCACACGTCTGTGAAGACTCTGAGTCTACAACCTTGACTGTCAAGTTCGGGGATTCCATATTACCGTCACCAGATTGTGCTGGTATGAACTTGTTTGGTCATTAGCCCTTGCTCTTCCATGACTGTGGCTTGAATGTGCAACCAGTTGTTCACAGGCCATATGACCCCTCCCAGTATATTTCTAGGGCTTTACAGAATCCCAGCGGGTCAGAGATTACCTTCATCTGTCTTGTGTCTAGAATTCTGGGAAGCTTTTTTTCTGATTAAGATACATGGGGCAAAAGGCCGTTATCGGGGCTGGTTTCTCCAGGACAGAAGCAACTATGCTCTCCCCTCTTAGGAAACCTGCCCTCAAACCATTAGCCATTGACTCTTCAAAGTGCATAGGAACTGAGACTGTGGTGTAGGGTAGACTTCGCTCCACAATGTTTTTGATTGTGTGACATCGGGCAGGTTGTTTAATCTTGGTTTCTTTATCGTTCTACTTAACAAAGTTGAGGGTTACATAAGTACTCAATAAATGGTACCTATTACCTAACTATGAGGAGATTTACTCATTCATTCACTAAGTGAATAAATATTAAGATGCTCAAAGAGCCTTGTCATCTAGCCTTGTTCCAAGAGGAAATGATGCTTTTGTATCGTTCTTTGAATTTCTGTCTCTTTTTTTTCCAAAGCAAAAAATTCTTGCTTATTTTGGTTGTATTTCATACTTTTACAGTGTTTGTCAAAGTGACTTCCGAGAATCACCTGCATACAGATCAGCAGAGCAGCTTATTAAAAGTGTGGATTCTTGGTCCTTACTTTGGACCTGCTAACTCGGAACTCTGGGCATGGCATGGGGGATCCGCGTGTTAAATAGGCTCTCTAGGTGGTTCCCACACACACCCTGAAGATTGTAACCTAATAGGATCACGTGGTCTCACTGACTTACCATTTGGTGCTACATTAAGGAAAGCTAGCAGTCACTTTCCTGTTTCTTTTTTTTTTTTTTTTTTTGCGGTACGCGGGCCTCTCACTGTTGTGGCCTCTCCCGTTGCGGAGCACAGGCTCCGGACGCGCAGGCTCAGTGGCCATGGCTCACGGGCCCAGCCCCTCCGCGGCATGTGGGATCTTCCCGGACCGGGGCACGAACCCATGTCCCCTGCATCGGCAGGCGGACTCTCAACCACTGTACCACCAGGGAAGCCCCTGTTCTTTTTATTGTATGAGCATTCTACAACTTTGGTTCCTGAGAAACCCTCTTTGCTTTACTTTAAATGGGGAAATGGCCATTTACCTGTTTTGCAGCTTTCATTTACATGGATTTTTCCAGAAATAAGTAATAAAGTATGACTGAACTGTCTTCCTCTCTGGATAAGTCTTCTTTTCCTAGCATCCATTTCTCAACAACTCAAGAAGCTAATACCTGTCTGCTACCCACCTTCAGTATCATGTAGTTAATAACATGCTTTCCCTTCTCCAGTTGTAGGGTTTGTTATTGCCCTTGGGCAATATGTTCAGGACTCACAGCGTGAATGTTCAAAACGAGGTAAAAAAGGGCTGAAACTTCTGCACATGTTTTCATTAATTTTTTTCGCAGCCTTGAATTGATTGCTTCCCTTCCCCAAAGCACACCCGGTGTGACCCTGATTTAGTGTGGCTTAATCAATAAACTGCAGAATGACTAATTTGTTTCCAGTCATTTCTTTACAGAGTATTTTCCAAGCAAAGTTGAATATGGGAAAACTACTGCCTGTGAGCTAGGGTGAAGGGGAACAGGGAGACAGACACAGACAGCTGTGTGCCTATGTTTACTACAATAATTTTTTAAAAAGAATAAACGGAAGGGGAGCAGGAATGATCGTAAACATGCCTATCCCTCTAAGATAATGTTTCTGCCATATTATGTGAAAGACCTCTTGATAACAGGCATGTAGCACTTTAATGCCTGTTGTTTTTGTTTTGTGTTGGTCTCTATAAGCCATGGACAAGATAAATTCCCTACTGAATGGGCCTCGTGGAACTCTGCAAATTCTAAAAGCATCCAATCAGAAGAATATTAAACCTTTGGGGGCAATTTAGCGTTTTCCTGTTTCTTTTTTCTTCTTCTCTTAACTTTGTTCCTTCTGATTACCTTATGTGGAGTCGCAGTTCCAGTTTTATTCTGTGGGGATACACAGTAAGCACCTCATTGAAGTTGAGTGCAGAATTTGATGGGAAGAGTAGATGAGCAGGGCTGTGCTGCCACCTGCAGAAGTTTGCCACACGGCCTGCAGGGAGGGGACTGCCATGATTCATTTTTTTAAGCTCCTGGTGTGTACCAACTACTTTTCACGCCTTGTCTTAAATCTCGTAACAGTCATTTGATTTGAAAAATCGGGAATCTGAGAAAGAGGCAGAGTGATTGGCTCAAGGTCATGGAACACAGTACCACATGGTAAATTATAGATTTGAGCTCACATTTGCCTGGCATGAATTTTCCTTTGCTGCCCAGTGCACCATTCCATCCAGCCAGGCTATTTGCTGGGTGGTGGGGGGGGTGGGGGCGCTGGTTAGGAGGGGCACCTGAGATTGCTGTAGGGGAGAGGGCTTCAGGAGCATCCCAGCGAGGGAGAACGGAGGTCAGCCCAATTCACACGTGTGTTCTCAAGTCTCTGTTGCTCCATGTTTGCAGAGCAGCTGTGGCCTCACACAGTGAGGCACTGAGAATTACTACTTTAAGAGCTGCTGTTGGTGGGAAAGAAGCACAAAATCACAGTGAACCATAGACCCATCTTACTGCGTTTGGTCATTGAGCAATGCAGGAGGAATTCTATACAGTTTAGTAACTACTTCCAAAACCTGAGCCGTGGTGGCATTCTGCCCCCTTATTCTGGGCAAAAGTAGAAAGATTATAGCTACAAAGAATGTGGAAAGCTCATACAGAAGTTGTAAAATACACATTTTACCGGTCCCATGGATATGTTTTATTAGCTGTTTACGGTTAAGAGCTATATATTTGTGAAATAAAAGAGAATTTGGATGGCAGTGAGAAGTTATGTTTAAAAGTAGATTATTGGGTGGTTTATGTTTTGACAAGAAATACAGAGGATCCATTATAAAATACACAGTGAGCTACGAGTCCAGCAGGAATTTGGTGTGACAACATACTTTAGAATGTTCTTATAGATGAGAAGGGACAGGTATGGGTACTAAGTGTTCTGTTAGTATTACCTCCCAAACAATTCTTAGAATAATAAGGTAAAATATTTGAAATGGAAATGATTTGTTACTTAAAAGATATTACTATATACAAGTCTTTTAGAAAAGGAAAATGTCTTGGAAACATGGGGTTCTGAAGTTCCATATGACATTTTCTAGACCAGTGATCCTTGACATTGATGGAGATGATTGAGTAAATGTACCGTTAATAAAAGCTGTGAGAATGAAACTTGACCAGAGGCAAAGAAGATGGAGTAACATAGTTGTATGAGGAAGAGGCTAAAGAGATCGTGAAACCCCTTGTAGATCTTCTTACTATTTCAAGTTCCATTTCCATTACTGAAAGACCATTTTAGTCATCACTCTCCAAGGCTAACGTTTATTGAATGGTTTGCTATAATTGAATCACTAATGATGCAACAGTAGATCTTCTCTAACCTCTGATGTCCCTTAATTATTTTGTCTTTGGTTCACCAAGAGTTTGAGGGAGTCAGATGACTACTTCCAGTCGGCAACAGAAATTAAACTTGAAATCAAAAGAGGCTGGAGCTGGGAATTTGTATTTGGGAGTCACAGTGACAGGCAACAATTTTTGCAGGCTCAGTTCGTGCCAATCTCAGTGATGAACCTTTCATGGATTAGCTCATCTAACCTCCGCGAGAACTTCACAAAAACTTTCTGAAGCAGGTCATACTAATACCCACATTTTACAGATGCGGAAACTGGCACAGAAAGATTTTTGTAGTTTGCTGTAGGTCACACAACTAGTAATTTTTACAGTGAGATTCAAACAGAAATCTTGGTGATGTTTAAATCCAAGCTCTTTAATCCCTGTGGTACTCTGCATAGAGGTGATTTTTAAGCCTTGAAGGTAGTTGAAAGCTGAGGTCAGTTTAATCTTAGAACGTTCTAAGAGGATGAGAGAAGTGATCAGACAGCAAAGGACAAAGCCAGTTACGGAAACCATGCAAGAATGTTTAGAGGAGAAGAGAATTATTTTAAAAAGCTGCAGAGAAATCAAAAAGAAGGAAGAGAAATTACTAGATATAGAGATTATGTGTCTTCGGGAACTTTGCCTCAAGCAGTTCTGAGTAGGGCATTTAATCCTATCTCAATATGCCATTCATTTTTGAAGGGTTGGATTAGTTTACTCAGTGATTGTTCTCAGATATTTAATCTAGGATAATAGTTTCTAACATTTTTTAGCAAATGAGAGCCTGTTTGACACTTCCTTCATTTCTTTGTCCCATTCCTTCTCTCCTTCAAAATAAATTAATAAGTCCATATATAAAACAAAGGGGGGAAAGTAACATGATGTCTGCCTTACTGAGAAAGCAGAATATTACCAGAATTTTTTTCTTTCTTTCTTTCTTTTTTTTTAAAATCTTGCTCAGGAAGACTTACTAAGGAGTAGATACAAGATGGCAACAGGTGATGTGCTAAATGTATTAGTGGACTCTATTTAGAGTGAGATTTCCTATGCCTTTTACTAAGTCCTCAAAACATTTCACAGACATGCTCAATTCTCAAAAATAAAATATGACATGTGTAAGGCTATAAATTTCCTCTTTTTTTTTGGTGATAGAAAAATTGAAATCGAAAAAGGGATAGCATGGGACAAATATAACCCTCAGTTTTCCATTTCTGTGCATTCTCTCCTGATCTACAATTTTCCTGCTGGTTAGGACAAAGTGTCTGCACTGTTGTGGCCAGCTGCTTTGACGTATTACTAACCCTGTCCATATATCTGATGCGGCTATTGCTGCTTCCTCCTCAGAATACTTTCCTGGCTTCTCTCCCAGGACAATGCACCCTTCCGGTGTTCCTCTCACCTCACTGGCTCCTTGTGAGTTTCCTCCTCACCCACCTGACCTCTTAGTCTATGGTACCCAGGCTTTAGTCCTTGGCCACCTTCTCTTTTTGATCTACACTCATTTCCCTTGTGGATCTCATCTCCTCCTAGAGCTTAAAATACCATATAAAGCTGTTGACTACCAAATTTATATCTCCAGCCTGGGCTGCTCCAGTGAACTCCAGCCTTATTATGTTTTTAGCTTACTTGACATTTCTGTTTCTGTGTCATATGGGAATCGCAGCTTTAACATGTCCAAAACTGAGATCCCAACATTTCACACCATCTGTTCACCAACTGCTGCCCCTTAGTCTTCTCCACTTAGATAAATGGCAACACCATTCTTTCAGTTGTTCAGACCAAAAATCTAGGAGTCGTGTCTTTCTCTCACACCCAGAAGCCGTCCATCAGCATATCCTATTGGTTTTCCTTAAAATTACCCAGAATCTAACCAGTGCTCGCCACCGTCGTGAGTTGCCCTGGTCTATGCCACCATCATCTCTTGCCAAGATTAGTGAAGTAGGCTCCTAACTGGGCTCGTGCTTGATCTCTTGCTCTCCTCCCTTTTAGCCATAGTGATCCTGTTAAAATATGTCGCTTTTGGCTCAAAACTCTGCAATAGAAATTGATGCAGAATAAAAACCAGGATTCTTTACAGTGGCTACAAGGCCCTACATAATCTGCCCCTACCAGTTGATGCTGAGCACGTTGTCTACAGCCCTCTCTGTAGATCACTCCCTCTAGCCGCATTGGTCTCCTTGAACTTTTCCTTGAACCTTTGAACAGCAGCACATTTGCACTACTGTTCCTCCACCAGCCATTCATGTGAGTCACCACCTTCATACCTTTGGAGCTCTTCTCAGATGTTACCATCCCAGGGAAGCCCTCCCTGGCTATCCTGTTTAAAACTGTACTGTGCTCTACGTTTCGCTCTTCATTTCCCTTATCACTATCTATGTACTGTATCTTTTATCTGGTTTATTGCCCGTCTCCTCCCACTAAGAATGTAAATTGTGCAGGGGCAAGGATTTTTGTCTCTTTTGTTCACTGTTATTGCCCTGTCACCTAGAATGGTGCCTGACACATACTAGGTCTCAGTTAATGTTTGTTGGAATGAATGAATGAAGTTTCAGAGCCTAAGATAGGGTTGTGGAATCAGAGTATGTAAGAAAATGTGTGTCTGTGAATACAGTTTTTCTCCTGATTTCTGAGCTCCAGTCCCAAAAGGACAATTTTCTGCCACTGAACAAAGGTGCCTCTGAGTACCCAGATCTTTATCCCTGTGAACAGCCATTACCTATTAGAGCCAGTGCGATGGGAGAAAGACATATTACCACCTCCAGTTCTGTAGAGTCCCTTTGGCCCAGAATGTTTTCAAAATGCTATCCCATAAAGGCAAACAAATCCGGAGACCTTTGTAGTTTCCCTTAGCCTCTGCTGCATTAGTCAAAGATAAATCTATGCAGAGTTCACTAAAGGGAACAGACAACTGCATTAAGCTGTGTAATGATGAACATTAATGGCCTGTGACAAAATACGTCTCTGTAGGCTCAGCTGCGATGCAAGTTGGAGATTTTTCCTTCTATTTGATAATGGTAATGAAAAAAACAAAACAAAACCACATCCAAAGATGCAGAGAAACAACCTGCAAGCCAAGTTCAAAGTGATTTTCATGGTGTCTCTGTTTTTCCTTTTTGTAAGCACATGCATCTTGACCATAAAAGGTACATAGGCCGTTGTACAGTGATGGGGGACTCTCTGCTGTATTAAATAGAAATGTATTGCCCTTTATTCCCAATAGCAACCTCATATAATTCATTTGTTTCCTTTTCTGAGGCATGTGCATTATCATGCAAATTGTTAAATTGAGTTTTTTCGCTGCTTGTTGTTTTTATTCGTAGACACTTATACCTTTATCATAGTGATCCACGTGGGTTGATTTCATTTTCTGTGCATTTCTTTCCCATTTCTGGTTTAAGCGAGGAGCTTGTTTACTTATGTGTCCTTCTCCTCCCCATTGGACTTGCACATGGTTAGCTGAGCGATCTGGTGTAAATTAGTTGACTTTTTCTGTTGCACATGATTCTTATGAGGATCAAATACATATATGGATAAATATGCATTATAAACTACTGTAAGCATCTAAGTTAATAATGCCAACGTGGGTACTAGACGAGCTGATCTCCAAGACTCCTTTTAATTGTAGAACTACACTATTCTAAGACTTCCCAAAGCAATGTTTCTAGTATGTTCTATACGTTTAGGTAATTGGGATATATAAATATAAATATTTTATGTGCAACACTTAGAAACCATAGGTTTCACATATATACATATATGTAATTTTTTATATATGTATCATGGAGATATATCTATATCTATATAGAATAGTGGGGCCTGGTCTAGGACTTTTTAAAAAAAAATCTATTCAGAATGTCAGTAGGATGTACACATATTGTATTTTCAGCATTTGCTTCTCAGATAGTCAGAACACATGTTGCTCTACTGCAGGATTATTTGATAACACATTTCATTCCTCACTTCTGAATCTCATGGATGATCTACCAAAATATAACATCTCCATTTGTTACTAAATAAAACCCTGCTATGACGCTTTTCTATAAATCCAGTTTTATTACCTCTTCCAAAGTAACTTCTGATAGTTCAGCCAGAGCCCTTACTTCTGTTTGTCATTTTCAAGCTAGGTTCTTGAATAAGAGGCCTAGTTCTAATTTTAGCCTGAGAAGAAAAGATCACACGGCAAATTTCAAGACGCTGGTTTCGCTACCTGATCTACTAAGTTTGTAAATTCTAGGAATCCATTTACTTTTGAAAAACATTTCTGTTCTTATTTTCAGTGCCAGTTTGTTTCCTTCAGCTTTCCCATACCCATGACTTTCATAGCCCCATATAAGTAGAGCGCTTTGCCATATTGGTTTAATGGTATCTTTCCATAAATTTCCTGTTACAATTCTTGCTCCATACCAGGCAGCCAAGGCGGGGAACAGACGGATGTGCTGGTTAACTAATTTTAAAAGGGAAAAAATTTCATTTTCTCCCTTCTTTAATGTCCTAGTTGTCCTGCCAATGACCTGATACTGGGATGTATTAGGTTCCCCCTGACATATGTTACAGGAAGTAGCGACCTGACCTTTTAAAAATGTTATTAACATTTATAAATTTGTTCTAGTGTATTATGGTGGAAGCAATGGTTTTTCTTCAGAATGGATTGGGGTGACTGGTGTACAGATGGATAGCCATGTCATATATTAAGCTGGTGAACATTTTGTAGAATATATAGATGCTGTCTTTTTTCCCCTCTCTTCCCCTACCTTTCAGGCTTATGCTAATGGGGATAATAAAATTTAAAATTTTTTCTTTAAAGCATTTTACAAACAACTGAATCATTATTGAGGGCCTTTACGTAGCTGGTGAGATTTTGATTATTGCTTAATAAAACATTGAGGCATGGGCATTCATCCATTCTTTCATTCAACCTTTCCTCAGTACCTGATGTATTCCAGACACTCTGCGGGTCACTAGGGTTGTAAGAGTGATTGCCACAATCTCTGTTCTTAAGTAATTTACAAACTGATGGATTAGGAACCCGTGGTATACAGTCAAGATCCTAATCAGCGATTTTTTTTGTTTTCTGTCTCAACTCTGTGTTCAAAGCCTCAACCTATACCTTGAATTTTTTTTAAGCTATTATATCTTGGTTCTTCTAGGAAATAATTTAATTTATATGTAGTGTTTGGGTAAAACTATTTGTCATAGATTAATAAAGGAAATCTTGATTAATGTAAAACATTGGAATTTAGCTATATCCGGTTTTATTGATTTAGCAATTCTTATCTTTCTTTCTGTGCCCTAAGAACCTGAGCAGTGTGTGGTTTTATAAAAAGGACACATCTCCCACAACTGGAAGCACAGGAGCCAGGCGAGCTGGCGCGCTGCCTTTCTAACCTGTTTACCGCAATAGCAGTTGTGATGGTGATGGTGATGGTGATTGACACTCCCATCCATCATCTGCCTTTTCCCAAATGCTTCTGAAGCATAAATTAAGCCTCCTAAGTCCTCAGTGAGTATACATTGCTGTTTTTATTTTACAGTAAATATTTATTTATTTTATAGACAGGGAAATCGAGGCATTGAGAACCTAAGTGGCTAGATAAATAAGTTACGGACGCTGCTGGGAAACATCAGCTAATGTTTATTGAGCCCCTGTGGAACATAATACTTTCATAAGCCCTGTGCAGTGTATTTTGTTTCTGGCTTTCCCCCTTATTGCTTGAGGAAAGTATTCCATGGAATCTATTGGCTCCGTTTTACTTTTTTGTCCTCAGGAAAAACTATTGTTGCTGTATATTTTACTTTAACATTTGCATTTTCTTAATGCATTTTACTCTTTACTTAGCTAGACAAGACCTAATAAAAAATATTAGCCATATTTCCAGGCTCCAGGTTTTTCCAGTTTTTCAAAAAATGTGAACATTGTCATATATCAGCTATTGTGCTAAGGGCCGTGGCTAGAAAGGTGTTAGACACAGTTCTTTTTCCTAAGAAGCTCTATTCTAGTTGATCCTTTTTACTGCCATACAACTGTAATGTACTTTTTGTTCGCTTGATTTTAAAACGAGGAACTCTTTATTGCAGAACTTCTCAGAGCCTTTACCTATACAGGGTTCACTGTGAATTTCCAGAGGCAAAGAGCATATGCGACATTTTCTAAGCTTATGGGAACGATAAGCTTGTTACTCGAGAAATCTATTTTGAACTTAGTAGTCTCTAGGACACATCTTAAAGAACGAATGACACGGCCATTTTTCACTATCCACTTGTGAGACAACACTATAGAAGTGAGCACGGGCAGGCAATCCTGCTTTCCCAGAACAGCTGTTGAGGTTGTAATCTGGTTACTCTTTAAAGCTGTTTTTTTCCCCCAAATTGAACAGCAGCCTATGAAAGAGGAGCACACTGCCTCCCCACTGCTCACACTTACGCATGATCTGTGGAAGGTATTCTTATGCAGGAAATTGACTCTTAAAAGATTAGCAGTCACCTAGTCTAGCCCCTATATTCAACTTGAGAGGAGACTGAAGCTAGTATAGAAAGGCTTTGTGACTGACCTGGGATAATAGAACTAGGGAAAAGCAGAGCCTGGAAGAAAAAAAAACCCAAGTCTCCTGGCTCTTCCATTACGCCACACTGTGCCTCCGATGATATCTGATCAGAAGTTTTCTACTTCAGATACTTGGAACTCCAACAACCAGTGCATTTGGTACAAACTCCTGCCTAACTAGACTTTGCCATTAAATATGCTAAAAATAGCCTTTACAGTCAACTGCCTTTTTTAATGTTTTCCCACAAAATACCTGAATCAGTCAGCTTTTCCCCTTTTACTTTATAGTTTTGTCATCTCATGTGCTGCCTATTCCGTCATCATGTTTAGGGTGTTTTACCTAAATAACCATGTTGTGTTTCAGGCACTGGTGAGGCGCCTCCTCCCTCCTCCACAAATACATACTATAGTGACTCGCTATTGAATCTGATATACTACAGAAGCCCTGTGTGTGGTTTTTTATGTCGGAGGAAATGCAGTAAATATAGGGAGGGCAGTGAAACCCATTAAATGTATGAATGGAAAATAAGTTGTAAGAAGGCCTTGTTTTTTATCATAAATGCATTTCAGAAATGCCTTTATGGCTTGGGAGGGAATACGTGGGCCCCTTCTTGACAGGCACAAAGGAATCGTTCATTCTGCATTTTGCCTCTCTCTTTGTACCCTGCTCTCTCTTCTTGCCCTTCTTAGTTATTAAGGCATGTTGGGTGAACCCCCTTTCTTTGGGTAAGAAGGCATTTATCTTTCTCTTTCACATTGGCACTACCATGGGTCAAAACAGATTCCCCCCTTACTCAAGGAGGCCGTGACTGGAGGGAAGGGGTGAGGATCAAACTCGACTTGCCTCTGGGGTTACAGAGTCTGCAGTGGTGCAAGGAGGTGCAACAGGATGTTTCCAGCAGTGGGTGTGGAACAGGCGCTTCTGTGGCACCCCAGCTGGGGTGTGTCAGTAACAAAGCTTCCTGAATACGCGGCTGGATTCCCACATCACGGTGCCGGGGGAGGCTGGTGTTGAGGTGGGGAGAGAGGATAATGTGGGGTGCAGAGAGACAAACAGCTTGGGCACCTGTGTGCATGTGGGGGCGGAGAGTTGAAGGGAAGCCCTCAGTGCTGTTGTGACGAATCAGAATTTGTGATAGAGGGCTTCCCTGGTGGTGCAGTGGTTAAGAACCTGCCTGCCAGTGCAGGGGACACGGGTTCAAGCCCTGGTCCGGGAAGATCCCACATGCCGCGGAGCAACTAAGCCCCTGCGCCACAACTACTGAGCCTGCGCTCTAGAGCCCGTGCGCCACAACTACTGAAGCCCGTGCGCCTAGAGCCTGTGCTCCGCAACAAGAGAAGCCACCGCAATGAGAAGCCCACGCACCACAACGAAGAGTAGCCCCTGCTCGCCGCAACTAGAGAAAGCTCCCGCGCAGCAATGAAGACCCAATGCAGGGCTTCCCTGGTGGCGAGTGGTTGAGAGTCCGCCTGCCGATGCAGGGAACACGGGTTCGTGCCCCGGTCTGGGAAGATCCCACATGCCGCGGAGCGGCTAGGCCCGTGAGCCATGGCCGCTGAGCCTGCGCGTCTGGAGGCTGTGCTCCGCAACGGGAGAGGCCACAACAGTGAGAGGCCCGCGTACCGCAAAAAAAAACCCAAAAAAACAAAACCCAATGCAGCCAAAAATAAGTAATAAATAAATAAATTTTAAAAAAATCATAAAAAAAGAATTTGTTATATAGACACAAATCCTGGACAATTTAATGTGGAAAACTGGATTTTAGGAAACATTCAAACAGCACACCAAATGAAGAACCATGTTCACTGATTGGCCTGTGTTTAACACACAAGCAAGTATGTTCCTTTACCCTGAATCTTCTAAGTATTTTTATTTTTAAAAGAGAGAAATTTCCAGTAAAATGCAATTGTGTATGTTTGAGGTAAAAGAGGATGGTTGAAAAGAGAGGGAGGATAGCGGCACTGACACAAGATAAAATTCTTCAGAGCAGTCTGAGGAGAATGCCATGAGAGTGCCTTCATTCACTGAAGCTTTTTGAAGGTCTAGAGAGAAGATTCTCATTTCTGAGGAACACCCAAAAGAACTTTGAAGAATGTCCTTTTTCTTATTATGTTTGTTTATGGAAACATTTTATTTTTATATAGGTTTTGGGTTTTACCTAATTTGACTTTGTAGCTATGAGATTGGGGGAGGGGAGTAGTTAGAAAGCTCATTTTATTTTTAAGACTGAGGTTTCTGATGGAATTTTGGTAACTTCCTGGAGATCAGTTATCTCAGCTTGTGGTGGTACCGTTCAGATCGGTTTTAGTGATGAGCATTACAATTGCGAAGAACTGATTTGAGTGGATGTTTGTTTGTGTTTAGCGTCTGGTTCAAAGGTGCGTTTCTAGCTTGTTACTTGGAACTCTGCCCTCAGTAGATGTATTACTTTACCACAGTTTTCAGAGTCTTTGGAGTCACATTTAGGTTAAAATTCTCACCTGGCGAGCTTTGTGACTTCGGGCAAATTCTTTAATCACCTCCGCTTGTTTCCTCACCTGTAAAATGGAGCAAATAACAGCGAGCTGGCACTGTTATTCTAAGTGTCAACTTAAAATGATATATGGGAAAGGTCCTGGCATTTACTAGCTGCCCAGCAAATGTTTGGATTGTTTTAGTTTGATTCCATTTCTGACTCTGTGCTCTTGGCCTGTTGCTAACAAGCAGACAGGGAAACCACAGCACAGTCTGGCTGGAGGGTATTTGTTGAGCCACCCAGCTTGCAAGACCGCTTTGCCTCTGTCAGGAACAGGAGCCCCTGGAATTTTCTTCTTTCATTTCTTTTTTTTTTTTTTTTTTTTTTTTTTGCGGTACGCGGACCTCTCACTGTTGTGGCCTCTCCCGTTGCGGAGCACAGGCTCCGGACGCGCAGGCTCAGCGGCCATGGCTCACGGGCCCAGCCGCTCCGCGGCATGTGGGATCTTCCCGGACCGGGGCATGAACCCACGTCCCCTGCATTGGCAGGCGGACTCTCAACCACTGCGCCACCAGGGAAGCCCTCTTCTTTCATTTCTTGATTCCCTAAGTGTCTCTTCTTCCTCACATGTAATTGTTATTAGTGGGACACTCTCTTGAATGTTTGTACCTGAGTCTTTCTGTTTGTGAATAGTATTTGCCTGATTTAGGTCATCCCAACTGGTAGACTGAGTTGATGGGTCTGGAGAACATTCTTTTTCTACATTCCTCTGTTAGGGCATTTATCACAATGATAGAATTTTTTGTTTTTATTTTACAAATATTTGTTTAGCTCCTATTATTTGCCAAGCAACGGAAAAAAGAAAGTCCCTGCTCTCATGGAGCTTATATTCTAATGCGAGAAGTCAGACAATAAACCAGTATAAAATACCCCAGATGTGGTAAGTATTGTGAAGCAAAGTAGGGTAAGAAAGAGTAAAATAGCATGCTGTTTTCCATTGGGTGCTCAGAGAACATGTCCAAGCAAAGACTAGAATGAAATTCAGCAACAAACCGTGAGATATCTGGGAGAAAAGCATTCTAGGCAAAGGAGAGTGTAAGCACAGAAACCCTGAGACCAGAGATGAGGGCAGAGAGACGCTGGCGACAAAATTACTTCAGGCCTTGTGGATGACGGACAGGACTTCGGATTTTATCCTGAGTGAGGTGGAAAGCTGTTGCAGAGTTTTGAGTAGATGAATGTCATGATCTCCTTTAACTTTTCTACAAGTACTGCTTTGTCTGCCATTATGAAGAATATCTGTAGGGGGCAAAAGCAGTAGCAGAGGGTAGAAAGCCATTGCAGTCATTCAGCTGAGAGGTGATGATCTGAATGAACTAGGCTGACAGCTGTGGAGTTGAGAGGTGGTTATATTCTGGATGTCTTATGAAGATTTGCCAATGGGTTGAATATGGGTATGAAAGAAAAGAGGAGTCGAGCATATCTCAAAGATTTTGGGCCTAAGCAACAAGAAGGAAGAAGATGTGCTTTCCAAAGAGAGTGAAGACTGTTGGAAGAGCTAGTTGGAGGGTGAGATCGCGTTCAGTTTTGGAAATGCTAAATTTGAGATGTCCGATAGCCAAGTGAATGTGTTGAGTAATTAGTTGAATACATGACTGCAAAGTCTGAAAGTGAGAACTAGACCAGCATTGTCCAATAGGACTTTCTGTTATGATAGAAATGTTTTATAACTTCACTCTCCAATATGGTAGCCACTAGCCATGGGTGCCTACTGAGCACTTAAAATGTGGCTATAGTGCAACTGAGGAACTGATTTATTATTTTACTTAATTTTAATGAATTTAAATTACAATTTGAACTGCCACAGGTGGTTCAGGCTACTGTATTGGTCAGCATGCAAGACAGTAAATAGAAATCTGAGTCATCAACATTTCAGTGCTGCATAAGGCCATGAGACTGGATAAGATCTGCTTGGAGGGAGCATAGGTAAAGAAGAAAAGATGTCGGAGGATCAAGACCTACAGTGCAGAGAGGTTAGGTAGATACAGAGCTACCAACAAAGGAAGTTCAAAACGGAACAGATGGTATGGAAGCAAAAGGCGAAGAGAAAGTGGTTTCCAGGAAACCAAGTGAAGAAAGTGTGTTGAGGAGAGTGAGCCACTGGGTCAAAAGCTGCTGAGCTGTCCATCACCCTCAATCATAGTGAATCCCTTAAGCAGTCTTTAGAGAGACAAGTCCTTATCTCCAAGCCTAGCATGTTGTTATTGCCTTATAATTCCAAAATGAAGAAGGTTGAACAGATGAATGGATCACTCAGTCAGCTTTTACAAATTTATTTGCAGGAGATATGCTCCCTAATTTAATGTCAGCGCACTGAAAGAACTGTTACCTTTTGGAAATCCCAAACTGCTCATTACTTCTTTCTCGCTAGTACTTCCCACCATCTCACTCTCCCTAGTTTTAACAGGACATGATTTTGGAGAAGCTGGGATAGAGACAGCGTCAGCACCTCTTATCTTAGCAGTTGACATGAAAGAACCAAATATCTGGCCCTAGACTTTCTCTCTAGCTTTGTGTACACTTGGTTTGTACCAACTTTTAGGGTCAAATGAAGAAGTTACTGGGTATGGCTGGAAAGAAGCAGATGATTTTACCCCAAATCCCTGAAACATTGATATGGCTTATTAAATTGACTCTTGTGATACTTACATATAATTTTTTTTTTCTTTTCTCAGTTTCCCTTTTAGTTCTTGTAGACTCTGACTATTGACAATTGACTTTGTCTCTCCTGCCTTTTCTCTTGTGTATGTTTTTTCCTTGGTCTTTTCTCCATTTATTCCTTTATTTTGAAAAGTTCCATTCATTGTTCCTGTGCCCTGACTCAGATTGTTACTTGGTCTGGCTAGCCACACACATCATTGCTTTGTCTTGCTGTACCCTAATATGCCTCCATTTGGAAGTTCTCCCCTGTGTTCTGACCTCTGACTCTATTCTGTACACCTGGCTCTGCCTTCTCTTCCATTCTGTGTGTGTTATACTGCTTCCCATCATCTCTGATTTGCTTAGAAATCTCAAAAAAACAAAGAGACAACAGGCATGCCTTTCTCCTTGCCACCTTTTATATGTTGATTATAGTTTCTATGGTAATCCTCTTCAGTATGATTTTAAATACTTATTATGATACTTTGTTGTTAATACTCATTTTCTTTTTTCTCTATATCTGTATTTTACCACCTTATAATACTGAATGAATGTTATAATTGGCACAGAAAATTCATTATCATTCCTATTGTTAAAATACAGCCACGCGGGTAGTGTTGGTGCAGCATCGTATAAGGAGGAACAGATGCTAGGGTAGTAAGGGGCCAGAATCTTGAGACCCACACCGACCCTCTATAGTGAAGTCCAATGGGGGCAAGGAATTTGTGTCACTCTCAAGCTCTGAGTTTAAATCTGCCAAGGGAAAAATGCAGAGTCGTAGCTTGCCTTAAATGATTAAGTCACATGAGGGATGGGGAAAGAAAATCCCAAAGGATCGGTGGCTAGAAAATCTTTTACAGCAATTGCATGAGACCCTAGAAATCAGAGATGGAAATGAGAGTGGATTATATATACTACAAAAGACAAATGCACACACATTCCCTGCCGAATGGGCTTTTAATAGAAGACAAGCCGAATAAGACAAAATGTACGGTAATTAAGGGACATCTTAGGAGGGGTCAGGGTTGCTGAAATCTTCACACATTCATACATTTAGTTTATTTTGAATTCTTCTATTATGCTAATTACATGACAGTATGAATTTTTACAATCCAGTTATATGAAAATGACAGATTATTAAGTGAGGTTTGTGTATTTAACCTCATGATTCGGTTATATGCCATTTATGTGCCTCGCCTAAAATGTTTGCCTTCTAATATTTGTTTGTTAACCCAGCTGCCTCCGTTTATTGCTGCCATATTACAATGAATGTTTTCTGCATTTTTATGAAGAGCCTATTAGCAGCCGAGGCTTGATTTAAAGAATTTCTCCAGTTTATGAATACAGTTCATCTCTGTGAATGAATTTAGTGCTTTAATGCTATTTATTTACTCCACACCATAAAAAGTAAAATAATAAATAATGGGTCCCTTGGGCTTGTGGTAAAACTCAGTGATCATTCTTTCAGCAGGAAGATGAACAAAACTTGAGTGGAGAAATAATAATCAAAATTCACCATGCTCACTGGCGTGCCATTTATATATGTGAATCTAATAAAGGCGGAATTACAGTGCCTAACATGATGCTCAGTACTGGCATCTGAGTGTAATGAGACTGGGAGAGGGAAAAGACTCAGTCATATTAGCAACATTTTAGAAGATATCAACTCCAAATTAGCAATTCAAGTAAGAAACTGTTCTTAAAAGTGTATAACACCTGATTTTTTGGGCTAAATAAATGTTAGGTTAGTGTTTTCCTCCAGCTTCATCCATGGAAAACTCTTGGACTTTGAGGGGAGGGTGGGGACGGGGGACATTGTTTCACAGTTCCTTCATTATCAATTTATGATTAATTTGGAGGTTTTTAAGATGACCCTGTCAGTTATTCATAAGTGAAATATCTGCAAGGCAGACCCTCACCATGGTCATTGGTCAGTAGAGCTATTCTATTTCATGGTTGAAGTTCAGAAAGAGTTAACTCATGAATACTCAAAACTGTGTTAAATACACATTCAAATACACATTCATTCATACATATATTCCAAGATTATTCAGGTTATTTTTGTATTTTATTTCCTTCTTTAGACATTTTTTCCTTGAAGTAAAGGGTTGCAAATTTACATGCCAGTGGGAGCTTGATTGATAAATGAATGACTTAGGCACACTGGAGGACCCTTGTTCCATCTTAAGGGGCCAGCCTGTACTCAGGTCCAGCTAATGTTTGATTTTCATGTGAAATCCTCATATATTCAATTGTCATCTAATTTTTTAAAGTTAAGTACTGTCTCATACCAAATAGGTCAGCACTCTGGTTTGGGTTCATAGGTTGCCAGCTTGATAATTCTGCTTTAAACTGTAAGTTCCCAAAAATGTTTACACAATCAAGGCTCCTGTTGAACTGTTAGCTCCAGTCACTCACTACTGGTTTGACTGTGCCTCCATTTTGATTCCCCGTGGTCATGCCAGTTTACCTCATGATACATTGCTAGGGCTTTTTCTTGAAAGTAAATTACTTAAAACTTTTAACGTCCTTAAAAGAAGAGTGCTGAATAAAGTGAGGTATTGCAAAGTAGAGTACATACAACTCAATAAACACGAAATACCTAGTGTTGTTTATATTGCATTTTTATTTTTCAACCTTTAAAAATCAATATAATTAAATTTTATTTTATTGAGTATTTATTAAGAAATAAATGGATGGTAGAGGGATATGCTTAGGCGTATCTTTATGGTAATAGAGTCATAGACAAGTGATTTGGTGATTGTGTTTTGCTACTAGCAAATGATAAGCAGAGTCAACACCAAACGGAGGAATCAACTGCAAGCTTACCTTTTTTACAAAATAAATATGAAAGGATTTTCTCATTTCATCCCAAGTCATTTGCTAAAGTCATAATTTTATTGTTTATCATATGATGTTCAAGAGAGTTCATACTGATCTGTCTCTATGATCCAATGTTGCTTCTTTAGATAAAAATTTATTTAGCATCAACTAGAATGGTATATTTGTACGTGTATGTAATAGCATATCAATCTATGAAGGCTTTTTGTCTTCATAGTTCTACTTAAGGATAGGTTAAACCACCTTAGAAAACCCCAGGTAACCCATAATAACCAGGCAGTGTATTATGGAAATACACTATAGGCTGTGTGTTGACTTTATTCTGAAAGATTCTGAGGGCTAATCTACTAGTTGTCTACTTCCAGTGTGAATAAATCATCCTACTTTGTAGACTATTTGATTTAGAGCAGACTGTATTCCTGATGGCCCTGCTAAGATAAATAGCCCTGGACTGTGTTTTCAGATAACAGGGTAGGAGTGGGGAACAGTGTAAAATAACCCTCTGATGAGAGCCTTCAGAAGGCACAATTTTGATTTGGGAAGCCCAGAGTTCAATACTTGTTCCTTTTTTGGACAGTTTCAATTATTAGATGGAGATGAAATCTGCCTCCTTGTAATTTTTACTTCTAATTTCAACCTCTAAATTCACATAGCACTATTTGGTTCTCTTCTCTGGCAGTTGAGAGTTTCTGCCTTGTGCATTGTCTATACTTGTCTCATGAATAAAGAATAGTGACATTGGGAAGGTTGCCTACTCCATGAACCTGCAGCTTTGTCGAAGCACATGAGTCAGATCCGCTAATGCAACTCAAGTCAAGCAGAGGGTCACAAGATCAGTGGGATGAGAGTTGCAATTCATTCATTCAAAAAACTTTTATTGAGTGCCCATTATACACCAGGCGCTGTTTCAGATACAAGATGATACTCATACTCTAACTTCGTATCTTAATTTACTTCCTAGACTGTATGTTCTTTAAGAGCAGGGTTCTTGTCTGATCACCTTTGTATCTTCTGCCTCACCTAGCACAGCATAGTACATTACATTTAGAATGTGCTCACAAGTTTATTTTTTAAAGAAGTGGAAGATCTAGTTATACATATTTTGGAGAGCACCATAGAATAGATCTAATCCTTTTGTGGCAGCCATTAAATATATGTTACATTAGCATAATGTCCAGGCTAAATAGTCCTAATTTTAACATTGCTTTCTTTTGCATAGTTGGATTGCCCTTCTTTGGTTCTTTTTCAGTAAAGTATTGTCCCTCTTCATGTGTAGGAACAGGACTGAATACAGCGTTCATGATGGGATGTGATCTAGACAAAGTGAAGGGGAGGGTACTGTGCTTTCTGTGGTTCATTAATTTCCCATAAGGCATTTATTAACTTATCACCTTCTCCTTTTTCCCCCAAGGTTGCCTTACTTTTATTTTATTAAGTAAATATAGTAATTTACAGGGTGTTAAATATCTATCTGCTACCCAAGCATGTATGCCCTTGAACTATTTACTTTCCTGTTTTCCTGATAATTTTCACTAGTGAAAAGATTGTCTATGATTAAGACTTTCTATTTGCAGTCAGAAGTTCTTATGCATAATTATAGAAAGCTTTTTGAAAATTCATATACAGTTGTCATTTGGGGGTACAAAAATATAGTAAACGTGTGTGTCTGTGTGTGTGAGAGAGAGAGAAACAGAGACAGAGGGAGTGAGATCGAAGTGATCAATCTCCAAGGTTTGGCGTTCTTGCCTCCTTTTGTTTGATGGTAATTCTTCTTCATATTGATAATATTTGTCTTATCCTTATAGAATATTATTCTGTTTTATTTGAACTCCTTATTTCCTATGCATAACACAAAACTAATTAGTTTGGTAATTCTTAGTGTTTCCCTTATTCCTCATGTTTAAGTTCTAGAGAAAAGAATTACAAGATTCTTATTGACATCTTTGTTACGGTTAAGATGTGTTGCTGTTTATGGGAGCAGATGACAAATCCCCATGTCTTTGTCATTGCACAAGCCTGCTACCAAATCCATGGATCAGAGTACCCTATCCAGATGATTTACTGGGCTAGATTTGTTCCATGATTTCATCAGTAGACACTTCTCGTCTTTGTCAACTCCATTCTGACCTCCCCACAAGGGGTATGTAGTAGAAATTTTCGGATGTCAAATGTATTGCATGCAATTAAAAAAAAAAAAAAGACTGTCATCCAAGTTATCAACCATAAGAATGAAATTCCAAAGCTTCAATTTGGGATTACAGGCTTGTGTGTGAACGTTTGCTTTTTTCTGGCTTTTTACTTTGGCTTTTGCTTTCTTTCTATATTCCAGCTTCCTTCATTCTTCAGTTTAATTTAGCAAATATTTAAGTCATCACTGTGTGCAAAAAACTGTGCTAAGCACCTTGATGGTTACAAAGATAAATGAAAGCTCTGTTCCATTTTTCCCACTCCAAAGCCACCCAAGGAAACAATCACTCTTAAATCCTTCCCTTTCTGCTGAATAGCATCAAAATAGAATGCTTTGGGTGTTTTTTTTTTTTTTTTCTTGTTAGTTTTAACTTAAAGATTTTGTGTATTTTGTTTGTTTCTTTCACTGGTAGTTACTTTTTAGAGAGCCTTCATCACTCAGTGAATTAGAATGTTTATTTAATGTCCTATTATGTGTTCAACAGTATACTGGGCTTAAAATGCATCACTGTAATTGTACTCTTAAACTTTCATTGACTGTTTTAATAAGGCTCTGTTTTCTCCTGTTTTGTTCAAGTTAAGAATAACCTTAAAATAAGGGTGAACTTAATGGTGTGGAAATTATATCTCAGTGAAGCCGTTATGTATACGTGGAGGAACCTAACAGATCTTACCTAAATAATATTGCTGTATAAATACAAATAGGCTTCTTTGGTTAGATTTAATCCCATGTATAACAGATTTGCTGGGCCATTTTGTAGCACCATAGATGGGCAGCTTTATTCCACATACTAACTCCAGTTCTAAAACTAGATGGAATCTTAGTTAACTAAGTGAAACACTCATTTGGATAAGAACTTAAGCAAGGTTCAGTAATTCTCAATTTCCCACTTTGCTTGCAAAACACAATGTAAGTACAGAATTACGCTCTTCACAGCTTATTACTCTGTGTGTTCACTCACAGGGAAATAATTTAATGCAGTTTACTTCCAACTGTTTCCCTCACGCTGACCCCTTTATTAAAGTGACTGATTTCTCAAGGTTATGTTTATTTTGGAAAAAAAATTTTGGTGGGGGGGGAGGTCATAAATTTCATCCCACACCTGATCTCATCCTCCTTTTGTTTTTTTCCCCTTTAAAGTTTTCACATTGTGTCACCAAACCAGCTCTTGATAACTTCTACCCACTCTTCCTGCTTGGTTGATCTGAAGTTACTTCTTTCACTTGGATATCTATTTTTATATTGCTCTGGTTATTCTTTATATGTTCAAACTAATCTCAGGACTTTTGTTTAAAATACCTCTTATCTATTACATGTTAATAGCATAGGCCCTTGCCTTGGAGTATTTTTTTTTTTTCAATGCTCTTAACCTTGGACCAGCAGGACATGTTTTCACCTACTGTCCCTGGAAGTCTGTTGCTTCTCTCCCATAAATTGTTCTTTCGGAGATGGACCATCATACTGCATGTGAATACACCACTTAGAACATTTTGTTTTCAGAATTTTACAAAGCCTTTTTGTTCCTTTTGCCACCTTTGTTCCCAATCATGCTTTTACACAGTCTCAAAGCATTTTCACAAAGTGTTGTCTTTAAGTTCTGCTTCTCATAGCTGATTGTGATCTAATATATCCCTCTCCCCATCTCTGAAGGCCTCTGAGCTTTTTTCTCACTGCAGATGGCCACCACACAGCCACTCAGAGCAGAGCCTTCGGCCTGATGTTCCCAGCGCTCCTACTGGGGCTGCTGTATCATGCATGCCCCAGAGCTGGCCCTGAGGAGTGTTTTTAGCTTCACCTGAGTTGCACTAATCCTTACAGGATATAGACATTATATTAACTATAATGCTTTATAAGCAGTTGAAATTGCCAGTTGTTCTTTATGGCAGGCCTTTATTTTCTCCTACATGTTTCATTTTCTCAGTGCAGAACATCCTGTAGAATGTTGATGCTAAAAGACTACTCAAAATGGCTGTAGATGATAATATATGCCTTACAACATTAGTTTGCTAATTTGTCTATGATCTAAGTGTGGGAGTGAACAGAAAGTTTAGAATGGTTAACAAATCATATCTCATTGTTAAATAGTGAGGTTTTTAAAAAATTAGGTAAAAGTCCTTCATATTGATTTAATGAATGAATGAATGAATTTTCTCCCTTCCAAGGAGTGACCTTTATTTCTAAGTGTAATCCCTGTGAATTAGAGGCTAAAAATCTTTGTTTTACATCTGGAGAGCAAATGGATGTTCCCACTTCATTCTCAGACAAGAGGGTGATTGATAGCTTTGGTATCAAATTCTTAACTGAAATAAATTTTGTCTCAGTTTGAGAGAAAATAGTGATAACACAGGGTCCTTTCAGCCAGCCAACCCAAGGCATATGAGACTTTTCTTTCATCTTTATTTGCTTGTATCCTGGACTGAAAACCTCACATTTTCTCCTAAAATTGATTTAACAGTATGGCAAATGTTTAAAAATATCTAAAATAAAGAGTATATAGCACATTCTACTGAAATAGGAGGCCAATAGTTTATACATGCTTGGTCTAATGCATTCCTTACCTTACATAAACCTCCAGAAAAGCTATAGGAAGGAAACACATTCCTCTGACATGACTGGGTGTAAAATGGATATAAAACAATTACTTTTTGCAGTTCTTAGTCTCAGGAATACTGACCCTTCTGACTTCATTTTGAGGCAAGAACTCTCTACCTCCACCTTGCAAGGAAAAATAATTGAGCAGAATTCCTAGCAAGAAGCAAATCAGGGTTTTCAAAGAATAATTTTGCTAGGACCTATGGAGCAAATCACCTCTAAAACATGCAAAAGATAGTTATTTAAATACATTTAAGCTTCTAATCAAAGAGGTCTTTGATGAACTTTCCCCACTCTAAATACATCAACATAAGTAAAGAGAGTAGAGAAAACCATTAGAAAATCATTATAATAAACACCAACATTGATCCACTTCTCTCTCCTTTGGAACCTCCCCTCCACTCGTTTTAAGCTATTCAGGTAGGTTCTGTATAGTGAAGTAATCAAACTCTCACAGGCCATCATAAAAGAAATATGTGACTTAAAAAAATTCTTTAAGATTTCAAGGAAACTGGGCAGTCCTGCAAGTACCTGGTTTTTAGCTGTGACTTTCAAGTTGAACCTTTTTGATGGTAAATAGCGTCCTGCTTATGCCTGTGTGTTTTGGCTTTAAAAAATCAATCTCTGAGAAAATGGGCTTCCATCTTCCTTTCAGCCCCGTCTCCTTTGATGATTGATGTTCATTCAGTAAGCTGCTGACCCAAGAAAAAAGAATTGTTTGTGCTGTTGTTTTGAATAAATAAACTTACAAAGAATCAATGGCTGTAGCTTAGAGAAATTAGATGGTGGAGAGCAAGACTCTTTCTACCATGTTTCCTATGTAAATAAAGCAGGTAAAGGGCATTTCAGCACCAGATATCTTTGAACGACGGAAACTTGCTTTGAAGGGAAACTTTTCTTTACAGTTAAAAAGAAATGTTCTCTCTGTATCTAAAGTGAGAAAACAATCTGTGTTTATGACAAAATAGGACAACTGCCTTATCCCTATAAACAATTCCAGACTGGCAGTAGCAAGGCAAGCGTGCCCATTCACTGGGCCTTAGCTTACATTCAGTATTGTTAGTATATGGACTTAGGTCCTCCCACTGTAGTTGAGAGAAACATTTCTGAAGGACTTTAGAAAGTTTTATTTAGTTTTAGGATAGACAGGTGATTTTTCTGATCCAGCTGGCTTTTTTTTTAACTGATGATACATGAGTAATTTTGCTTTGCCATGTCACAATTTCCTTTACCTAAACCATACCACCAGATGTTTTGATCATGGAGGGAAGGTGATATCACCAATAATGACTGTTTTTCAGGCAAAAATGTGATTCAGTGGGTTTCTGGCCATGAGACTTACAATCAGTGTTTTAGGCAAGCCAAGATATTTGAAAATATAAAGGATGCCTTGCTTTTTATTACCTTTTATTTTGGTACCACTCACTCAGAAGTATCTAATAAAAAGAGTATGTTTCACTTCTTAGTTTACTTAATCCACAGTTTCAGCGAAAGCACATTACATTTATGTTAATAGTACATGCAGGGTCAGAACTTAACATTAACCATGTTTTATAAATTGTGAACAACCTGAACATCAGAGAATAGTGGGAAAGCTAACTAAATTATGGTATTTCCAGATCGTGTTCTATTATAGAGCCATGAAGTCAGTTTTCTGTTCTTTAAAATGGAGATAATAATACCTAGCTCACAGGGCTAAGATAAAGACTACATACGTTCATATATGGGAAGCACTTAGAACAGTGACTGGCACATAAGCATCATATAGCTTTTTGCTATTCTTATTAGTGGTAAACACTAACAAATGTCCAGGAAGAGCCTTTATTAGGAAAAAGTATATACGTTTCAAGTGAATTTGTGATTATAGACACGGTATGATCTTAACTATGTAAATATTACTAGGAGGTAATATAACAAATAACAAGCATAGTTATCCCTGGGTATTCTTTTTCCTTTCTTCTTTTTAATTTTGTCTGTATTTTCTGTTTTAATCGGATGAACGTATGTTCTATGATTTGAAAAAAATGTGATTTAAAAGATTTTCACTAGCTCTGACATAGAATCCAAGAATGCATTTTTTCTAAGAGAAATGATCTGATGCATCCAGGTATGCTCAGGCAAGTTCAGATATAAATAAAAAGAGTGAATACCCATCCGTGTAGAGCAGATGTAGAATTACAGCATAATACAGTTCCATCTAGTTTCAAGTCCTTGTGCTACCAGAAACTGACTTAAAACCTTAGAAGTATCATCTGGAAAATGGAAATAAGGTCATTTTTTTCTGTTGATCTCAAGATGGTTGGAAGGATGCAATGAGGAAATATATATAAAAGTGCTTTATAAATATTACCTAAAAGTTGTATTCTATCTAGGCTTTCTTTTTTGTTTAGAATTTCAACGTTACAAACTTTCAGGTATGAACGGTATTAACTAAAGATATTTTCTAAAATTGTTAGGAAAGAATGAATGAAGTTTGATTCAATAGTTAGAAAACAGGTTTGTCTAAAACTCTATCTTAGGATTCAGTCTAAACTATATCCCCCATTGGGATTCAGATATCTATGAAGAACTGATGAGGTTGTTCAGAGTCTCGTTTATTGCAAAAGAGAATCCAGTAGGCGTCCTTAGGTCAGTAAGCACTGCTTTCAATTTAGAAGGCGAATGGCGATCTGGTGTACACAGAGCTCTGGTATCAAACATTTAATTGTCTCCAGCCCAGCCCTCTTCTTTACTTTCTTTTTTTTTTTTAATATTTGAATTTTATTTATTTTTTTATACAGCAGGTTCTTATTAGTTATCCACTTTATACATATTAGTGTATACATGTCAATCCCAATCTCCCAATTCATGCCGCCACCACCACCACCACCACCCCCTCCAGTTTCCTCCCCTTGGTGTCCATATGTTTGTTCTCTACATTTGTGTCTCTATTTCTGCCCTGCTTTACTTTCTATTGTTCAAATTTATTTAGTATGCAGTAAAGGGAGTTAATCCCAGTGAGTGCGCATGCCTGCTTTCGCCCCCATTTGCTGTTTGCACAGTGAAATCTTCCAGTGCTGATACTGAGCAACAGAATTAGCACTGCCGTGTAGATTTACAGTCTTATCAAGAACTTGGGAATTTATTTTACCCTTTCCTTGTAGTGAACCGAGTCCATCTTTTTCAGGCTCAGCTTATCTCTTCATAAGGTAAGGAATTCTTGTGAAGGTCAAAGAAAATGATAGATGTAAAAATGGCTTTTGAAAAACACCTAAATTACAGACACAGGTTATTTGTATAGCCTTGAAATATCTCTCCCGAAGTATTTATTAATTACTGTGGTGGTTTTGAGACAGGAGGGAACAAGGCAGGGCACAACCATTAAAGCATGACATAGCTGTTGAGAAAAACAGGATAGGATGAAAACTAGTTAGAAACCATTAGGCCCAAGATGGCAGAAGATTCATCTTTCAGTAGACATTGAGCCTCATTATACATTTATTGTGATACATTAGCATGTGCTAAATGACACGCCCAGAGGTGCCACGACAGTTGGAACAGCCTTGGAGGCTGACCAGAAAAGGTCAAAAAGTGGAGGGTGGCCCGATTCCTGGAAATCCCTGACACTTCCCCAAAGTATTTGGAATAATTCTCCCACTTGTTAGCCAATGAAATCACCCAGCCCATAAAAACTAACCACCCCTTATTTGGGGGCTGCTCTCACTTTCTGAGACAACCCCATTTCTGCCTATGGAATGCGTATCTCTAAATAAACCTGCTTTCATTTTCTACGGCACACTCTTGAATTCGTTCCTGCACAAAGGCAAGGACCGTCACTTGGCTGCCTGTCCCAGGGACTCACCGGAGACCTGGGACATGACCACCCTCTTGTGCCCCATTCTCCTGCAACAGTTTTAACATAGATACACAAATTCTTTGATACTTTTCCCTCCAGTAGGAGGCAAAGCCAATTCCCTTGCCCTAGAGTATGCCCTGGACATAGTGACTCACTTCTAACAACCAGGGTATCTGGAAAGGTAAAAAATAATTTTATGGTGAGGAAACTTGATAGACACTGCCTTGCAGGTGAACAGTGTTTACAGCACTCGTAATAAGGCACACTGATATCATGTATCCCCTGATGTGGTAAGATGAAAAGGGCACTTCCCCTCTGTGGTATCCTCTCCAAAAATCCATAACCACGGTCTAATCCTGGGAAAACATCAAAGAAACAAAATAACCAGCACGTACACTGCAGAAGTTTTGAAATCATGAAAGACAAAGACCAAGGAACTATCATAGATTGGAGGAGACTAAGACATGACAACTAAATTCAATGAAACATCGAGGACTAGACCCTGGAACAGAAAGAGGATATTCGTGGAAAAACTGGGGAAATCAAAATAAAGTCTATAGATTATAGTATTGTATTATACAAAGATGGACTTTTTAGTTTTGGTAATTACACAATGGTTAAATAAGGGTATACAGGAACTCTCTATATTGTCTTTGCAACTCTTCTCTAAGTGTACAGTTATTTCAAAATAAAATGTTAAAGAAAAGTCTAGTACATGAGAATTATCATACAGATGTATAACAACTTTATTCAAAAGAAGTGATATGCTGGGTACTATATTCAGTTGTATATAATAGAGAAAATCTATGTCATCTGTATAATTAAAAATTAATCTGTTTATTTTTAAATACGCACATGTATTGTAACATACTTTTCCATTTCCTATTTGGGAGGGAGGTTATATCCAAATGGTTGAGATGGAAGCTCATAAAAAATATGAAAATTGACAAGTTGGATAAATGATATAGAAATAAGTCTGTTAAGCATGGTAAAGATAATAATGCCATTGGAATAGCTGACAACTACGGAATGGTATAAATCTAGCACTGTTTTAATCCCTTTACATATATTCATTTGTTTAATCCTTACACCTAAAACTTATGACCCATGAGGCAGGCACTGTTAACTATCCTCATTTTGTAGATGAAGAAGTTGAGTCACAGAGGTAAAGCTCAAAGTCTCACAATACACAAACCAACCATTTTGCGCTACTAAGAATTCGTATGCTACTAGGTTCATACCAAAATGTTTACTACAGAAACACCCTGGTAGCCACGGGTGGCATTATGGAAGAGGTATATACACTGAACAATTTCATAAGCCACCTTTCTCATGCACATGTTATCATTTCATTGCATACTAGTCCTGTACCAGATATAAAGTAGTGTTTATGATCAAACCCTTTTACCACCACATAGGGTCTGAGGCTCCCAGTCAAAATGATTCAAAAGCTACACCTGCGGGGTCCTGGAGCACACTGTTATTTTCTCAAGCACCATTACGTGCTTTTGAAGGAAAGGAGTTGGTCCCCAGATGGCGAAAGGCTGTATGGATTTCCCCTCTGCATTGAACACCATGAAATGCTTTTCTTTAAACGAGTTGGTGTTCTGATCTTGCAGAGACTTTGTCATTATATGAAAGGGGGAGAAAGTCTGAGAGCCCCTTTGAAAGACCGCCCTTCCCACCTTGATTTTCTGAGCACTGTGACTCTTTTGATTGTCATCTCTCCTTTTCTGTCTGTCTTTGTGGGGCCTCACTTCTCATTCCCTGTGTTTATATTACATGGCTCATTCCAGCTGACACATTTTGTTAGTGTTATCAGACAGATTAGAAGGAGTAAAATCACCCCGAGTGTTGTTTCTCATTCTTTCAGGTCAACAGGCTTACTTTCAAAGATAGCGCTCCTTGATTGCTCTGCTTGGGGCATAATTGATCAGTATCAAGTTTGCAGCTTATTCTACATCTGACTTGTTAATTTCGCTCACAATGTGCTGATTTCATATCCAGTATTTGTTCATATGATAGGGCTCATGATCTTATGTATGTATATATTAAACTGTTCAGAGACTGGCAATAGAAGAATGAGTGCTTTATCATTTGGTCATCTGAGCCATTAGAACTAATATCTGTAGCTTTTGAATCAAAGAAAACATGGTGATTATTATTCTTTCACTGATCATTAAGTATTGTTTAAGGTTAGAATTTGTAAAAATAATTTCCAGCAAAATCCTAATTTAAAAGCCCTACTTCTAGTATAGTTTTGTGGTCTACACAACATACTGTCTCTTTTACCCAACTTTGGGGAATTCACGTGAGATTTTTAGGCATTTTTGAACCAAGGAAAGCAGTTTTGCCAGTTTTGTTAAAATAGTTGTCACTTGTATGACACTAGTTTTTCATGTGGAAATAAAAATCAGGTAATAAATATTAACATCAAAATATGAAAAACTGGTGAATATTTTACCCATACATCCAAGGATGTAAAATAAAATACCTAGAATATAGAAATTTCCCCCTTTTTATTGAAACATAGCATATTAAGCAAATGATCACACTGCACAGTCAAGTTTGTTTATACACGTATAGCAAGCTGTACTAGATCATTTAAAAAGTCAACAAATCACACTTGCTATTTTAAAGATATATTATTCTGCCAGTATTAACATGTATGATTTATCCAATTAGCTGCTTTAACAAACCTTAACTAGTGCAAACTACTTAGCACACATACGAGGAAATTGTAGCTCAGAAAAGATGTCTCTAAGTATCATATCATCCTTCTGCCTTTTGGCACGACTACATGTAAACTATGAAATAGTGTTTTACAAATGAAAGATATTCATCTTTCGTGATGATGTATTACATTTACATTCATTAATTTAAAATTTATTTTAAATGCCAGAAAACTTTATTCTTTGAGTTTTAATGCACTCTTGTAACTTTGTAAATAATGCAAAATTATGGTTTAACTACAGTAAATGTAAACTTGATAGCCTTTTTTTAAATTGAAGTACAGTTGATTTACAATATTAATTTCTGCTGTACAGCAGAGTGATGCAGTTATACATATACATTTTTTTAATATTCTTTTCCATTATGGTTTATCACAGGATATTGAATATCATTCCCTGTGCTGTATAGTAGGGCCTTGTTGTTAATCCATTCTATATGATATGCTTTTAAAGACAAATAATTTTAATACAAAACTACCATATTTTTATTTGATTTTTAATTTAAGGATTGGTAATTTAAAAAATGCCAAATTACATCACCTCTGTAATAATTGGGTTTGATGAAATAAAAAGATTTCACACAATATGTGACAAATGTGTGGGTTCTAGGTCAAAGGAAATGGGGGAGAAAAAATGTTAGCAATGACCACATAAAAATAAAATAAAGGGACTTTGATTTCTGGCAAGGCTGAAGGCTAAAAACTCTGGAAAATTTGCCAGTACAAAGCAGTTAGAGAAGCTGGATATAGTGTAATAAACTTTCTTTTAAATGTGTTGCTGACCTCGTTAGAGAGTAAGAGGTCCCTTGGGGGTGAAAATAAAGAGAAAACTGAGAAACCAGAACAGTAAGCTGATACTGTATTGCAGCTGCCCTGGGGGCATTTGTCAGTCTCACTAACCAAGAGGCTTGAGTTTTAACAGCTGCATCACTACTGGAGACAGGACCTTGGCCCTATACAAGAGGGGATTTAGAATTAAAACCACCATATAAAGCCTAGAATTTTTGATGGGTTACACCTTCAGTAAAAGGGTAAAATAGAAAAAAATCCACTCATCAGCAAAGGAAGATGACAAAACAATTTGTCCTGGCAGAGCAAACAATTCTGCTCTACAGGAATATGCCTCATTTAGGCCTTGGTTCTTCCCATGGATAAAATTTCCTAGTGCATGAGTTCACAACCCCAAATAATAGGTAACCATGAGCTGGAGTCAAGCAGAGATAATAAGCCGTTGAATTAGTTCCCAATAACTTTAGAAGTGGGATCACTAATTGTAGAATATAAAAAGGGTATGTTTCAAACGTTTAAAAAATAAAATTTGCCTCAAAAACATGATAACAGAGTAAGATGCTCTCAAAAAATGACTAGGCAGTCTTAACAAAGAACCAAATAGATTTCTAAGGATGAAATTTTAATCTTTGCATTAAGAATTTAATTTATGGTTTAAATATTAGATTAGACACACTCGAGATAATTAGCAAACTATTTAAAACATCTGAAGAAATTACTTAAAATGCAGTGTATAAAGACAAAAGATTTAGAAAATAGGAAAGAAAGTTAAAATATGTAGGAGGCTGTGGCCCTTTTACAAAGGACCACAGATTCTTCGATGCTACTATCATTTTTTTTAAATAGATCTTTATTGGAGTATAATTGCTTCACTATACTGTGTTAGTTTCTGTTGTACAACAAAGCGAATCAGCCATATGCATACACATGTCCCCATATCCCCTCCCTCTTGAGCCTCCCTCCCATCCTCCCTATCCCATCCCTCTAGGTCATCGCAAAGCACCGAGCTGATCTCCCTGTGCTATGCTGCTGCTTCCCACCAGCCAACTCTTTTACATTCGGTAGTGTATATATGTCGATGCTACTCTCACTTCGCCCCAGCTTCGCCCTCCCACCCCGTGTCCTCAAGTCCATTCTCTACACCTGTGTCTTTATTCTTGTCCTGCCCCTAGGTTCTTCAGAAACGTTTTTTTTTTTTAGATTCCATATATATGTGTTAGCATACGATATTTGTTTTTCTCTTTCTGACTTATTTCACTCTGTATGACAGACTCAAGGTCCATCCACCTTACTACAAATAACTCAATTTCATTTCTTTTTATGGCTGAGTAATATTACATTGTATATATGTGCCACATCTTCTTTATCCATTCATCTGTCGATGGACATTTAGGTTGGTACCCTGTCCTGGCTATTGTAAATAGTGCTGCAATGAACATTGTGGTACATATCTCTTTTTGAATTATGGTTTTCTCAGGGTATATGCCCAGTAATGGGATTGCTGGGTCATATGGTAGTTCTATTTTTAGTTTTTTAAGGAACCTCCATACTGTTCTCCATAGTGGTTGTATCAATTTACATTCTCACCAACAGTGCAGGGAGGGTTCCCTTTTCACCACACCCTTTCCAGCATTTATTGTTTCTAGATTTTTTGATAATGGCCATTCTGACTGGTGTGAGGTGATACCTCATTGTAATTTTGATTTGCATTTCTCTAATAATTAGTGATGTTGAGCATCTTTTCATGTGCCTCTTGGCCATCTGTATGTCTTCCTTGGTGAAATGTCTATTTAGGTCTTCAGCCCATTTTTTAACTGGATTGTTTGTTTTTTTGATATTGAGCTCCATGAGCTGTTTGTATATTTTAGGCTACTCCTATCTTGAGATGAAGTCCATGCCCTTGAAACAGGGCAGGATTGTGACTAATTGAACTGAGTGTGTGGCATAAATCCTGTTATGTAATTTCAGAGGCTTAAGTCCTAAAAGGCTAAATAGCTTCTACCTTGTTTGCTGAAATAATTGTTCTTGGAACCCTGACAGGAAACAAGTCCAGATCCCCTGTGGCTGCAATGTTTTGAGGAATCCCAAACCATATAGAGAGTTCAGTCCCAACTCTTTGGGTCACTACTGGTTGTTTGAGTATTCCCAGCTAAGGTGCCAGACATCCTGGAACAAACACGGTGCATCTCTGCTCTGCCCTCTGAATGGCTGAACCACAGAATGGTGGTGGTTACTAAGTTTTGGTGTGGTTTCTTACTTAGCAATAGGTGAATGGAATGGGCAAGATAAGAAGTTCTAACATATATCTGAAAGAAATTTCAAGTGAAGATAATAGAAAGAATGGGAAAGAGGCAATATCTAAGGAAATAGAAGTTGAGAAATTTCCAGATTTGATAAATGACGTACATCCTTGGATCCCCAAAATATAATGAATTTCAAGCAGGAAAGATAGAAGAAACCCATGCCTTCATGCAGCAAAATAAAACTGTAGAACACCAAAGCCAAAGATATGATATTAAAAGCAGACAGAGAGATTACTTACCAGTGGAGTATAACCTACGTTAGTTGGTATAGCAAAAAACTGGAGACATCCTAATCATTCATTGGCAGAAGGATTGATAAATACATTGATACGTTACAACAATAAAAAGCTACCCATTTTATCCAGTGGTAAGAAGGAATTAATGGGAACTTTATATATAGAGGTGAATCAGTCTCCCAAACGTAAAGAAGAATATGGTACAATGGCATTTGTATAAAGTTGAAAAACATAAGAAACTGTACAAGTGGATATGTCTTTGTGCTCTTTAGCAATACATACATATATAAAATATAAAGACATTTTGAATGGTAAACATTAAAGTCCATATAATGGTTACTTCTGGATGTGGGAGTGGAGAAGGAAAAGGAGTGTAATTACACTCAACACTTCAACTCTGTACTGTTTTATTATTTCAACTGAGTAGCAACTACATGGGTATTCATTATTCTTTACACTTTTTTGTAAGTATTATATTCGAATATTATATAATAAAAATTTGACCAAGAATATGAAGATTTAATGAATGGTAGTAATAGAAAGCTGTGGGACATCTCCTTGAAGTACATATTTAGTACATATTTAGTCTGCAAGGATTTGGAGGATAGAGATTAAGCAAATCCTATTTACCTTTTGGTTTAAGTGAATGGTTTATCACATGGGAAGAAGGTAAAAGCAGGGGAGGGGATGGAGGGGAAGAGTGGAGGAAGTGAAGTAGGAGATATGGAACCTTATGGCTGAAGTCTCAGAATTGTTAGAAATGGGATATGTTGGTTGACAATGAGCACGGTGCAATTTGAGCTTTTATATTATTAGTGATACCACTGAAAAATCTTTATATTCTTAAAATCTTCTGAATATCTGTAGTGACAAATAGTCTGCAGCATCTTGTTGAAGATGACTATATTTTATTTCTCAAACACCTGGCAATCACTGCGATTTGTCAACAGTAAGTGAAGTCTTCTAAGTGAGTCTGAATGGGAAAGAGAAGGGAAGTGTGTGGGGCTGGGGAGAAGAGACTGTGGAGAGATAGGTGGGAAGTGAAGAAGTTACTGATTATAAAATTGTTAAGAATGCTGGTTTTGAGGCTGTTACTACCATCTTCATTCTTCTCTCTAAGGGTAATCTGGTCAAATGGATAAGAACAAGTGAGGGAAAGGACAGCTTACTTAGAGATTTAACTCAGTTTTAAAATCCATTGGCAAAACTTTTGCTCAGTCTTTTAGTTGGATCTTTTCTTTGCAAAGAATGGAGACTCGTTCAGGTTATTGCAGGTGTTATGGCATGTATGTGGTGTACTTGGAAGTTATTAAAAAATGCAGGGGGGGCTTCCCTGGTGGCGCAGTGGTTGAGAATCCGCCTGCCGATGCAGGGGACACGACTTCGTGCCCCAGTCCAGGAAGATCCCACATGCCGCGGTGCGGCTGGACCCGTGAGCCATGGCCCCTGGGCCTGCGCGTCCGGAGCCTGTGCTCCGCAACGGCAGAGGCCACAACAGTGAGAGGCCCGCGTACCGCAAAAAAAAATAAAAATAAAACACTGCAGGGGAAATGAGAATGACAGTAAACATTGTAAAGCTGAGCAAAAAGAGACAGCAGAATCTGAATGCTAGCTGGCTCACAAATATTGTCTTCCAGTAAATTACTCAACTAACTTTCATGCTTGCTTTTTCCCTCATTGTAGTTTTAAAAATTCAACTTACTCATCATGACATTTCTAGTATATCTCTACATTGTAATCCTTTAGTTGCCCTTTTTTCCCCTCCCCCTAACTTCCTCATTTCAATTTCAGCTTCCTGAGAGTAGGAATTTGAGCTTGGCTTGTAGCCAGCCTGTGGATTGGCTGCCATTGGATAAGATGTTTACCCTTGGTACAGTTAGCTGTAGCTTGATAGGACGGAGTCTCGCGGTAGAACAAGGTATCTAGGCTGACTCCATCAAAGGGTACTATATGTGGAGCAGATGTCCTCAATGACTGTGGCAGTGACTTGAGCTAATGCAAGTCACATGCAGCTCTGTACAGTCAGCAGAATATGATTTCCATCTAATCAGCTAGCACAGACTGAGATTTGACTGGGCTCCTACATTTTTGATTAATCTCTAGGCAAAGAGTAGTTATGCTTTGAAATCAAATTAAGTTTAACAATTGAGTTTCTCTGGTGTCCTTATTGTTCCATATATTTTGAGTTCTAAATTTCTGTATTGGTACTTGCCCCTCTCTCTCTGTTGCCTCTTAGCACCTTTGTTCCCCACACCTCAGGATCTGACTGTTATTACAAGTACTAATGTTTCTCTAAACTAGTTAAATTTTTCAATCTGGCCTTAATATACATTCAAGCAGTTGTGCATTATTTTATCTTAACTATTTGTTAATTAGTTGCCATGAAATACAACTTTAAAAAAAAACTTGTTGGATAAGGGTATTTATTTAACATAAGTATTTTAATTACATCTTAAGATACTAGTGTATGAATCCAAACTGTGTGTACAGGCATATGTAAATTTTTTTAATAAATTTATTTTTGGCTGTGTTGGGTCTTCGTTGCTGCGTACAGGCTTTCTCTAGTCGCAGCGAGCGGGGGCTACTCTTTGTTGTGGTGCGCGGGCTTCTCATCGCGGTGGCTTTTCTTGTTGTGGAGCACAGGCTCTGTGAGTGCGGGCTTCAGTAGTTGTGGCACATGGACTCAGTAGTTGTGGCTCATGGGCTCAGTAGTTGTGGCTCAAGGGCTCTAGAGCACGGGCTCAGTAGTTGTAGCACAGTGGCTTAGTTGCTCCGTGGCATGTGGGATCTTCCTGGACCAGGGCTCGAACCTGTGTCCCCTGCAGTGGCAGGCAGATTCTTAACCACTGTGCCACCAGGGAAGCCTCATATGTAAAATTTTTAAGAGTAGGCTTAAAGGATATCTATATTTGCCTTAAAGCACTCTTAAAATAGTTTGTCCAGAGTAGAACTATTTAGCGTCACTTTACGTGCCATTGAACTCAGAGTTAGAAGCATGATTTAGACACCCTGTAATGCACATAGAAATGTCCTGAGGCCTTTGCATAATTTTATAGGGATCTTCACCAAAATCAGGAAGAAGGTAGTATGTTTTACAGCGAGATTAACTCTGAAAAAGCTGGCCTTTTTGTGAAGCCAGCTAAAAATGGAATTCTGCGTGTAGGCACATAATGTATAGAACGGGCGTTATATTATGTGCATATCTGCATTCATGTTTCCTTTGATCAATGTATATGTTTAATTAAGTAGAAGTCTTCCACAAAATGAAAATATATATTGAAAAAGGTGGCAACAATAAAACAGTATCTTGCAGCTTTTTACTTTGAGTCCCAGTGGATTAGTGATTTTACTTTACATTGGAAATGGCAGTACAGTGGTGATTATTGCTCCTTTGGGACTGATAAGAAAAGAAATGGTGCCCAATTTTATTAGTGATTAGTATTCTCTGTTATAAATGGTATGGGAAGCTCTGGAACGAGAAAAGCAAGGCCTGAATTTTTTTTTTTTTTTTTGCGGTACGCGGGCCCCTCACTGTTGTAGCCTCTCCCGTTGTGGAGCACAGGCGCTCCGCAGCATGTGGGATCCTCCCGGAGCGGGGCACGAACTCGTGTCCCCTGCATCTGCAGGCGGACTCTCAACCACTGCGCCACCAGGGAAGCCCTGAATATATTTTTTTAAACAAGTTAATGATCTTTCAGTATCAGTAAACATGTAGTTTGTCTGCCTTAGAAAAATAAAACCTTTAAATGTAATTTAGCTTGTCTGTCATTTTAAACATTTCAGAAGGCATAGCCCCCTGGTCCAGCCCAGGCCCATTTTTCTTTGTCAGGCGATGCTTCATTGGTTCCTGTGTGAACGTTTTGACATTTTTATTACACCCTGAATACTTGAGAAACCAAAAGATGTCAGTGCTATCTCCTCTATAAGTTAAGCATTCACAGTTTTCTGTGTATACGTTGAAATTGTTCAAATGCCCTCTTTCCTTATGTATATTTTGTTCTATTACTATTTATCTAAATGCTTTATTCATATGCAGCCCAGTCCTTCTCATCTCCAGATTTATTGACATAAGTCAAATAGTTTGGAAAACAAATCCAGTCTTGAAACTATGTTTCAGTCTCTAAGTAAACTAGCCAACAGTCAGCAACCTCTTGGTAAGTAATTCTTATGGTAGTGTGATTGTGACCCTGCTGAAATACTTTCCCTGATCAGTCTAAGCTTCCTTCTTTAGTGTTCAACCAGTTTCTCTTGCATCTCTCTATTCTACCACATATAAAATACAGAAACCTGAGCAGTCTCATGGCCCAGTCTTACTATACCAGTTTAACCATGAGACCTGTGCATTAATGAAGATCTTTACCACCAGTTTTCTTGAAGAGGAGAGAAATCACTGTTGAAAATTCATCTTGCAGCAAAACTTTGTAAAGACCTCCTGCAAGAGGGAAGAGATATGGGGCTATATGTATAAGTATAGCTGATTCACTTTGTTATAAAGCAGAAACTAACACACCATTGTAAAGCAATTATACTCCAATAAAGATGTTAAAAAATAATAATAATAAAATAAATAAAAAGGTCTTGTGTTACCAAAAAAAAAAAAAGACCTCCTTCATGTAGCTTTTCCAAACCCCAAGGTTAAGAGTCTCAAGAGCTGCTAAACACGTGTCCGCAGGCCCCATCTCACCGTGCTGTTTTCTCATTGCCTTCTCCTTCCTCCTCTCACTGCCCAGGCAGACTCTGCCTCCTTGGATGCCTGGCCTTCTCAGCTGTAGGCCTTGTCTTGAAGGAATTCTGGTGAATAAAATGCTTCATCTCACCAAACAGATTCATATGTTTATAGTCTGTCCTTTTACACAAAGGATTTAAGGTGGCTTATAGAGATACAAGTACGTAAGCTCAACTTAATAATGTATGAGAAATAGGAAAATGAAGGAAACTGTGGCTCAAAAATTCAGGTCGAACCAGTCTTGGCGTTAGTCCCCTGGTCACAGGCAGACCATGATGTGTGTCTGAGCTTTCCAGGGGTCGGTGCAGACACGCCCATATATATCACTCATGTGAATCCTTGTATCACATGTTATATACATGGTTTACCATAGCTTTGCTCTAACCACACTGGCCTCCTTTCAGTTTCTCATACATGCCAAGCCCTTCCCCACCTCAGCACTTTAAATTCTTAATTTCAGCGTTTCCTCCCCAGGGACACTTTACCTGACTTGTTTGTTAATCTGTCTCTCCCCATGACATTTATAAGCTACTTCAAGACAGGGACCCTGTTACCCTCAAGAGTTGAGCCTCCTCCCAACTAACCTATCAACTTTGAGAAGACTTACTGCCATAATCATTATTTAATGGGTGGGACAAAAACCAAGTATTAGCAGCTTAAATAAGCCTGTGTTGATAATTGTTACACTGTTAGTGACAGCAGCATTTCTAGTCTTCATTATTAGTGATGTCCATTAAGTTGTCTCAGCATTTTAAAAGTTTGACATGCAATTCTAGAGGTATCTGAATTATGCTTATCTGAACAATTATGTTGCATGCATCAAATCCTATTATGGTAAAAGCCAGAGGACTGGATTTCCCTGATGGCGCAGTGGTTAAGAATCCACCTGCCAATGCAGGGAACACGGGTTCGAGCCCTGGTCCAGGAAGATCCCACATGCTGTGGAGCAACTAAGCCTGTGCGCCACAACTACTGAGCCTGTGCTCTAGAGCCCGCACGCCACAACTACTGAGCCCATGAGCCCCAAGTACTGAAGCCTGCGTGCCACAACTACTGAAGCCCATGTGCGTAGAGCCCATGCTTTGCAACAAGAGAAGGCACTGCGATGAGAAGCCCGCGCACTTCAACGAAGAGTAGCCCCTGCTCGCCACAACTAGAGAAAGCCCACGCATAGCAATGAAGACCCAACACAGCCAAAAAAAAAAAAAGCCAAAGCACTGTCCATATTCATTTATTTTTTATTTTTTTATAAACTTATTTATTTTTGTCTGCACTGGGTCTTCATTGCTGTGCACGGGCTTGCTCTAGTTGCGGTGAGCGGGGGCTACTTGTCGTTGCGGTGCACAGGCTTGTCATTGCAGTGGCTTCTCGTTGCGGGGCACGGGCTCTAGGTGCACAGGCTTCAGTAGTTGTGGCACGTGGGCTCAGTAGTTGTGGCTTGTGGGCTCTAGAGCACAGGCTCAGTAGTTGTGGTGCGCAGGCTTAGCTGCTCCGCGGCATGTGGGATCTTCCTGGACCAGGGCTCGAACCCGTGTCCCCTGCACTTGCAGGCAGATTCTTAACCACTGCGTCACCAGGGAAGCCCCCCAGATTCATTTATCATACTGAAATGCAGCTGTGTTAGGGATTGCTTGAAATAATACTGTGTTATATGAAGATTAACATAAATATGGGTCTGGTATTTTCCACATTTGTACCGTTTCTTAGGTAAAGACTAAAACATACTATTGATCAAGGAGCATTTAAAAGCATACATTATAAATGCAAAACCAATTGATAGTCCCCCTTAAATCTGGTCTCTTTTCTATATAATCTTTGTTGTTGTTGTTGTTGTTGTTTTGCGGTACGCGGGCCTTTCACTGTTGTGGCCTCTCCCGTTGCGGAGCACAGGCTCCGGACGCGGAGGCTCAGCGGCCATGGCTCACGGGCCTAGCCGCTCCGCGGCATGTGGGATCTTCCCAGACCGGGGCACGAACCCGTGTCCCCCGCATCGGCAGGCGGACTCTCAACCACTGTGCCACCAGGGAAGCCCTATATAATGTTTTAGGTTTTGTTGTTGTTGACATTGAACTAACATAATCTATTGGTTTCTTGAAAGTAGCTACTTTAGAGCAGCACATTAATCCCAGTCTCCTTTTTGCTGTGTTTCTGTTGTTGCATTTATCATAATTTTATTTCATTTGTTTACATGTCAGCCTCCCTTATTAAATGCTGAAGGCAAAAATTGTTATTTGTCAGCGTCCTGTGCCTGGGACATTATTAGTGTAGTGTTCAGAAATTCTTTTTAAATGATGTCACAAATGGTTCAATCAGTCAATCACATGTAATGTGTTTATTTAATAAACATTCATTGAGTACCAGCTTTGTGCTAGGACTGTTACCTGCTTTAGGAAATTTTTTCTAAGCACAGGTCTGGAGTTGGCTGTATCAGAATGACCGAGGAACTTTAAAACCAGTGCACATTCCTGGGCTCCATTCCTGGCAAGCCTGATACTATAAGTTGAGACCTGGGACCTGGGAAGCTCCCGGGGTAATTTTAATGTGCCCTCAGAGTTTGAGAGATGAAAAGATGGTCCTTTCCCTAGACTGGTTAGGCTTCCTTATATTTTGTCATTATCTTTGTTTCTATTGTTCTTATCTTTGTTCTCATTCATGGAAACAAAAGAAATCAAATGGGGAGGTGAAATGGCTTATTTTTAAGCTTAAGGAATGGGAAGGCACTTTAACAAAGATATTTCATTTAACTCTTAAAATAACTCTGTGAAGTAAATATTATTATTTCCTTTCTTCGCCCATAGATCACTAAAGGTTATGAAAACTTAAGGTCACACATCTAGTTAATGGTAAAGTATGGTTCAGAAACCAGAGCTCAGCAACTCAGGAGCCTGCCTGCTTTTCCCTCACTGTAACAAGCTATACCATAAAACTGAAATTAGCTCTTTTAAAAATGTATTGTGCTGGGACTTCCCTGGCAGTCCAGTGGTTAAGACTCCATGCTTCCACTGCAGGGGGCTCAGGTTCCATCCTTGGTCTGGGAACTAAGATCCCACATGCCCCACGGTGTGGCCCAAAAAAAAAAAAAAAAAGTGTTGTGCTAACTGCCTATGTGTTCTAAGAACAAAGGAAAAATGCAGATAAGTTTAATGCATCATAAAACAGCTCAAATGCTCTATGAAAAAAAAGATTAAGTTTATATTTGTAACCTATGCTTTCATTTTTTTCCTCTTACTCTGTGTATCAGTGCCTCTCCATGGGGAAAAACAAAGCATTAGGCTATTTTTTAAAATCATTGTGTCTAGTTTCAAGGAGTGGCTTCACGTTTGAGTTGAGACTTAAGATGCATAGAGATATTGTACAACTTTATTTTTAGCGCTACAGACTATCTCTTCAGCTTATGAAGAGAGCTACCAATATTCAGTGGACAACTACTCTGCACCAGGAGCTAATGTCTTGTTTTGTCTTATGTCACATATATTGGCCATTGTTTTTCTCTCCTGATGGTTTTTGAGGCCGTGTATTGAGATTTTGTAAAGAATGTTAAAGTTTAGAGGTTGATGGTTAATTTACTTGTGTGTGTTTGTAATATGGAAATTAAAAATCGGGCCATTATTAATAAATTAATAAAGTAGGCATGTGCTTTATCAGTTCTTATGCCATGCATATATTATTTCTATAAAACTGTGCACTAACCCAAGGTTGCTTTTTAAAAGTGCTATTATTGTTTAGTAGCAACAGTAAAAGATAGGATATAAATATTTGCAAGGGTGAAATTAGAACATACATGGAAGAGGCTAGCGTGAAATGTATTTATAGAGGAATATATTTACGTTTAGGCTGTTTAAAGATTCATATTCTTAAACTCCTCTCTGTTTGGGATGCCCTTCACCTTTAGCCCTTGGAACAAATTGATATTCATCCCTCAGGTCCTCTCCTCAGTAGAGCTTTCTGTGCCTGACCCTTTTTAGGCTGAATCAGTATTTGTTCCTCTATAGCTCCCTGTAATGATTTACCTAAGTGTATGCCTTCTCAACCAAATGTGAGCTTTTTCATTTAAGGACCGTCTCTAGAAGCTCCAGCAGAATCTGAAACATTACACATTCACTAAATGTTGGATTTTGGTTTAAGGACTAAAGTTTATGATTTGCCTTTGCAATGGAAAACATATTAGAGCAATTAATTTTTCATTGTATAGTTGTTAGATACATTATGACTCTTATTTTTAGGAAAACTGAGGTCCAGCATAGCTAAATAGCTGCTAAAGTCATATAGAATGTTCCTTAAATTTAATCTGGCACTATGTTCATTTCTCTTTCAATCCTATATAATTTTCAACACCGGCATTTGCCAAACTGTGCTCCCCAGGACACTAGTGCCCTAGGAAATATAACTGGAGTCATGGCCGGTAAGGGAGAAAATGGAATTTTAGGAGGAAAAAAAATCCTTGGTTAAATAAAATTTAAGAGTTTTTTGTTTGTTTTTAAACTTCAGGACTCTTCTGAACTATAATGTGCTGAAGGGTATATTGCCAAAGAGATTGCTATAACATGGAGTATTTTCCAAAGTCATATGTTAACAGAACCCCCTCTTTTAAAATTACTCTTCTTTTAAGAGACTTTGTTTGAAAGATACAATTTAGAGAAGCTGCAGTAAATGAATTCTGTATGATGTTGATTCAAGTTCTTTATGTCAAAGTCATCTTGACTTTGTTTGTGAACAAAAGAAATTGAAAGATATTGGTTGTGGACTCTTTTCCTGGATTTGTCTCTGATTTACTCCATGAGCTTTGACATATTCCAAAATTGCAGGAAATTGTTTCCATTTATTCATTGGTAAAGGGGAATCTCTGGGGAGACACATGGTCAAATATTCAACCTTTGGATTCGTGATTTTGAGCCTATAGTCATTATTTTCGTAGTAAGTCCTGGCCAAGATGCATGTGTCAAATCATATTATAACAATAATAATAGTGCACATGTGTTTATTTTACTGAATTTATGTTTTATTGCCTGAAAGAGGTTGGCTTGGTAATTGGTTTTTATATGGAGACTTAGGTATCCATTGTGGTCCAGGGAACATTGCAGGGACCACTCTCTGTTTTAGTTTATTCGTTAGTTGATAGAGGAAAAAAAAACCCTTCTCCAATGTTAAATATTAACTTAATAGTATCTGTTGTTAGAAAATTTAACTTGAATTCAAATCCTAGACTCAATATGAATTAAAGTTTAATTGCAAGAGGGCAGTTAGAGGTAGTTATATTGTAATTTGAGAAGGAAACCTCAGAAAGCTAATAGAGATTGTAGATTTGGGGAGACAATCCACAGCCCTGGTTGTAGAGAAAAAGAACCCGTTAGGTAATCAGTGCAAGGGAGTATTAATGCTAGCACTATGTGGAATTCATAATAGTAGAGGGACAATTGTGTTCTTATAGTTTCCGCAAGGGAAAAAGTAGCTTAATTTGGTTAAATGTGGCCTGGAATAAAACATCCACACAAAAGAAATACTGTGAATTTCAGAATGAGAATATTGGGTCTGTCTGAATTGAAAGGGAAGGGAGAGCTCTAGATGTGAATTAGTGTGGAAGGAGTGTGACTCAGGACACCAGACTCCACCATCTTCTGTCTTTGTGACCGTGGTCAACTCCATCTCTCTGTTTACTTAAGAGGAAATGAAGGTCATACCTAATATGACTAATTCTATGATGCTGAGCTACGAATGTAAAAGGAAGTAGGGTAGACTTGTTATTGCAATTTATTTTTGAGTCAACATGTTAGAAACATGATAATAGACTGATTTTTAAAATATTCCAGATTTGATAATCTAATTGAATTTTATCCATAAAAATAATTACTTTAGGAGTTTTTTTTTTAATATAAAAATGCTGCCATTGTTACAAACATTCAAAGAAAACAATCTTCCTTTGGAATTACCTTAGAGCAAATTTAAGGACCCCAAAATTAAGTACAATTGCTTTATATATATATATATATTTTATATATACTTATATATATTTTATGTGTGTATATATATTTTTTAAATTATCTATTTATTTATTTATTTATGGCTGTGTTGGGTCTTTGTTGCTGCACGCAGGCTTTCTCTAGTTGTGGTGAGTGGGGGCTACTCTTCGTTGCGGTGCGTGGGCTTCTCATTGCGGTGGCTTCTCTTGTTGCAGAGCACGGGCTCTAGGCACTGGACTTCGGTAGTTGTGGCACACAGGTTCAGTAGTTGTGGCTTGCAGGCTCTAGAGTGCAGGCTCAGTAGTTGTGATGCATGGGCTTAGTTGCTCCGTGGCATGTGGGATCTTCCCGGACCAGGGCTCGAACCCGTGTGCCCTGCATTGGCAGGCCGATTCTTAACCAGTGTGCCACCAGGGAAGTCCCTATATTTTTAATAAATATATTTTTTAAACAGCAAATGATAGTCCCTAATTTGTTTACTGCTTCATTCATTAGGCTGAGGTTTGAATGATTTTAAATGGTCAAAAATTCTATACCAGACAAAGAAAAGTTACCATTTAATTTATTTAAGGCAGTTCCTAAAATAGAATTCTGTAATATTTTTAACAGTGGCAGCATCTCTGAAGTAAATATCTAACATCCGTAGGCAAGTACTTTGGAAAGACTAACACTTACTTGGATGTTTAAATTCTCCTACGATAATTAAAAATAGCAGTTATCTTACAGCATATTCTTACCTGGTGAAATAAACAGAAAGGGCCAGGTAAGCAGTAGATTGGAGAATCAGAATGCAGAGATATATGTCAATGAAAATAAATAGTATCTTGAATTTGCATGTGGTATTACACCAAAGGGTTAAAAATACCTAGAAAGTCTTAATTTTCCAAGTTGAATTTTTCCCTGAGTAATTAAAATTAAAATGTAGTCCTAGACTTTAGAAATTTTCCATTATCTGAATAGCTGTTACATGTCCTCAAAAAGTTCTGTGCAGAGTGTAATAGAATTGCATAATTCACAGTCTGAGATGGGATAATTTGAATTGGAGCTGAGTTGAAGCATAATGTCACCTTAAAGGTTTTAATGAAGGAGAATATTAACACCATTAAACAAGATCAAAAGCTAATAATCAAAGCATTTTTTAAGCACTGGTAAAGAGTTTGCTGCCACTGAGGCTTTGCTGTGCTGATTGTGTGTGGTTTTTATTTGTGTATTAAATTACATATTCTATTAGACAGCATTTAGCTAGAAGTTCCAGTGCATTTATAACTTTAGAAATGATCAAGCTTAATTTTAAATAAAATTGTAGTAGTCACTTGTCCTTTCTATTGGTGTATGAATGGATTTTCCTACCAACTATTTAGAATTAATGCCACTTTTATGACCACCATGTGCATGTATGTATGCAGATCTGTGTGTATGAAAAAATATATATGTGTGTATACCTTTTAATTTGATTAGTTCCATTAGCTTTAATATGATAAAATTATGATGGTGAAAACATCCGGTTCAACATTTTCCAGCATGTTACCTTCCTTCTACTTTATAGGAATTTACAAACTTGGTTTATCAGTTACAAAAGCATACTACAAAGGTGATTAAAACACGTATATTTGTATTTCTAGTTACATTTATACACATATACAATTTAGACATGGCTTTGGTTGACTAATGAATGTCAAGTTTAGACACGGCTTTGGTTGACTAATGAATGTCAAGTTTAGACACGGCTTTGGTTGACTAATGAATGTACAGATCACCACTCTCCAAAAGAAATATGAGCCACAAATGTAACTTATTTTCAATAGAAATATAATATGTATCATATTTTTAAAAAGTCTAGAGAAACAGATAAGCTTTAGTAATATATTTTATTTCACCCAAGACCTCCAAAATATCATTTCAACCCATAAGCCACAGAAAAATTATTAATATATTTTACATTCTTTTTTCCATACTAAATCTTAGAACTGTGTACTTTACACTTAAAGCACATCTCCGTTTGGACTCGCCACATTTGAAGCGCTTACTAGCTACGTGTGGCTTGTGGCTCCTGTGCAGGATGGCACAGAGCTTGATGCTTGTCACTGTGGACACCAGGGTGAGCCGGGAGGAGGATGGGGATGGAGAGGATAATGAAGTTAGGATGAAATCATAGATCGTTTAACAGCCTCTCCAGTAATCGCTGCTTCTTTACTACTGAAGGTCAAAAGAAACGCAGTGTAGAAAAAAAGACAGCTTCCTAAGTATTTGTGGATACAGGGGAAAGAGATGCCTATATTGTTTTTCTTTCTTTGCTGACAGAAGCAACATTTTTCAAGTTCAGATTGGGGATAAGAATCGCAGAAATGTCCAGACCTTGCTGATTCCTTCTCAGATTGGGGAGGAAAAGCCTCCCTGCAGGGATGGGAAGCTTCATTAACATTCCTTGTGTGGAGGTCTGGAACCGACCGGCTTTCTGAGAGGGCAGGTGCAGAGTTGTTTGTTTCTCCAAAGAGATTGCACCTGCAGACTCTCAGGCCCAATTAATCTGAATATAGAGACGGAGTATGAAGGGGTTGTCTTAGCGAGGACCTCCATAATAAAATACCATAAACTGGGTGGCTTAATCAACAGAAATTTATTTCTGGAGGCTGAAGTCCAAGATCAGGGTGCCAGCTTGGTTGGGTTCTGGTGAGTTCCCTCTTCCTGGCTTATACATTTGGTTCTCTTTCTGCTGTGTCCTCTTTTTGCGGTCTCTATCTACTGTGTCCTCAGTAGAGAGAAGCTCTGATGGCTCTTCCTTTTCTTATAAGGACACTAATCCCAAAGACCCCACTTCCAAATACCATCACATTGAGGGTTAAGGCTTCACATATGAATTTGGGGAGGTACATTCATTCAGTCCATGACACGGGAATTGCTTTCATATCTCAGACTTTCACTCTCTCCATTCCTGGTAAACCAGAGTTCTTACAATATTTTGTGTGTGTGTGTACACATTCAGTGGCCATTCTTTGCCTCTTCTTTCTTTTTCAAAAACCAGTGTAGGGCTTCCCCGGTGGTACAGTAGTTAAGAATCCACCTGCCAATGCAGGGGACACGGGTTCGACCCCTGGTCTGGGAAGATCCCACATGCCGCGGAGCAACGAAGCCCGTGCACCAGAACTACTGAGACTGTGCTCCAGAGCCTGTGAGTCACAACTACCGAGTCCGCAAGCCACAACTACTGAAGCCCGTGTGCCTAGACCCCGTGATCTGAAACAAGAGAAGCCACCGCAATGAGAAGCCTCTACACAGCAACTAACACTAAGCCCCAGTCGCCGCAACTAGAAAAAGCCCGTACGCAGCAGTGAAGACCCAACACAGACAAAAATAATAAATAAATAAACCCAGTGTAAAATTGAAGCCAAGAGATTTATTTTAGCACATAATTAATTGTGAGGTGCTTTGAAGGGTTTGCATTGAAGCTTTTACTGGTAAAATTATGGAATTCAACTTACACACACCAGTGTAATTAAGAAAATGACAAAAGAAAAGCTATTGTAAATAGAAACAAAAAAAATAAAGCTGAAAACAAAATACCAATTAATTTAATACTTTCTTCTTTTAAAGTAGATTATAGAAACCTCTTATTTTTTTTCTCAACTCCCAAATTCTTATTTCTGAAAAATATTTGCTATCATTTTTGTTTCTGGCAGATTTGACAACCTGAAATTCAGATTCTCCTTTTTTTTCTTTAAACATCTTTATTGGAGTATAATTGCTTTACAGTGGTGTGTTAGTTTCTGCTGTATAACAAGGTGAATCACCTATATGTATACATATATCCCCATATCCCCTCCCTCTTGCATCTCCCTCCCACCCTCCCTGTCCCACCCCTCTAGGTAGTCACAGAGCACCGAGCTGATCTCCCCATGCGATGCAGCTGCTTCCCACTAGCTATCTGTTTTACATTTGGTAGTGTATATATGTCAATTCTACTGTCTCACTTCGTCCCACCTTACCCTTCCCCCTCCCAGTGTCCTCAAGTCCATCTTCTACATCTGCATATTTATTACTGTCCTGCCCCTAGGTTCATGAGAACCTTTTTTTTAAAAAAATATATTCCATATATATGTGTTAGCATATGGTACTTGTTTTTCACTTTCTGACTTACTTCACTCTGTATGACAGACTCTAGGTCCATCCGCCTCACTACAAATAACTCAATTTTGTTTCCTTTTATGGCTGAGTAACATTCCACTGTATATATGTGCCACATCTTCTTTATCCAGTCATCTGTTGCTGGACACTTAGGTTGCTTCCATGTCCTGGCTATTGTAAATACTGCTGCAGTGAACATTGTGGTACATGACTCTTTTTGAATTATGGTTTTCTCAGGGTATATGCCCAGTAGTGGCATTGCTGGGTCATATGATAGTTCTACTTTTAGTTTTTAAGGAACCTCCATACTGTTCCCCATAGTGGCTGTATCAATTTACATTCCCACCAACAGTGCAAGAGGGTTCCCTTTTCTCCACACACCCTCTCCAGCATTTATTCTTTGTAGATGTTTTGATAATGGCCATTCTGACTGGTGTGAGGTGATACCTCATTGTAGTTTTGATTTGCATTTCTCTAATGATTAATGATGTTGAGTATCCTTTCATGCGTTTGTTGGCAATTTGTATATCTTCTTTGGAGAAATTTCTGTTTAGATCTTCTGCCCATTTGGGGATTGGGTGGTTTGTTTTTGTGATATTGACCTGCATGAGCACCTTGTATATTTTGCAGGTGAATCCTTTGTCAGTTGTTTCGTTTGCAAATATTTTCTCTCATTCTGAGGGCTGTCTTTTCGTCTTATTTATGGTTTCCTTTACTGTGCAAAAGGATTTAAGTTTCATTAGGTCCCATTTATATTTGTTTTTATTTCTACTTCTCTAGGAGGTGGGTCAAAAAAGATCTTGCTGTGATTTATGACAAAGGGTGTTATTCCCATGTTTTCTCTGAGAGTTTTATAGTGCCTGGTCTTATATTTAGGTCTCAAATCCATTTTGAGTTTATTGTTGTATATGGTGTTAGGAAGTGTTCTAATTCCATTCTTTTACATGAGATACCCAGTTTTCCCAGCACCACTTATTGAAGAGACTGTGCTTTCTCCACTGTATATCCTTGCCCCCTTTCTCATAGATTCGTTGACCATAGGTTCGTGGGTTTATCTCTGGGCTTTCTATCCTGTTCCATTGATCTATATTTCTGTTTTTGTGCCAGTACCATATTGTATTGATTACTGTTGCTTTGTAGTATAGTCTGAAGTCAGAGAGTCTGATTCCTCCAGCTCCATTTTTTTCCCCCAAGACTACTTTGGCTATTCGGGGTATTTTGTGTCTTCATACAAATTTTAAGATTTTTTTGTTCTAGTTCTGTAAAGTAATTTGATAGGGATTGCATTGAATCTGTAGATTGCTTTGGGTAGTATAGTCATTTTCATAGTATTGATTCTTCCAATCCAAGAACATGGTATGTCTCTCCATCTGTTTGTATCATCTTTAATTTCTTTCATCAGTGTCTTATAGTTTTCTGCATACAGGCCTTTTGTCTCCCTAGGTAGGTTTATTCCTAGGTATTTTATTCTTTTTGTTGCAGTGGTAAGTGGGAGTGTTTCCTTAATTTCTCTTTCAGATTTTTCATCATTAGTGTATAGGAATGCAAGAGATTTCTGTGCACTAATTTTGTACCCTGCAACTTTACGAAATTAATTGTTTAGCTCTTGTAGTTTTCTGGTGGCATCTTTAGGATTCTCTATGTATAGTATCATATCATCTGCAAACAGTGACAGTTTTACTTCTTCTTTTCCGATTTGTATTCCTTTTATTTCTTTCTCTTCCCTGATTGCTGTGGCTAGGACTTCCAAAACGATGTTGAATACTAGTGGCGAGAGTGGACATCCTTCTCTTGTTCCTGATCTTAGAGGAAACTCTTTCAGTTTTTCACCATTGAGAATGATGTTTGTTGTGGGTTTGTTGTATATGGCATTTATTATGTTGAAGTAGGTTCCCTCTAGGCCCACTTTCTGGAAAGTTTTTATCATAAATGGGTTTTGAATTTTCTCAGAAGCTTTCTCTGCATCTATTGAGATAATCATATCGTTTTTATTCTTCAGTTTGTTAATATGGTGTATCACATTGATTGATTTGCCTATATTGAAGAATCCTTGCATTCCTGGGATAAACCCCGCTTGATCATGGTGTATGATCCTTTTAATGTGTTGCTGGATTCTGTTTGCTAGTATTATGTTGAGGATTTTTGCATCTATATTCATCAGTGATATTGGTCTGTAATTTTCTATTTTTGTAGTATCTTTGTCTGGTTTTGGTATCAGGGTGATAGTGGCCTCATAGAATGAGTTTGGGAGTTTTCCTTCCTCTGCAATATTTTGGAAGAGTTCGATAAGGATGGGTGTTAGCTCTTCTCTAAATGTTTGATAGAATTCACCTTTGAAGCCATCTGGTCCTGCACTTCTGTTTGTTGGAGGATTTTTAATCACAGTTTCAATTTCATTACTTGTGATTGGTCTGTTCATATTTTCTATTTCTTCCTGGCTCAGTCTTTGAAGGTTCTACCTTTCTAAGTATTTGTCCATTTCTTCCAGGTTGTCCATTTTATTGGCATAGAGTTGCTTGTAGTAGTCTCTTAGGATGCTTTGTATTTCTGTGGTCTGTTGTAACTCCTCCCTTTTCATTTCTTATTTTATTGATTTGAGTCCTCTCCCTCTTTTTCTTGATGAGTCTGGCTAATGCTTTATCAATTTTGTTTATCTTCTCAAAGAACCAGCTTTTAGTTTTATTGATCTTTGCTATTGTTTTCTTTGCTTTTATTCCGTTTATTTCTGCTCTGATCTTTATGATTTCTTTCCTTCTGCTAACTTCGGGTTTTGTTTGTTCTTCTTTCTCTAGTTCCTTTCAGTGTAAGGTTAGATTGTTTATTTGAAATTTTTCTTGTTTCTTGAGGTAGGCTTGTATAGGTATAAACTTCGCTCTTAGACTGCTTTTGCTGCATCCCATAGGTTTTGGATTGTCATGTTTTCATTGTCATTTGTCTCTAAGTATTTTTTGATTTCTTCAGTGATCTCTTGGTTATTGAGTAACGTATTGTTTAGCCTCCAGGTGTTTGTTTTTTTATGTTTCTTTCTCTAATTGATTTCCAGTCTCATAGCATTGTGTTCAGAAAAGATGCTTGATATGATTTCAGTTTTCTTAAATTTACTGAGGCTTGATTTGTGACCCAAGATGTGATCTATCCTGGAGAATGTTCCGTGCGCACTTGAGAAGAAAGTGTTATCTGCTGTTTTTGGATAGAACATCCTATAAATATCAATTAAATCTATCTGGTCTATTGTGTCATTTAAAGCTTGTGTTTCCTTATTAATTTTATGTTTGGATGATCTGTCCATTGGTGTATGTGAGGTGTTAAAGTCCCCAACTATTATTGTGTTACTGTGAATTTCCTCTTTTATAGCTGTTAGCAGTTGCCTTATATATTGAGGTGCTCCTATGTTGGGTGCGTATATATTTATAATTGTTATCTCTTTTTCTTGGATAGATCCCTTGATCATTACGTAGTGCCCTTCCTTGTATTGCTACTCCAGCTTTCTTTGGATTTCCACTTGCATGGAGTATCTTCTTCCATCCCCTCACTTTCAGTCTGATTGTGTCCCTATGTGTGAAGTGGGTCTCTTGTAGACAACATATATATGGGTCTTGTTTTTGTATCTATTCAGCGAGCCTGTGTCTTTTGGTTGGAGCATTTATTCCATTCACGCTTAAGGTAATTATTGATATGTATGTTCCTGTGACCATTTTCTTAATTTTTGGGGGTTTGTTTTTGTAGGTCCTTTTCTTCTCTTGTGTTTCCCACTTAGAGAAGTTCCTTGAGCATTTTTTGTAGAGCTGGTTTGGTGGTGCTGAATTCTCTTAACTTTTTCTTGTCTGTAAAGGTTTTAATTTCTCCATGAAATCTGAATGAGATCCTTGCTGGGTAGAGTAATCTTGGTTATATGTTTTTCCCTTTTGTAACTATAAATGTGTCCTGCCGTTGCCTTCTGGCTTGCAAAGTTTCTGCTGAAAGGTCAGCTGTTAACCTTATGGGGATTTACTTGTATGTTATTTGTTGTTTTTCCCTTGCTGCTTTTAATATTTTTTCTTGGTATTTAATTTTTGATAGTTTGAATAATATGTGTCTTGGTGTGTTTCTCCTTGGATTTATCCTGTATGGGACTCTCTGTGCTTCCTGGACTTGATTGACTGTTTCCTTTCCCATGTTAAGGAAGTTTTCAACTATAATGTCTTCAAATATTTTCTCAGAAGCTTTCTTTTTCTCTTCTTCTGGGATCCCTGTGATTCAAATGTTGGTGCATTTAATGTTGTCCCAGAGGTCTCTGGGACTGTCCTCAATTCTTTTCATTCTTTTTTCTTTATTCTGCTCTGCAGTAGTTATTTGCACTATTTTATCTTCCAGGTCAGTTATGCGTTCTTCTGCCTCAGTTATTCTGCTATTGATTCCTTGTAGAGAATTTCTAATTCATTTATTGTGATGTTCATCATTTTTTATTTGCTCTTTAGTTCTTCTGGATCCTTGTTAAACTTTTTTTTGTATTTTCTCCATTCTATTTCCAAGATTTTGGATCATCTTTACTGTCGTTACTCTGGATTCCTTTTTCGGTAGACTGCCTATTTCCTCTTCAGTTGCTTTGTCCGCTGGGTTTTTACCTTTCTCCTTCATCTGCATATTTTTCTGTCTTCCCATTTTGCTTAACTTACTGTGTTTGGGGTCTCCTTTTCGCAGGCTGCAGGTTCATAGTTCCTGTTGTTTTGGGTGTCTGCCCCCAGTGGGTAAGGTTGGTTCAGTGGCTTGTGGTGGGGCCTGGTGCCTGTGTTCTGGTGGGTGGGACTGGATCTTGTCTTTCTGGTTGGCAGGGCTGCATCTGGTGGTGTGTTTTGGGCTGTTTGTGGACTTAGTATGTTTTTAGGCTAATGGGTGGGGTTGTGTTCTTGTCTTGCTAGTTGTTTGGCATGGGGTGTCCAACACTGGAGCTTGCTGGCTCTTGCGTGGAGCTGGGTCTTATCGTAGAAACAGATCTCTGGGAGGGCTCTCTCCGACTGATATTACATGGGGCCAGGAGGTCTCTAGTGGCCCAGTGTCCTGAACTCAGCTCTCCCACCCCAGAGGCTCAGGCCTGACACAAGGCCAGAGGAGCAATACCCTCTCAGCCACACAGCTCAGAAGAAAAGGGAGAACATCAATAAATAAATAAATAAATAAAATAATTTAAATTAAAAAATTTTTAAGTAGTAAAAAAAAAAAAAAGAGAGAGCAACCAAACCAATAAACAAATCACCAGTGATAACAGGCACTAAAAACTATACTGAGATAAACGTAAACATCAGAAACACGTGAGTCGCAGACAGCAAACCCCAAGTCTACATTTCTCCCAAATTCCACCACCTCAGTTTTGGGTTGATTTGTTTTCTATTCAGGTTTTCCCCAGATTCAGCATACCTCAAGTTGATTGTGGAGATTTAATCCACTGCTCCTGAGGCTGCTGGGAGAGATTTCCCTTTCTCTTCTTTGTTGCACAGCTTCTGGGGTTCAGCTTTGATTTTGGCCCCACCTCTGCATGTAGGTCACCTGAGGGTTTCTGTTCCCTACCAGACAAGAGGGGGTTAAAGCAGCGACTGATTAGGGGGCTCTGTCTCACTCGTGCTTGGGGGAGGGAGGGGTATGGTAGTTATAATTGGAATGCTGGGTGAGCCTGTGGCGGCAGAGGCCGGCGTGACATTGCAAAAGCCTGAGGCATGCTGTGTGTTCTCCCGGGGAAGTTGTCCCTGGATCACTGGACCCTGGCAGTGGTGGGCTGCACAGGCTCCCAGTGGTGGGGGTGTGAATAATGACCTGTGCTTGCACACAGGCTTCTTGGTGACTGCAAGAGCCGTGTTAGCGTTTCATGCCTGTCTGTGGTGTCCACACTGATAGCCGTGGCTCTCGCCCGTCTCTGGAGCTCGTTTAGGTGGTGCTGTGCCTTCTTTGGGCAGACAGGGAAGGAATCTCCTCTCCCTGCACCCTGAAACAATGGTCTCTTGCCTCTTAAAGTTCCATACTTTTTCCTGGACTCCCTCCTGGCTAGCTGTGGCACACTAGCTCCTTCAGGCTGTGTTCACGCAGGCAACCATAGTCCTCTCGCTGGGATCCGACCTCCAAAGCCCTAGCCTCAGCTCCCAGCCCCCGCCTGCCCCGGCGGGTGAGCAGAGAAGCCTCTCGGGCTGGTGAGTGCCGGTCGGCACCGATCCTCTGTGCGTGAATCTCTCCGCTTTGCCCTCCGCACTGCTGTTGCTGCGCTCTCCTCCGCGGCTCTGAAGCTTCCCCCCCGCCACCCCCGTCTCCACCAGTGAAGGGGCTTCCTAGTGTGTGGAAACCTTTCCTCCTTCACAGCTTCCTCCCAGAGGTGCAGGTCCGTCCCTATTCTTTTGTCTCTGTTTTTTCTTTTTTCTTTTGACCTACCCAGGTAGGGGAGTTTCTTGCCTTTTGAGAAGTCTGAGGTCTTCTGCCACGTTCAGTAGATGTGAGGAGTTGTTCCACATGTAGATGTATTTCTGGTGTATTTGTGGGGAGGAAGGTGATCTCCATGTCTTACTCCTCCACCATCTTTTGGACTAGTCACCATTATCTTAAGTGACAATGGGCAGTTTCTTAGGTAATGGAATAATAGAAATAATAGCTGAAATTTGTGTGGTGCTTTATAGTTCATGTTATTTACAAAATGATTTTTTGAAATCCTTAAGATGGAACCTAATGAAAACCTTCAGTCTCAGAAGTTTTAGGGCAAGGCCGCACAGCTGTCAGTTAAGACAATCCTACTTCTCACTGGAGATCTGTTAGTTCTTCTGTTACAATGCAGGTGAATCTCCCAATATACAAGAATTATCATAAGAAGAAGAAGACAAAAAAAGTAGACTGGTGGTCAATACAGGAAAAAGGAATTCTTTGTGACATAGGAAACTAAAATTAATGAAGAGTTTAAGGCATTTTTTATCACAAACTCTTCTTTAGTTTTCAATGCTAAATTTGGGAAAGAACAAACATTTTGGATGGCTTCATGGGGACATACTGATTGGATTCAGTAACTTACCTAGTCCTAGTAAGAACATTTCTTCATACATCACTGAAAAAAAGGAGTTGACATTAATCAACATGGCTAAAAGGAAAGAAGCAGTCAATATGTTTATTCTTTTATCATTCATTAAATATTTATTGAGCACTTATTTTGTTCTGGAGAGAAACAGACAAGAATCTCTGCCATCCTGGAGCTTAAATTCTGGTGGGAGAGAAGGTTTTATATTATTACAGGCACTGTACTAGGTGCTTTATATATTCTCTCAAAAGTCCCATAGCAACCTATGTTATTACCATTATTTCCAATTTGAAGTTGAAGAAACTGAGTCCCAGTAAATTGTTCAAGATACACAACCAGTAAGCAATAGGAGTTGGTAACAGTAGTTAAACCTTGCTCTGTCTGACCCCTTCACCCCATAGCTCCACTACTATACCATCACCCGTGGTCACACTCTTTATGAGAATACGTTACCAAATGTCAGCATTTAGTAATGTTAGAACCTGTAAGTTTGCTCATCATTCAGTTGCTTTTTTTCAGAGAAGTCATTTTGTAGTATTAGGCTTGATTACCTCTTCAAAAGAAATTACATCTGTTATGTTTAGTCTGATCTGGTAGCACAAGTGGCTGCTTTCCCCTCAGTAACAACAGGAAGATTCTTAACGGGCAGTATCTTCAGAGTGGTGATTCTGATAAGCAGTTTCCTCTTGAATCGTGTAGTCGGTGTAATAGCAAGGGGCAGCCAGTTATAATTAGGCAGTGTCTGCCAAGGCTGGCATTGGTGGGGGGTGCTCTAGAGGTATGTGGATTTGGGGCAGGAATAGTATTCAGGAGATGACATCAAGAGGAAAAACAGTAAAAATAAAAAGGGGGGAAGACAGTTTCACACGTTACTGATTAAGCCACAGGGAAGAGTTCTGATTATCAGCAGTGGCCTGTCACCAGGCTCTGCCCCAGCAGGTTAGAGTTGTTATTTTCCAAGTTGTAAAGATACCTTGTTTCTGGTCTGATTAAGGTTTTGATTACATCTGGCTTAATAGAAGGAGGCATAATCGTATTTAATGTGTGTTTGGCCAAGCCTCAGCCTGGTAGCTCGGGTATTATAGCTAATCGTTGCCTATATGAGTTTAGTATTGTTTTGAAGATTTTCTGTGATGGAATCATCACTATCATAATTTGTTTTCTATTTCATTCCTCGGGAAGTATGAGATTTTAGTGTAGTAGTGAAGAACCTCCGGCTCTGTAAACAGATAGCCTTGGTGCTGATCTCTTCCTAGCTACAAAACCTTGGACGGATGACTTAATCTCTCATTGACTCAGTTTCCTCATCAGTTAAACGGGGATATCGATAGAACCTACTTCATAGGAATTTTGTGATTAAAGCACTTAGATGAGTACCTGGACCATGGGAAACACTCTGTGCGTTAAGTGGACTGTTATTATGATTGTTGATGTTATTGTTATTATTACAGACTTATTATCATGGCATATTCAATTTGGTCACCATTATCCTCTTAGCATCAAATGGCAGATGAACAAGAGCATTTACTTTTAGATTCTTAGTACTTTGTCTGTGAGTGTTGAGAAATTTATATTAGCCATAAAAGAACTTGTGAATTAAATAAAACATTGCATGTGGTTATAGTCAGGCATTTAGGACAGAATATTTGATGTCTTAGTCCTGGCTGGTGTAACAAAAATACAATTGACTGGGTGGCTTAAACAAGAGAAATTTATTTCTCACAGTTCTGGAAGCTGGAATTCCAAGATCAGGGTATCAGCAGATCAGTGTCTGCTGAGGGCATGTTTGATGATTTGCAGGGGGCCACCTTCTTGCTATATCTTCACAAGATACAGCGCCCATCGTATAAGGGCACTAATCCCATTCATGAAGTTTCCACCTTTGTGACCTAATTACCTCCTACATTTCCCACCTCCAAATACCATCACATTGGGGGTTATCAGGACTTCAACATACAAACTTTGGGGGGACACAAGCCGTTAGTCCACAGCACTTGGGGAGAAGCTTAGCAGAAACAACACAGGTAGCGGTGGGGCTCACCTCGAAGGTTGGGGCAGACCTTGGGGATATGCTTATCGTCTGATCTTTTAGGCACCTTCCTGTGGCTTCTCTCTTGCTTACAGTCCTGGGTCAGTGCAGCTGCCATGGCTCCTATTTGTATGGGTGCGATGATCTAGACATGGAAACTAGTTGGGATATAAATTGGTAGGTGCAGATACAAAATGCTACTATGTGAGACCTAACCTCAACTATTTTTTATTGTGCAGTCAGTCAGAGCGACAAGGAAGTGTATTGCAGTGCAGCTGCTACTAATTTCTTTTTCCTTTGTTTTACTTTGACATGACTGCCCCATTCTTTTTATTTTCTTTTTTATAAGCAATCCTCAGACAACCATGTCATGCTAGGCTTAAAATTAATCTCTATCAGGCTGAATTTTAACAGCCAAGAAAAATAAAAAGGAAAAGCCATCACCACCAGTATATCGAACATGTTACAAAATGAAGGAAGGAGAGGGGTAAATTAAGCACACTATTGGTAAAGTGGAGTTCAGGGGGTGGGGGTACAATACGCCACACTGTCCGCATAGAACAACAGTGATAGAAAAAACACTGTATCATTTTTAACTGACTTGTTCTGTTGGTGATGGAGGCATTTCAATGCACAGCCAGGAAAATAATAGGTTATTTTCACGATGGTAGAAGTTTAACAAATGCTCAGTCATTCACCTACATCATCACTGTCGTTGGCGAGAGCTTTACTGTATGATATTGATGCCTTGCTTCTTTCTTATTGCCGTATTCTTTTCAGATTCAATCTGTCTGCATTGGGCCACTAAACATGTCAATTTGCTACCTATAGAGTTAGATTGCAATGCTCAGGCTGAGATGAGAGAGAAACGGATTTAGTGAAACTCAGAGTTGTGGTTTTCATGGATTTTTGTAGCAGGATGCACAGACTGAAACCCACTGATAAGATACACACGATCACTTTTGAGTATCTCATAAAAGTACATGGTATTAAGCAATTCATTGATGTTTATAGGGAAAATAGACTCAGCTAGATACTGATAGACCCTCTACATTTTCAGGAACTCAGACTGTCAGCCTGGGGTGTACATGCTTATAATTAGGGCCATCATAATGGCTCTTGAATACTTCTAACACTGCTTGTTTAGGTGCTCTTAAGAGCTCAGCTAGTGAAGAAGAGGATAAATTTCACATTATTTTCTGGCCCAATCCGACTGAAAGGAAGGATTTTTATTCTACAGTTGGGAGAGAGGTTTTTCCCTCCTTTGCAGTTTTTAGGGAAGGTAACCTAAGAACAAGTTGACAGTGAAGGAGGGAAGAGCCAAGAGAATCACAGACAACAGGGGCAGGAGCCTTGATTTTCCCATTCCTGATGCACTCCTGCCTTTGGACTTCTTGCCGTATGAGAAGATAGGTTGTCTGTTGTACTGTTGTGTTCGCTTGCTGCTGAAAGCATACTGTTAGCTAGATCGCCTTGGATGGTCTGTCTTGTACACTCAAATATATAGTGTTACTGTAGGAAATAACTCTTGTCAGTTAGCTAGCATCTGACAGAGTGGAAATGATCTAGGGGGGAAGTGACTTACCTAAGGCTTAGCCAGGATTAGAGTCCTCATCTTCAGAACCCAACTCTAGTTCTCTTTCCCATTCATATCATAATCACTGTCATAATATAACAAAAAAAATAATTCTGGACTAGAAAGGAATAAATGACTCCGGCCTTAAGCCTCTGCTGTGTCGCTACATGATCTTGAGCAAGGCATCCCATCTCTGGGCCTCATTTTCTCTTCCATAGAACGGGGTAGGTTGTATCTGTTCATCTCCAAATTTTCGGGTATAACCCTTCTGATTCCGTTAATTTTTTTTCTCCATTTTGGACTTTTTTTCCGAAAATTATCTTGATCTTCACAAAAGAGCAACAGTTTCTTGCTGGGTTTTAGAGCTAGAAGACGACTAGAAGGCAGAGAATAACAATTATGGGTAACATCGTGCTGGGTCTTCAAGGCTCTGAGCTGCCGAAACAGTTATTTGAGGACTTCAGAGGTCTCATTGTCCTCTGGTTTCTTGCTGCCACCCCTGAACACTCCCAGATGGAAATGGTCTTTCTTCACCTGAGACTGCAAAGATGGATCTGGTCTCTAACCATTTCTCTCTGACCCTGGAGTAGTCATTGAAATCATTAGTGTTTTCTAATGACTTTGGGGGGGGGGTGGGGGGGTGGGAGGTAGTAATATTGGAGTTCAACAAACAGGAGATAGCCAAGGTTAAAAATTCTAAGTTAAAAGTTGGAGTAATTTAGAGTCTTAAACATGAAGACCCCTATATTTTGACTGAGCATTGTAGAAACTTTAAAAGATGTTTGACCTGTCCCTGGTCTTCTTTTGTAATCAATATTTTTCTCTTACTTCTTAAGCTGCTTCTTAGGGACTTTCAGTCCTAATTAATTTTGTTGAATTCGATGATGACCCCCTCTTACTTCTGCATTTTGCATGTTGTTTAACGAGACATTGCTTGCTTGTTTGTTTTCTCTTCACTATTAGGAGCATTCAGAGAGAGAGAGAGAGCATGGGGAGGGGAAGAAAAAGGAGGGTGCTAGGGTGCCAGTGCCTTTAATTATTGAACTTGGGGAGGAAATGGTATTTTCAGTGTAGACACATGAAACTAGGAAGTTTACTTCTCATGGTAACTCTTATTCTCTCTCTAGAAAGCATATTTCTTCATAGGAAAGTTACTATCCAATATGCGTACTACTCCTGTTCAGATGGGGAGAACCATTTACAGGTGATGCAGAATCATTAAAGCAATTAGCATTGCCTTGAGTCACATTTGTATAGTAGAAAGCATACCATATGCCAATCAAGAAATTTTTTCTGCTTGAAAATATTATAGACAAGTTCTCAAAAGACTGTTACTCTACTACCCTCAGAGAAGTTTGTTCTAGCATGATACTTGTTAAATACTCTTTTTCTAGATGTATTCTATTCATTTAGTGATTCATTCAGCAAATATTTATTGAATACTTACTGTGTGCAGAGCACTGCAGAGTGCTGGGGACATAGCCGTGAAAAAGTTGACACGGGACTCTTACCATCAAAGGGCTTTCAGCATGGTGGGAAAAACAAATTGAACAGTTGCAAGAGCTTTTTATAGAGCTTGAAATACTTCTGTATGGCAGAGACTTACATGTGAACACAACCTGTTTACAAACATGGATTTAGAAAATTTTGAGAGAGGGGAGCACGGGTTGAGAAGGATCTGTGTGAGAAATTCTCCCTGTTCTCAGAAGAAGTACAGTCAGCCCTCCACATCCATGGATTCAACTAACCGTGGATTGAAAATTTTTGAAAAAAATAAAATTTCCAGAAAGTTCCAAAAAACAAAACTTGAATTTGCCATACTCGGCAAGTGTTTGCATAGCATTTACATTGTATTTACATAGCATTTACACTGTATTAGTATTATAAGTAATCCAGAGATGATTTAAAGTGTATGGAAGGATGTGGGTAGGATGTATGCAAATACTATGCCATTTTATATAAGGACTTGAGCACCACGGATTTTGTATCAGAACCAAGTATCCAAGGGACGAATTCTGGGGACAACTGTATGCACTTTTCACATCTGGCCATGGCTATTTGACTTGAAGACTTAAAACGATTTTTAATATAGATCTGGACTCCTGTCATGAGATATAAAAATGAAAATACCCCCAAATTGGAGCTTTGTTCTAGAGTGTTTTTATAATTAAAGAGTTTGTTTTATATTAGTTTTAGAAATTCTTTAAAAGTATATTTCTTCAATTGCGTATAATTTACACCAGCTCTGTGTTTCTTAGACTCAGGTCTAAACAAAGAAACGAATTATTTTTTCATTCACTTAACATTTTTTTTAATCTTGTTAGCAAGTAATTCTACTTGATATTTTCCACAGATTCAGCTTTACTCTTAAAAACACACACACACAGAAGAAAAAAGAAAGAAGTCCAGACAACGATGAATTATTAGAACTTCTGAAAGTTTCACTGCTCTTTCTTATCCTTTCCGGTGACTGCTACCAAAGAACGAAATCAGTTAAATGACCCTTTTTTGTGTGTATTTCAAGGTTAATAACTGGTGAAAGAACTTGTGATCATTAGGTGAGCTTTATAATTTTACAAATGATAGGGATCCTCTCCTTTTAAGTGAGTATTATTCATTTAATAACTGAAGAGTTGCTGTGTTTCTCTCATTCGGTTGTAGAAGCGTGCTGGTTTCCTCATCAAGACCCTACTAAACTGTGAAGGTTCTGCATGTGTGCTTCTCCCTCACCCTGTCAGTGAAGCTCTGCGTGTTCTGCTCCCCACTCCACCCCATGGTTTTGTATTTTTTTTTTGCACGGTTTTGTGTAATTTTATTATTACACATCGTTCATATAGCCATCTTTCTGCTAGATTATGAGCTCCCTGTGCCAGAACAGTATCTTTGTAAATCCAGTGCCCAACACAGTGCTTGGCATAGAGTAGGTGCTCATATCTATCTAATGAGTGAATGAAATGTTGCCTTCTGAAGAACAAAACATAGTTACACGCACACACACACAATCAGCAAATAGGCATTAAATCTCTGTTTTATATAGGGTTGCCACTGGGCCCGTTGAAGGTACTAAATATATAGGGCCCCTCCCCGACCTTTGGGAAAAGGTTACAGTTTCATTGGAATCTAAATGCATACCTTGTTTTATTATGCTTTGCAGATACTGTGTTTTTTACAAATTGAAGGTTTGTGTCAACCCTGCATCTAACAAGTCTATTGGCACCATTTTCCCAACAACATTTGCTCACTCACTTCACGTCTCTGTGTCTTATTTCAGTAGTTCTTGCTATATTTCAAACTTTTTCTTTATTATTGATTCATTTTGGTGATCTCTGGTCAGTGATCTTTGATGCTACTATAGCAAAAAAGACTACAAGTAGCTGAAGGCTCAGATGATGCTTAGTATTTTTTTTCTTTTGGCAATCAAGTGTTTTTTAATTAAGGTATGTACATTGTTTTTTAAGACATAATGCTATTGCATGCTTACTAGATTACAGTATAGTGTAAACATAAATTTTATATGCCCTGAGAAACCAAAAACTCCCTGAGACTCACTTTATAGTGACACTTGCTTTTTTGTGGTGGTCTGGAACGGAACCTCCAATATCTCTGAGGTCTGCCTGAGTTTGTGAAAAAGATGTCATAACTAATAACGTATATATCAAAGGTGTGCTTTGTACAGAGACCAAAGGATAACCTCTGCCACAGGATTCTTGGAGGCCCAAGGATCCCCCCTTCATTAAGGAGAATCAGGCACTTCTTCACAGAGTAAACGGAACTTCAGCTCAGCTTTGAAGGAGTGGGTAAGATTTATGCCAGAAGGCATCATAGGTGGTGGTTGTGTCTGGTGGCTTCCATCTAGGTCTTCATTAATTATGTGCCAGACAGGGTTCAAGACTGATTGTGCAGCCTCACCCAGCATGGGTTAAGGAATAGGTTTTCCTAGGGGAATGGAAAACTTACACGGCTAAGTCAAGATGAGAAAAAAGGACGGCACAGTCCCCCCAGTTCTCCCATCATACCACAGAGATGTCTACCGGGTTTGGGCTTCGCAAGCCTGCAGTGTGGGTTTGAGTTCTCTTGTCATTCTGCCTTACCATAGGGCGAGAATGAGAAAGCAGCCTTGGCATTGGAGGAAAACTTAGGCTGCTTGGTTCCAGACAGTTCAGTTTGATGTCCCAGCTGTCTACAGAAGTTGTCTAAGTCCATCTGCTGGACTAGATGCTTTCAGACCCATGGCAAGTTTCAGTTTCCTCTTCGGAGGGAGGAAGCCACCAGGGCTGTGGATAACTGATCTGAAGTACAGTCCCTTCTGCTGGGAAAAAGGTGTTCACTTGCCCCAGCTAGTTTGTCTTCCAGGTGACACTGCGTGAGCGCTGGGACCTCCATCAGATAATCCTACTCATTGCACCACAGTGGTTGATAGTTTGGGCCCCAAAAGTAAACACCTCAATTCAGATCCCTGCTTGCCCACTTACTGGCTATGTGACCGTAGGTTCTTAACCTCTCTAAGCCTCAATATGCTGAAATGTGAAATTAGGATAATAATAATTCATTCTTCATAGTATTGTAATGAGACAAATAGAATAGACATTTAATACCTAGTAAGTGTTCAGTGAACATTAGCTGAAAAGGAAGGATTACTATCCTCCAAGGAAGGAAATAGTGAGAATGTTTGTATGGGAGCAGGCATGTTCTGGGGACAGTGGGCGGACCAGTTTTGTCCGGGAAAGGGCTCATTTTGGGGAGAATAAGACTGGATTTGTGGAGGGCCCTTAATGCAAATTAGAGAACCATCTTCCAGTCAGTTTGGAGCCACTGGAGATTTTCTTGTCAAACCATGATATGTCGAGGAATTTTTCAGAAAAATAATGTGGTGGTAGGCATTCCAGGTATTTTAAAAGGTAAAGAAACTGAAAGCAGGAAGACCTTATAGGTTAGAAGTAATTTATTTTCCAGGAACCTGCAGATTTGAGTTGCGTGAACTTTGACTTCCATTTGGGTTACCATCAGCCTTCTTCCGGTTAGTTGTAATCTTAGTTGCAATATGCCTTCAAACCTGTGTCCATCTGCTGCTGTTCTTTGCGTGCAGAGTTTGAAGCTTAGCATTTTAAAAACAAAGGGTTTAAAAAGTCATCTAAGTTATTTTTAATAGGATATAGTAACAGATAAAAAAACACTATAAGACAATAAATATAAAAAGCATTTCTTTGGGCTTCCCTGGTGGCGCAGTGGTTGAGAGTCCGCCTGCCGATGCAGAGGACGCGGGTTCATGCCCCGGTCAGGGAAGATCCCACATGCCGCGGAGCGGCTGGGCCCGTGAGCCATGGACGCTGAGCCTGCGCGCCCGGAGCCTGTGCTCCGCAACGGGAGAGGCCGCAACAGTGAGAGGCCCCCGTACCGCAAAAAAAAAAAAAAAAAAAAAAAAAAAAAAAAAAAAAGGCATTTCTTTGAAGTGGATTTTGGTGATTTCTCACTAAATTAAATTGACAGCCTGAGAAATGATGCTCCCCTTTTCAAGAAATAATTATTTTTAATGTAATAAGCCAGAGTTTTATAAAAGTTTGCAGTTTAGCATTCTGTTTTCCAACCCTGCCCAGTGTACTGCTTGATAGAAAGTGAACAAGAAATGATGGATAAATGCATGAGTAAAATGATGGGTTGCAATGGAGTTCAGAATTATTGGCCTTTACTGTATGGGACTGTGACTGATGGAGCATGATTGCCTAATGTGTCTTCCCCCATCACCACCAGTGGACCGTAGGCCTCTTGACACAAGGACTGTGCCTCTCTTGTTCTCCCTGTATCTCCATTTCCTAACTCATATGCGTAGGATGGTCTTTCATTATTTCTTGAATAAGTGAATCTGCCCCTGAAATAGGATTAATTATGGGATTTTGAGAGTACGTCACCAGTAAGGGATTATTTCTGGGCCTTGGGCCACTCACTTAAGATCTCTGAGTCTTAGTTTCCTTAGCTGTAAAAATGCATATAACACCTACTTTGCTAATAAATGGTAGGTTGAAATATAATACAAATACTTCAGAATTTTAATAATTAAGTCTGCTAAACATGCAACTAATGCAGGGACTTGACTCCTGAGTGTTGCCCGTGAGCCAATCCCAACAATGGGATTTCAAGGCACAACCGTCAATAAGGAAGTGACCACTTTCACAAGGAAACTGTGATGCACAAACCAGCCCACCTTAGGGTCTGAATTTGGAGGTATTTTATTTTCTTATTCATGTAAAGCGAAGAGAAATAGTTACTCGGGGATATTTCGAGTTGTAAAACTAGTAGTCTCTGACAATGGAGTAAATTTTGCACTCCTGCCTCAGTGGTTTTCTGTTAAAATATCAGAGAAAAAGAACTTTTAAGAGAATCAGAACAGTATTTTTCTTACCTTGCATCCTTATGACAGCCCAGCTGTGGTGTTTACCAAACAATATTTCTGTGGTAGATAAACAGAACGTAGACCGCTTGGAGATGTGAAAAATGACCTTTCCAGCAGGGGGATGGGTAACTTGAGATTGACTTGACTGCCATGCAAAACATGCAGTGTTGGTCAGGGCTTAAATTTATCTGATAATTTTAAGAAGGAATAATTTGGGGCTAAAATAGAACTTAGCATTACATAGGACCCTTCAATTTTCCTAAGTAAACATGCAGCTGAGTGGTGGTTGATGTTAGGACTGGTATTTTGTTCTGTTCCTTTTGCTTCTGGTAGACATGCCCTTGCATTTACCATCTACATCCAATTAAGGGAGAATGGAGAACTTGAAATTCAGAGACCTCATTCTTCTTGTCACTAAATTAATGGACTGGCCTTGGTTTGGGGTAGACGTGGGAAAATGTGGGGCTTCATTTCCATTTTTTCATTAAGATTAAGAAAAACAACCATATTTTGCACATTTATCAGCAGTGGCATCACCTTGCAGTTTACTATTTTCCATACTCTTAGGAGCTTATTATAGAGAAAAATACTTTGAAACACCATCAAGCATACTTTCTGAGTGTTACCTATTTGGGGCTCATATAATATCCTTAGGGAAAGAGCTAGGAATCAAAACTGATAATTGGAACCATTAATAAAATAGAGAATCTCTTTTAATACAGAGGGAGTGTGGTGTAGCACAAACATTGATACGTTTGAAAGTCAAGAGGTCTCATTCCTATTCCTAATTTTGTTACTATGTCAGAGACCAAATTTTTATCATATTGGATATAGGCCGTTGTAAGATTTAGAAACAGAAAGAAGCAGGCATAATATGAGGCTGAATGTAAGATGGAAGAAATTTTTGAACCTTTGTAGTCAGCCAGGTCTTTTTTTTGACCTCCTACTGAGTCGAGTGTCTCTTTTACTTGTAACCAATGGGAAGGTATACATGGTAAGATGTTTGTTGGGAGACAGTTTTCCATGGGTTTCTTTTGTTTCTTCACATCTCGTGGACAGAATAGCATGGCGCCCTTTTTGGGGGGATTATCTTCTCAAGGACAGTTGTACGGTGAACAGCCTTGGAAGAAGAAGTAGTGTCTCTCCTCTGGAGCAAAAGGCAAGGTTGTTTACTATCCAGTATCAAAAATAATGGCTCCCTCCAGGGCGCAAAGATTGGGCAGGTTTGCTTGCAGCCCATTACAAAGAACCTCAGGATTCCCCTCTTGTCCTGTAACCCGCTATGTGTCATGTACTTAGTTGACCCTCGTCACATGGCTCCATGGCAGTTGGGCCTCAAGGAACCTGAACAAAGAAGTGATGATGCTCTGGCTCCTATTATTGCTGAAAGTAATGAAATGTACTTTGTCTCTGACCCACGGAGCTTTTTTCTTGTGCCAGCATCCTTGAAACTGTGACATGCTAACTTCTTAGCTTGTGAGTAGGGTAAAAACTCAGATCCTTCTCGTTCTTGACAGAGTGGAGTTTGAACATATTGATTTGGAAGTAAGATACATAGATGAAGTTATGCATCTGGTGAAATTGGCAACTTCATGTGAGCTCTGGCCCAAAAGAAGAGGGCAGAACTCAAGATAGAAAATGTAACTTCAAGATTTCTTGCTAAACAGGCTTTACCTATTATCCCATTTGAGACTTGCGTTAAAATCATTGTTGCATTGCCATGACATGTTAGACATCTACGGATAATGCAGTTCGATTTTCAGAGGTTAAGACCAAAAAACTAGAGAAAAACAGTTTCTTTGGCCGCACGTAATCAGCTGCTTTACCTGAGTTCATGAAATTCCTGTTGCTTCTACCTTTATCTAGGTTTCAGGGGGGAAATCAGAGGCTCTTTCAATGAAGGAAAATAGTTAATTTCTTTCTCCTTTAGGAAAAAATCAAGATTCTGCAGAATGAGGAATGTTAAAAAAGAAATAAATGTATCCTTTTCACAAGGAAAAGGAAGCTGGCTATCGTTAGATTCTGCTTTGAGCGATTATATGTCTCTATCAGTAGCCAATTTGGAAACATTATTGAAACTTTAGGTCTTTGATATAATATAACTGATGCAGTAAGCAGAAGTGATAACTGTTAGGTACATCACCTTGAATTCTAAGCATTTTAAAGGTCACTGGGAAAGGGAAAATAATCCATTAATTTTTACTGGAGTGTTCATTTAAGTTTCTCCTGTGAAAATCAATGTAAAATTTCCCTGCCATTCAAAATGCAGAGTGGTGTATAATATCATTACTCCCAACTACCCTAAATTGTTGAATTTTTAAACAAGCAGGCTTTTGAGTTATGCCCTGACCACATAAATTCAGCTTCTCAGATTGGATTATTGCCATATGGAAGCAGTAGCAGGAAAAATAAATTTATGTCAGTCTGAATTCTACTTCTGCATTTATTATTTAAGCTGTTCTTAACCTTTTCCTAGGTCAGTGATCATCTCATAGATTTGCTTTTATGCGTATGCCTCAGAGAATAAAGATTCCTTTCCTTATGAGTATTATTTATGAGTGAAATGTTACTTCTCTGTTTACATTAGTAATCTTAAATTATTTACCTGCTTTGGAATTCATTCGTTGCAGATTAGCAAGATGAAAGCTGTCAGATGAGCGAATATATTTGTGCTACTTATCTGTTGCCCATTAAAGTAGCTGAATTGGGGAATTTGGCAAAAATAAGAAGTCTGTTTTAGGAAAGGTGGGGGGGATAAATCAGGAGTTTGAGATTAACATATACACACGACTATATATTAAATAGATAATCAACAAGGACCTACTGTATACCACAGGAAACTCTACTTAATATTCTGTAATAACCTCTTTGGGAAAAGAATCTGAAAAAGAATGGATATATGTATGTATATAACTGAATCACTTTGCTGTACACCTGAAACTAACACAACATCGTAAATGAACCATACTCCAATATAAAATAAAGATTTAAATTTAAAAAATAGTCTGTCTTACAGGACAGAAAAGAAGGGAGAAGAGGCCAGGTGGTCCGTAACAAAGTCAGCCCTGCTGCAGCTGGTACCAACTGGCCTGTAGCAGCTTTTACTAAACCTTGAGCAGTTGCATTCACCTTTCCACCCCTTATGTGTTGCCTTCATTAAATCCTAGGAGGAGTTGTTTAGGGTGGAGAAACAGAACACAGTTTAAAACAAGAGAAATAGTATCTCCCTCTGGGCAGCCGTATGACTTGATGGCTAATAATATAATAATGATATCTTGAACTACTAAAGAAGTTCACTTTCTTTCCATAATGACTTATTCAAAATTAACAAAACCCTGACTTATAAAAACAAAAAAATCTTACATGTAATCACTAGTCCTGCCAATCTAACTTATGTGGGAATTGAAAACCCCATTATCATGATTAATAATGAACCTCAGGCTGGCAGATATAGCAATGCTAAATTTTGCCCTTGGGCTGGTAAATTTACTCTGAGGCCTTGGGCTGCTAAGTCAGATCTGGTTTTCCCAAGCTGATATTTCCAGTCTTACCGCCTTTCTTGTTGAACAGCTTGGGGCAGAGAGGACTCAATTGGACCTGTTGAGAAAATTTCACTTTAACAGTGATTCCAAAGTCAGCTGAAAAGAGATCTCAGCAAAACTAAGATTTGCTGGAAGTAAAAGACAAAATTAAAAACAAATTTTTTAAATGAAATATAATTGATTTACAATGTGTTAGTTTCTGGTATACAGCAAAGTGATTCAGTTATATGAGTTTGTATATATATATATATATTTTTTTCATATTCTTTTCCATTATGGTTAATTACAGGATATTGAATATAGTTCTCTTTGCTATACAGTAGGACTTGTTTATATATATAGTAGTTTGTATCTGCTAATCCTAAACTCCTAATTTATCCCTCCCCCACCGCCTTTCCCCTTAGGTAATCATAAGTTTGTTTTCTATGTCTGTGAGTTTGTTTCTGTTTTGTAAGTTCACTTGTATTATATTTCAGATCCCACATATAAGTGGTATCATATTAAAGACAAACTTTTAAACCCACATCTGGGAGATAGGTCAGTGAGGCAGATTTCAAAGCAGAACCTCTTACATCTGAATCCTTCTGGAGCCTCTTCTGAAGGGTGTTCCCATTTATTCATTCACTCATTCATTCATTCAATAAATATTTATTGAGTTCCTACTGTGTACCTGGCATTGTTGTAGTCTCTGGGGATACGTCAGAGATCAAAACAGATAACATTCCTGCTTTTTGGAGCTCATACTCTAGTGGGGAAACACAGATATTAATAATAATTATTAATATGTCTCATTTTATTGGTGAATCATAAAATATAGGTATAATAGGCCAGCCGTGACACATGTCATAAGGACAGATAAAGTGGACTAATGGGCAAGTTAGGAAAGGGATCTCTGTGAGAGTGCTGTCAGAGCAGAGGCCAAGGGAAGTGAGGGTATGATTCCTGCAGATATTTGGAGACAGGTGTTTAGACAGAGGGAACACTGGGTGCAGAGTGCCTGAGACGAGTGCATGCTTGGCATTTGGATAGCACTGTGAAGACCCATATTAGAGCACAGTGAGGCAGAAAGTGAGAGGAGATGGGGACAGAGAAGTGGTGGGGCACTGGGGGTAGGAGACGACCTTAGTAGGCCTCAGCCAAGACTTTGACATTGAATAAAAAAAGAGGGGCTTCCCTGGTGGCGCAGTGCTTGAGAGTCCGCCTGCCGATGCAGGGGACATGGGTTCGTGCCCCGGTCCGGGAGGATCCCACATGCCGAGGAGCGGTGGGGCCCGTGAGCCATGGCCGCTGAGCCTGCGCGTCCAGAGCCTGTGCTCCACAACGGGACAGGCAAAAAACAAAAAAAGAAAGAAGAAGTTACTGGAGGGTTTAGAGAAGTAGAGGGAAATTACCTTAGATTTTAAGGCAATGCTGAGTGACAGAATTTTTTTTTTTTTTTTTGCGGTACGTGGGCCTCTCACTGTTGGGGCCTCTCACGTTGCGGAGCACAGGCTCCGGACGCACAGGCTCAGCGGCCATGGCTTACGGGCCCAGCCGCTCCGCTGCATGTGGGATCTTCCCGAACCAGGGCACGAACCCATGTCCCCTGCATCGGCAGGCAGACTCTCAACCACTGCGCCACCAGGGAAGCCCTGAGTGACAGAATTTTATGTGATGATGGGAATGTTCAAAAATCTGCAGTGTTGGGCTTTCCTGGTGGTGCAGTGGTTAAGAATCCGCCTGCCAATGCAGGGTACACAGATTCGAGCCCTGGTCCGGGAAGAGACCACATGCCATGGAGCAACTAAGCCCGCGAGCCACAACTATTGAGCCTGGGTGCCACAACTACTGAAGCCCACACGCCTAGAGCCTGTGTTCCACAACAAGAGAAGTCACTGCAATGAGAAGCCCGCGCACCACAACAAAGAGTAGCCCCCGCTTGCCACAACTAGAGAAAGCCTGCGTGCAGCAACGAAGACCCAACGCAGTCAAAAATAAATAAATGAATTAGTTTAAAAAAAATCTGCAGTGTTCAGTAAGGTAGCCAGTAACCACTTGTGGCTATTGAGCACTTGAACTGGGGCTCATGTACCTAAGTTTTTTGTTTAATAACATTTTAATTTGAGTAGCAACATGTGCTTACTGGCTAGCATATTGGAAAGCAGGATTTTAAATTTTCACTGATTGCTTTGTGGAGAATGGAATATGGGGAGGCAGAAGGACAGAAGCAGGGAGAAGACCTTAGAAGCTATTGTAATAATCCAGACTTGGAATTAGCAAATACTTTAGGTTTTGCAGGTCATTCAGTCTCTGTTGCAACTACTCAAGTGCATCATTGGAGCATGAAAGCAGCATAGACAATATATAAATGAGGGCTCGCCTGGTGGCACAGTGGTTGAGAATCCACCTGCCAATGCAGGGGACACGGGTTCGAGCCCAGGTCCGGGAAGTTCCCACATGCTGCAGAGCAGCTGAGCATGTGCGCGACAACTGCTGAGCCCGTGTGCCACAATTACTGAAGCCCGCGCGCCTGGAGTCCATGCTGTGCAACAAGAGAAGCCATCGTGGTGAGAAGCCCGTGCAACACAATGAGAGTAGCCCCCTCTCGACGCAACTGGGGAGAGCCCACGTGCAGCAATGAAGACCCAATGAAGCTAAAAATAAATAAGTTTATTTAAAATATTATTTTAAAAAATATATAAATAAACTAGAGGGCTTCCCTGGTGGCGCAGTGGTTGAGAGTCTGCCTGCCGATGCAGGGGACATGGGTTTGTGCCCCGGTCCGGGAAGATCCCACATGCCGCGGAGCGGCAGGGCCCGTGAACCATGGCCACTGAGCCTGCACGTCCGGAGCCTGTGCTCCGCAACAGGAGAGGCCACAACAGTGAGGGGCCTGCGTACCGCAGAAAAAATAAACAAGAAAACTGGAGTAGTAATTCTCATATCAGACAAAATGGACTTTAAAACAAAGACTATTACAAGAGACAAAGAAGGACCCTACATAATGATCAAGGGATCAATCCAAGAAGAAGCCATAACAATTGTAAATATTTATGCACCCAACATAGGAGCACCTCAATACATAATGCAAATGCTAACAGCCATAAAAGGGGAAATCGACAGTAACACTATCATAGTAGGGGACTTTAACACCCCACTTTCCCCAATGAACAGATCATCCAAAATGAAAGTAAATAAGGAAACACAACCTTTAAATGACACATTAAACAAGATGGACTTAATTGATATAGGACATTTCATCCAAAAACAACAGAATACACTTCTCAAGTGCTCATGGAACATTCTCCAGGATAGATCATATCTCGGGTCACAAATCAAGCCTTGGTAAATTTAAGAAAACGGAAATTGTATCAAGTATCTTTTCTGACCACAATGCTATGAGACTAGATATCAATTAGAGGAAAAAATCTGTGAAAAATACAAACACATGGAGACTAAGCAATACACTACTAAGTAATCAAGAGATCAGTGAAGATATCAAAGAGGAAATTAAAAACTACCTAGAAACAAATGACAATGAAAACACGACAACCCAAAACCTATGGGATGCAGCAAAAGCAGTTCTAAGAGGAAGCTTATAGCAATACAGTCCTACCTCAAGAAACAAGAAACATCGCAAATAAACAACCTAACCTTACACCTAAAGCAATTACAGAAAGAAAAACAAAAAAATCCCAAAGTTAGCAGAAGGAAAGAAATCATAAAGATCAAATCAGAAATAAATGAAAAGGAAATGAAGAATACAAAGCAAAGATCAGTAAAACTAAAAGCTGGTTCTTTGAGAAGATAAACAAAATTGATAAACCATTAGCCAGACTCACAAAGAAAAAAAAGGGAGAAGACTCAAATCAATAGTATTAGAAATGGAAAAGGGGAAATAATAACTGACACTGCAGAAATACAAAGGATCATGAGACATGACTACAAACATGTATATGCCAATAAAATGGACAACCCGGAAGAAACGGCCACATTCTTAGGAAAGCACAACCTTCCGAGACTGAACCAGGAAGAAATAGAAAATAAAAATAGACCAATCAGAAGCACTGAAATTGAGACTGTGATTAAAATCTTCCAACAAACTAAAGCCCAGGACCAGATGGCTTCACAGACGAATTCTATCAAACATTTAGAAAAGAGCTAAAACCTATCCTTCTCAAACTCTTCCAAAATATAGCAGAGGGAGGAATACTCCCAAGCTCATTCTGCAAGGCCACCATCACACTGATACCAAAACCAGACAAAGGTGTCACAAAGAAAGAAAACTACAGGCCAATATCACTGATGAACACAGATGCAAAAATCCTCAACAAAATACTAGCAAACAGAATCCAACAGCACATTAAAAGAATCATACACCATGATTGAGTGGGTTTTATCCCAGGAATGCAAGGGTTCTTCAATATATGCAAATCAATCAATGTCATAAACCATATTAACAAACTGAAGGATAAAAACCATATGATCATCTAAAGAGATGCAGGAAAAACTTTTGATAAAATTCAACACCAACTTGTGATAAAAATTCTCCAAAAGTAGGAATAGAGGGAACTTACCTCAACATAACAAAGGCCATATATGACAAACCCACAGTCAACATCATTCTCAATGGTGAAAAACTGAAACCATTTCCTCTAACATCAGGAACAAGACAAGGTTGTCCACTCTCACTGCTGTTATTCAACATGGTTTTGGAAGTTTTAGCTATAGCAGTCAGAGAAGAAAAAGAAGTAAAAGGAATCCAAATCGGAAGAGAAGAAGTAAAGCTGTCACTGTTTGCAGATGATATGATGACATGATACTATACACTGAGAATCCTAAAGATGCTACCGAACACTACTAGAGCTAATCAGTGAATTTTGTAAAGTAGCAGGATCCAAAATTAATGCACAGAAATCTCTTGCATTCCTTCACACTAATGATGAAAAATCTGAAAGAGAAATTAAGGAAACATTCCCATTTACCATTGCAACAAAAGAATGAAATATCTAGGAATAAACCTACCTAAGGAGACAAAAGACCTGTATGCAGAAAAGTATAAGACACTGCTGAAAGAAATTAAAGATGATACAGATAGATGGAGAGCTATACCATGTTCTTGGATTGGCAAAATCAACATTGTGAAAATGACTCTACTACCCAAAGCAATCTACAGATTCAATGCAATTCCTATCAAACTACCACTGGCATTTTTCACAGAACTAGAACAAAAAATTTCACAATTTGTATGGAAACACAGAAGACCCCTAATAGCCAAAGCACTCTTGAGAAAGAAAAAAGTAGCAGGAGGAATCAGGCTCCCGGGCTTCAGACTATACTACAAAGCTACAGTAATCAAGACAGTATGGTACTGGCCCAGAAACACAAATACAGACCAATGGAACAGGATAGAAAACCCAGAGATAAACCCATGCACATATGGTCATCTTATGATGACCATAAGGGAGGCAAGAATATACAATGGAGAAAAGACAGCCTCTTCAGTAAGTGGTGCTTGGAAAACTGGACAGCTACACATAAAAGAATGAAATTAGAACACTCCCTAACACGGTACACAAAAATAAACTCAAAATGGATTAAAGACCTAAATGTAAGGCCAGACACTATAAAACTCTTAAGAGCAAAGCATAGCAGAACACTCTATGATATAAATCACAGCAAGATCCTTTTTGACCCACCTCCTAGAGAAATGGAAATAAAAACAAAAATAAACAAATGGGACCTAATGAAACTTAAAAGCTTTTGCACCACAAAGAAAACCTTAAACAAGACAAAAAGACAACCCTCAGAATGGGAGAAAATATTTGCAAATGAAGCACCTGACAAGGGATTAATCTCCAAAATTTACAAGCAGCTCATGCAGCTCAATATCAAGAAAACAAACAACCGAATCCAAAAATGGGCAGAAGACCTAAATAGACATTTCTCCAAGGAAGATATACAGATTGCCAACAAACACGTGAACGAATACTTAACACCATTAATCATCAGAGAAATGCAAATCAAAACTACAATGAGGTATCACCTCACACCAGTCAGAATGGCCATCATCAAAAAATCTACAAACAGTAAATGCTGGAGAGGGTGTGGAGAAAAGGGAACCATCTTGCACTGTTGGTGGGAAAGTAAATTGATACAGCCATTATGGAGAACAGTATGGAGGTTCCTTAAAAAACTAAAAATAGAACTACAATATGACCTAGCAATGCCACTACTGGGCATATACTCTGAGAAAACCATAATTCAAAAAGAGTCTTGTGGAGATATGGAGATATATGTATATGTATAGCTGATTCACTTTGTTATAAAGCAGAAACCAACACACCATTGTAAAGCAATTATACTCCAATAAAGATGTTAAAAAAATAATAACAAAGTATTGGGATAGGGTCAGGGGGAGGGATAGTTAGGGAGTTTGGGATTGACATGTACACACTGCTATATTTAAATTGGATAACCAACAAGGAACTACTGTATAGCATCCCGGAACTCTGCTCAGTATTCTGTAACAACCTAATTGGGAAAAGAATTTGAAAATGAATAGATACATGTATATGTATAACTGAATCACTTTTTTGTACACCTGAAACTAACACAACATTGTTAATCAACTATACTCCAATATAAAAGTTAAAAAAAATAAAGTATTGGGATAAACTCAAAACAATAAAAAGCTTGCTTTATCTACCTCTTAGTGTATTTGTAAGGAACCAAGGAGTTAATTACATCAAAGTATTCTGCAAATCAGAGCTCACATTTTGCATGTTAATTTGTATGTTGTTATTCCATGTACCTGAGTGTTTTCCTCTTATTGCCTTTCCTTGCCAAGTCTAAGTATCCTACATTGAGGTTTTGTCATTATGTTTGACAAATGTGAATGTCATTTTTTAATTATTATTGTCCCTAAGCTTTAAATATTTAAAAAAAAATTATATATTTTTTTGGTTGCGCCATGCAGTTTTGCGGGGTCTTGGTTCCCTGACCAGGGATTAGACCCGTGCCCCCTGCAGTGGAAGCGTGGAGCCCTAACCCTGGACTGCCGGGGAATTCCCCCTAAGCTTTAATTTTTATAAGTCTATGGTGACTTCCTTTTCAGTGTTTGGAAACCACCATATATCTGTAGATGTATTGTAGTGATCCATTGGGACTCTTCTAATTCCCCAAGATACTGTGCAAATGACAGAGACAAGTAACCTGTTATTTGATAAGAGGGGGCGGGTATTGTTGCTTTATTTGCCCTCTATTTTAAACATGTCATGTAGATAGACTTTAAAATGCAAATTTTAACTCATTTTAAGTGAAGTCCCGAGAAATAATTGCCTAAGAGAATTATTTTTCTCCCCTTCACCAAATAGTTTTTGCTATTTTTCAAGACGTGGCTTGTGACAGAGCAATATGATATTTAAATAAAATTTGTAGAGTCAAAAAAGTGCCGAAGTGAACAACTTTTTAAAAGGGCTATTTTACCAACTCCATAATTGACATTCTGTCACTTCTCAGACTTTATTTCATTTCTGCTCAACTCAATATATGGATTTTTATACAAACCATTTGCCAAGCCCTAGACAATAGCGCCCATGGCAGATCAAATTTGTACAGGTAGGTTGTTTGTTATCCCCAGGAGAGCTTCATTGTATCATGGGGACAGCTTCCGTTAGCAGCCCAGGGTGAGAGTTGGTGACACTTAAAAACTCAAATTATTGATGGGAACATCCCTAGTACTAGAAAGAATGTAAAATTAAACCTTTTAAGCCTGTGCAGTCATTATCGCATTAAGCAGGGAGATGGTGATGGGTCATAAATTGGTTTTCCGTTTTATTTAAACAGGACCTGGCAGAATGTAAGTGGAATCTTTGAAGTTCACTTATCTCATGATAATTCTTTTTTTTTTTTTCAACATAGGTATCAGGTTGAAACTTTAGATAATCTCTTACTGTTTTTGTTAGACTCCATTTATTGGGAAAATTGTATTTAGAGTTCTGTCTTCTAGTTTCTTTTAGTTTCTGTATGCCTTCTAGAAATCCAGAGATTCCTTGACATTCTAATTTTTCTGTATTGATTTCATGCAACTTTTTGAAATTTTAAGGGATTTAACGAATTGTGATTCTCAATTCATTGTCAGTATTTCTTGAAGGTAAAAGTATAGGTTAGTGTTAGTCAACTGCTTTAAAGCCACTCATCACGCCAAACTGTAATCAGATCTTTAACTTTCCTGAGACTTAATGTAGATGTCAGTTGAAACTTTGGTTCATTCAGTCTTTTTCCTTTTTTTTGCAAAGCAGTTGGTGTCTGACTTCTAATTCGAGCCCTGTTGACAATTCACGAGTTTATCTGAGTCCTCTCCATGTAATCCAGTCATCTTCCTGGCTTTTCTCATAAGAAATCTGATTACTTACATTCAAAGATTGTTTACCTGCCTCAGTTCAATGGGATCTTAAGTGCTTTACCTTTTGGGATGTTGTGGTCCTTCTCTACTTCTTGAAACCCCAAATCCTCCCCTATTAATCTTCCTGTTGAGACCATCTGAAGAGGATTCTCTTAGCATGGCCCTGCTCCATTCTACCTCAAAAATTTCTCTTTATCTTCATCTTACTTCTCTTCCTTTATTCCTTTCTATGAGAAATAAATCTTCTTTCGCCACTGAGTTTAGCTCTCCATTTGTGCTTTTGTTTCCTCTCTCTCATATTTTCCAGAATCTTGCTTTATTGTTCCCTTTGCACCCCAGCCCAACCCTCTCTCCATGCCCATAGGATGTTTATTTTCTCTATATCTACTGGTCTCATTCCCTTTACCTACAAACGTGCTCAGTCTCTCCTTATCCTCAGGAAACCTCCCGACTTGAGATCTTCTCAAAACACTGCCCTCGGGCTTCCCTGGTGGCGCAGTGGTTGAGAGTCCGCCTGCCGATGCAGAGGACACGAGTTCGTGCCCCGGTCCGGGAAGATCCCACATGCCGCAGAGCGGCTGGGCCCGTGAGCCATGGCCGCTGAGCCTGCGCATCCGGAGCCTGTGCTCCACAACGGGAGAGGCCACGACAGTGAGAGGCCCGCGTACCACAAAAAAAAAAACAAAAAAAAAACCCACTGCCCTCCTTTCTACACCAGGTTTATCCACAGAGTAGACTGTGCTCCTTTTCTCTACCACCCACCAACTCTGTTCTTTTCTCTCTCTCCCTCCTCTTCCTCTTTCCCTTCCCCGTCCTTTTCCTCTTCCTCCTTCTCTTCCCTTCCTCCTCTTTCTTTTCATGTATTCTTACTTCATCATTTTGTCTAGAACAGGGGTTTTCAAACCTGGCTGCATTTGAATCATCTTGGATGGCTTTTAAAAACTACAAAAGTCTGGGAACCACCCTATTTCTGATTTAATTGGTCAGTGATATGCTTCCCTATTGATATTTTTAAAAATCTTCCTGGAAGATTCTGATTCTGCCAGGGTTGAGAACCACTGGTCTTAATGATCACTCTAATAACCCCCTAATTGTTAAATCCAACAGATTCTCTCCCCAGTGTTCTCTCCTTGTCTTATTAGTTCTAGATAGGTAAAACCCTTTTCTTTAAGCTCATGAATATTCATGGTTGGAACTGTGCCCTGTATTTATCTTCTACCTTTGTGACTGCTCATCTTCTCTGTCCTCTTTTGCCTGCTTTCTCTTTCCTATTCCTGAAGTATTAACCTAAATAGGTCTTCTAGTCTATATAATCTAGACCAGAGATCTTATATCCCTGCTTTACCATTATATTTATGTAATATTACTCTACTTTCTCTCCCTAAATCCAGAATCCTCATTATAAACTGCCTTCTAGACATCTTTAGCTACATATGCCATTGTCACTCATGTCCAAAAAAGAGCTTTTCATCTTGCTGGAATTGTTCTTTTTCTTTCTAGCTTCTGTTTTTTCAGCCATGTATGCCACAAGCATAATATTTATCTTTCCTTTTGCCACTACCAGTTATCATCTAAATCTTACAGATTTTATTCTAGGACCTGCTCTTTGGTTTGCTATTCTTTTAATATTTCCACAGTCATTAATCTTGTTCTGGCTGCATATGGACAATTGCAATAGTCCATTAGCTGGTCTTTCCTGTGTCCTACTCAGTGCTGTTATTTTCATTTTCAGGCTCAGTTCCAATCCTTTCACTATCTTTTAAACCTTCTACGGATCTTTATTGACTATAATTGAATACAATTATCAAGAAATTCTAGGCATTTGATAATAGGTCCCTGCCAGCATTTTCAGTCTATCCCCATTTCTCTTCCACAAGATTATATGCTTCAGCTAAACTGGGCTGTTTGCTGTTCCCTCACCGCTAAGCTTTTTTTCTGACATTCCTTTTCTTGTATAAATGTTCTACCTTATGAAGCTTACTAAGTTTTTCTGAAGCTCTTTGGAAGGAGGATTTTTGCCATAAAAGTTCTAGTCTGTGTGGATTCTTCTCATGTTATTTGACTTCCAAAGTCAACATGGATCGAAGTAGCTTAAGGTTTCTGGTTGCTTGGATATAATTTAACCAGAGTGTGTTTGTACCTTCGAAGATGCCTTTCTGGCCAGTTGCGATGCATGGCACATCCTGGGCCTTTGTCTAGCAAATTGTTCTGTATTTTGAATCATGCCAGGGAAAGATGAGGTTTTTCAAATCTGTTGTTGTTGTTAGGGACAATCGCCATGTTTTCTGTAGGCTGGAGCCTATCTTCCCAGCCTGGACCTTTTGATGAAATATGCCATTCAGCCTTTGAGTTCAGTGACAAAATAAATAACCTAGAAGGTTGGACTAGTATAGTTTTAGATTCTTTTAACTCTGCGTGCTTCCTGTGCGTCTCCATTATCAAACCCAAACTGTCCTCCTGCTGTCTTGAAAGAAATGAGATTTCTCAGCAGTAGCAAACAATAATGTCAGTCTATTGGAGACTGTTAATGACTCATCTGTAATGCTGGCAGACACATGAAGGCTGGAAAAATGAAATGTACAGCATCATTACCTTTGTGGTTAGCATTACTGGGAAACAGTATAATGCTTAGTGCAACATTTTAAAAGACAAGAAGAATTCTTAGCAGAATGAGCCTTATACTTGAAGGTGTGGATAATGGAATGACAAACTGATAACTTCTTGCTATTTGAGCTTCCTGTTACGAGGCATTCGGCAGAGATTAACTACAGGCTCTGAATTTCTGCGAAAGCTGTGCTGTTCTAGTCACTATGACCTGTTTTGCATAGATAATTTTGGATATGCATTTTTGGTGTTTTGAGAACATCATTGTAGTAGAACATAACTTAAAATCTTTTTCTAAAGTAGTAATTATTAGAAATTGTCTTAACTATTAGCTTCTTCTGATTTGAAGATAATGTTACTTATGTCTCCAGGGATACTGCAGAAAGGAGCTTAGGCACCATCTGAGCCAACCTGCCTGGAAGTTGCCTTCCATCTCGACATTGTTACTTCCATTCCGTCTGAATTCTTCCCCCGTAACTGAGATGAAAATGCTCTGGACTAGTTTTCCTTTTTATATGTGGAACACATTTATGAAATATATGGCTTGTTTTGACAGTTTGTAGGTGGGGAAGAGAACAAAACTACCTGGTCCAGATGAAGACTGAAACCAAACCTGAGATCTAAAAGTGCCGTCTAGACTGTACAGAATAATATAAATGCAAACTACATGTGGTCCCCTGAGACCTGACACTCCTCCTCTCCTGTCTTGTAACAATACCCATTGTAGTACAGGACTATGCTTTTTCTAACAGGGCAACAAAAGGCATTTTGTGAAAGGACAACATTGAACTTTGAGATATCAGCCTACCTTGTCTTTTTTTCTCAATGATGAATGTGTACTTTTAATTTATCAAAACCCTTTTGCAGTCTTTATTATTTTGAATCTGTATTGCTTCCTTGAGTAACAAAAACAAGTTCTATACATCTTCTAGCTATTGTTTATGATATTTTCTTGGATTTGCTCTGAAAGGACCTTTAAGCTTCAACATAGGACGCCTTTGTTGTAGAGTTAAGCAATTTGGTGAATGAGTCTGTATATCATTTTTATAGATTTTTTCAGTGAAAAAATATGTTTTTGTCTTCGTTTTCAGCCTTACATTGCTGGATTAAAAAGCAATTGACTATTAAAATTAACAGGACTTCATTGAATATCGGCTCTTTGAAGAGTAAAGCACTGTGTGTACTTGAGAGGATGCAAGGAAGTAGAAGATACAGTATATGTCATCAAGAGGCTTATACCAGTTGGCACTTAAATACCACAAACCGTTGATTCATAAAAGGCATGTCTATATGCACGTGACTTTGAAATATCTTGAAGTGTCTTGAAGATAGGGACTGGGCCTCAGGAAGCTTACATTCTGATCAGAGCAAACTAAACTAGATGGTTCAGTTAGGGAATCTGAGTAAGGCATTGAGATAAGAGGCATTACATGTTGAGTCATTGATTATTATAAGCAGTATTTCTATTTCTAAACATTTTGGATAAATTTTAAAAATTGTAGCATGGCATTTTGGCTGAGAGTATGAGTTCAGGAGTTGGCAAAAAGCCTTGTCCTGCTACTTTCCTCTTAGGGGATCCTAGGAAAGTTCTTGCTCTTGTCGTAGTTCCCTCATCAGTACAAAGGAGGTAATCATAGAGTTTTCCTATAGAATCGTTATTGAGGTAAAATATTACATCTAAAACTCGTAAAATAGGCTTATGCTTTTAGTGAAATTTCATTGTAGAACCATATATATGAGTGTTGGCTAATTTTTCTTTAGAAGACTTTTGTTACTTGATCCCTTTGCACAATAGATGCTGCTCTTAACCCCCCTTATAGAGATCTATATATTTAACATATTGTTAATGCTATTTTCATTTTATCATTTTCTCTAATGTGTGTGTTTTGAAAAAATCAACATTTCAAATATAGCAATGCCAAAGCTTTCTAGAATGATGGGAGAATAAGAAGTTTTGAAAGCAAAATTTAGCAGATAATGAGGTTTAGCTTTTAATGCTAAAACTTAGTTTTGAACTTGTTCAAATGGAAATGTCTCTTGAATGTGTAGTAATCGTTCTTGCCTCTCTAAGCCTTAGGTCTTCATTTCTTAATGGTTCCACACATCTGTCAACTACTGGATTGTAGGAACTTAAGAAAAAAAGCTTACCTTTAGTCATTTCTCTTCAAAATAAAGATCTTTATGCATACTATGCCATGAAATGATATTCCAACAAATTAATTGTGGCATTAAATTACTGGTGTTCAATCAGAAAAGCAGAAGCATGTGTAGGTATGTGTGTGTGTATTATATAAAAACACACATGTAATAAAAAATTTGTTACGGGGACTTGATCTTATGCAGTTGTGGGCTCTGGTTAGACAGTTTCTTTACACCTCTTACTGTAATTTGAAGTCTGCAGGGCAGATAGGAAGGAGGAGAGAGGGTTATAAAGTAAGGGATAATGTGGACAAGCTGGAACTTACGAGAATAGGCTGGAATTTGTGTGAGTTCTCACTGTCTCCAACTCTGATGATATGAGTGTTCTGCAGGAGAAGGTGTCCCCTTCATCACTGAGCTAAAGACACACCTGGCACAGGAGTCAAAGAAGCTGTACGAGGGTCCAAGGGGAAGGTGGAGGAGTTGTGGGCCCAACAGTGTCCCAGGCCAAGGGGTTGAACCAGCATCAGCATTAAGAGCCCAACCTCTTGAATCTATAAGACACAGTGAATACTACTTCACTTCCACCCCTCAAATCTCAAGCAAGGATGTCTCTTGTAGCCCGTTTTAACCAGAAACACATAGGGAAGGGAATTCAGAGAAATGCAGGTTAGCCTAGCCAAGTTGGCTCATCACACGGCTACCATATAACAAATTAGCCTTCCTGTACTACTTCTCTGTCATTTCAGGAGGGTAATATTCTACAGGTCAAACTTCTTCTCACCTCGTAACATCTGTATGACAAAATTCTAGGCATAGCCAGTGTATATAATTGCATCTTTAATGTTACTGTGGGGCTGAGGAACCTATATAATGGCTCATTGTATTTGAGGGTGTAGGACTCTAATGCAGTAAAATTAAGAGTAAATAAATGAGAATATTAAGGGAAATTCCTTTGAAAAGCTCCATCAATTTATGAGATCAATTCTATAATAATATTTCATATTATAGTGTAATTCGATTCAGCGAATTAATTTTCGCAAACAGAAAGATACTATGAGCATATTAATAGACAGTTATCCTTGCTACCCTCATCCAACCATAGGAAATGAAATTCCACTGAGTGTACAAAAAAGAGCTTGAACTTGATAGGAGGAATTGATATGCATTAGCTTGTACCCTTTAAGCAACAGGTATGACCCTTTGAAAACTCTAGGACTTTGAAATTTGCAATTATCCACAAATTTTATGTATCAAACCTGCATGGATATTAGCATGTGCATTAATAATAAGCGCTGTCCTCTCAACTTCAGGCTCTTGATCCATTATTGCCTGCTGGGATAACGCTTAACATGCTTCATAAACATGGTTGCTTCATCAACCGAGCGACACAAAAGTTCTGTCTCTGGAAGCACTCCAGTAATGTTGGGCAGTTTCATGGTTTATTGATTGTCTTCCTTCAGATAGAATCCAGCCCTCTTTTCCATAATGACAGTATAAAATGCTTGGAAAACACTCATCTCAGCAAACTGCTTTTCCTCAAGACAATTATTTGCCCTTTCAATTAACGCTATCCAGATAGGGTGGTACTTTCTGAGAACAAAAGTCTCCTTTTTCATTCCCCCATGTGCTAATGATGATAACCTATCACGTTGTCTGTAGAGGTTTTACATATGTCACTTCATGTGATCTTCCAGGAATGATGGTCCTCTTGGATCATAGGTGTAGGGTACATAAGGAATGATGGTCCTGTTAAATCATAGGCATAGGTTACCATAGAAATGATGGCCCTGTTAAATCATAGGCATAGGTACCATAGGAATGATGGTCCTGTTAAATCATAGGCATAGGTACCATAGGAATGATGGTCCTGTTAAATCATAGGCATAGGTACCATAGGAATGATGGCCCTGTTAGATGAGGAGGCAGATACTAACGTCCTTGTGTTAGAATCGAGGAAAGTAAGACAATGAGCGTTGGAGATAAACAGCTTGCTGCACCTCAGGATTGCCCACCCGCCTTCTTGCTGGCTGTCAAATGCTAATTTTTCTTCTCTTGCAAGGCCACATGCTCAGGGAAGGGTCTTTTTTCCTGCCTCTCAGGGTACATCATGATTTATCTATAGGCCAGTCATGTTAATGCTGTTTCTTTCACCAGTGATGGTCTGGGCCATGGGATAAATAATACAGTTCTGTTCAGAAAGTCTGAGAGAAAGTCTGCAGAGGCATCTGGGGAAAGGTTCTGTTTGATTGAAAGATAATAGAAAGAAATAAGCCCATTTGTTTCCGTCAACAGTGTCCAAAGTGCCTGTGTTACCTGCGGCAGCCGTTTTGCCATCGAAAAGGGACAAGCCTCTGATGCTAAAGAATAGAAAAATGGAAAGACCCTGAGTCCTTAATGATATTGTAAAGACACTGAATTAACACTGAATTAATTCTGAAAATGCCCTGCCTTTGGAATTCTTGTCCTGAATTCCAGTCGTTATTTTTATTGTTTAATCCACTTGTGAACCTGGTGGTTTGGCACTCAGAAAACGTTCCCACCTTCCCTTGGTGTGCCCTCAGGAGTGCATTTCTGATGTCCCTGCCTCAGAATTCAGGGGATGAATTAGGTTCTTCCTATTAGGTGCATTCATGTGACATTTGGAAGGGGAAACTGAGGTGAAGGTTATTTTTTGTGGCTTGGCTGTTTTCTGGGAGCAAGAATGGAGATGTTGGTATTTTTGCAATAATGTTAAAAATCACTGACTAATTTCATGGCTATCAAGAGGCGATTGTAGCCTGGGCAGCCTCTTAATTCCTCACTTTCCTAATAGGGACAGGTTTAGTAGTGCCTGGTGGGGTCAGTTGTTTAGTGTTACTTTCAAATAATTCCTGGAAACAACTTCAATCCAGCTCCGCCATCCCTTCCTGTGATACCACAAGTACCAAATTTCTCCCTTTCTGCTTGAACTAACTATACTGCTTTCTGTTTCTTACAGTAAAACCCTGTTTACCACTTTTAGCCAGTTTTCTCTTACTTGTAGCTGAAAGAATCCTGGTTGAAACAGTCACATACATAGTAAATAGTGGAGCTGGGACTTTGTCCAAGTCATGTGACAACAAATCCATAGCTCTTTCCATTGTACCTTGACTAGGTTGTCAATAAGACAGTTTCTGGACGATGACTCTGCTTTCTTCTTTCGTTTTGTCTGCCTTTCCCTTTGTCTTCAATAGTATCTTCCCAGCAGTGTCTGTATCTCTTCCCACCCTTGTCTTTCTAAATACAGGTTTTCCCTTGTCAACACTGGTTTGTCCCTCTCCACCTGAGGCCTGAGCTGATGTAAGGATGCTAAGGCCTCTCTTTACACACTGCTCTCTTTACAGTCCTGCTGTTCTTCTGATGGTCATTTCAAATACATTTAAAGATATGCCTTAAATATAACATTTAAAAAAAATGAAGCCTCGGGGCTTCCCTGGTGGCGCAGTGGTTGAGAGTCCGCCTGCCGATGCAGGGGACACGGGTTCGTGCCCCGGTCCGGGAAGATCCCACATGCCGCGGAGCGGCTGGGCCCGTGAGCCATGACCGCTGAGCCTGCGCGTCCGGAGCCTGTGCTCCGCAACGGGAGAGGCCACAACAGTGAGAGGCCCGCGTACTGCAAAAAAAAAAATGAAGCCTCCTCCTTATTTTCTTTGGCTGGCTTAGTTAACATCTTGTTCCTAAGATAATTATCGTTCCTGTCACTCTGTATCATAATTGTTTGAGTGTTTCTCTCCACTAGACAATGACCTTTGTAGAAAGAAAGACCAGGTCCTATCTGCCTTTGAATTCCACTGTCTGGGACATAGTAGGCACTCAAAATATATCCTGATCTGCTGAAACATTGTCTGAGTGTTCTGATCCCGCTATATGCAGATTACAGTATTACTCATTGGAATTCATTAATTCAAAATCCTAAAGATATTTTTCAGCTTTCATTTCTGAATCTTAAATATTGTGTAAGGTACCTGAACCGATCTTTCACTAAAGGCACGTTTGAAACCTATGTCATGGATGAATGTCTGTGATATTATCTCATGTTGTTATGCACTACAGTTGTACAGACTGTAGTATGACTTTGTTTCCCAGCACCTTCCAATGAATTGCTTGCCCCTTGTCGATCTGGATTGATTATATATTTATGCCTGTGACTTGCTGATGACAGTGATGCCCTCAGAGGCTGATGAAGTTATTTAACTAGAAATCCATTTGCCCTTTCACGAACTGTCCCCCAAAGTCTGTAAACTTGTTACTTTATGGTTGATGTACCTTCGTTGTTATTGTAATATGCTTGATGGGGACTAAACTATTTCTGCTGCTACTGCTTCTGCTGTTGAGTGCCCCATTTCAGTTGTGTACCAGTCCTTAACCCTCTTCCTTAGTCTAATGATTCTTTCATTCATTTTTTCCTTTGGATCCATTGGCTGCCTTCTCCTATCACTTTCCCCCATGCTTCTTGGATTTTGCACTGCTCACTTCGTTGTTACAGCTATTTCCAGTCCTTCTTTAAGAATGCTTCTCTCCTGGGCTTCCCTGGTGGTGCAGTGGTTGAGAGTCCGCCTGCCGATGCAGGGGATACGGGTTCGTGCCCCGGTCCGGGAAGATCCCGCATGCTGCGGAGCGGCTGGGCCCGTGAGCCATGGCTGCTGAGCCTGCACGTCCGGAGCCTGTGCTCTGCAACGGGAGAGGCCACAACAGTGAGAGGCCCGCGTACCGCAAAAAGAAAAAAGAATGCTTCTTTCCTTTTGGAATATGTAACAGAATTTGTGACCAAGGTTTATTTTTTGAGAACTGCCCCTTTTAGATATTTCTGATTACTTTTAGCATCGCTAACTGCTCCTGCTTTATTGATTTTCTCATAGAGTTGATTTAAAAGATGAAATAAAGCAGAATGCAACATGACACCCTGATATATCAGGGTTTTCTTGTCTCCTAAGAAAACTGATTTCCACCCAATGTTACTAAATTGTGTTTGCTTATATTGAGGTAGACCTCAATAGCAGTTTAAGACTTTCAACCAGCAACACATTATAAATGCTCTTGAAAACTTAGATATATGAGAAATTGAAAAGTGTAAAGTGCTTGAGAAATAATTATTTTTTAAGTGAGTTTCATATTCTACAGCAAGAAAACTTCACATTCCTCCCTGACAAAGGAATCAGGAACTGATAAAAGCATTTGTCAATGATACATTAATATTCAGGGCAGCTCACCCAATATTACGTAGGTGTTTTCAAGTCAAAACTTTCAATACAACAGCATTTAAAAGACAACACACGCATCTCCAAAGGATGTCACCTTCATTCCTGGGTTGCTTGTCCCCCTGGAATTGTTGACCTGGGAGTTCTAGTAGATTATGTGCTGAAAATAAGGGAAATACATTATTTTAACATTAGAAGAGGAACAAAGAAAAAGGGGTTGTTTTTCTTTTTCCCAGCTGCCCCCTGGTGGCAAAGGCACAACAGACAGCAAAGGCATCAAACAAAGATTCTGGCTGTGTAGATGCTGCTGGTGATTCTTAAGAGGGTCTCCAACCAAAGTCTGTCCTGCACGTGTGTGCTTCTGAAAAAGAAGAGCAGAAATATTGGGTCTCCTAATTACATTTTGCTTCCCAACGGCATCTGTTCTTATCACAGTAGCACCAGGCTCTATCCGCTTGGTCAATACTTGTATATTAACAAGAGACAATCGATAGAAAAAATTTAAAAAGAAAGTCAAGGTAATTAGGCTGAAGCTGCTGCTTACGAGTTTTCAGTAATTACTTTAGCTTTCTCTAGTTTTCCCATCTCCAGAAAAATAGGGCCTGATTGAGGGACTGGGTCGTGTTTGACTGAGGACATGTCAAGATTATACAAAGCCAGGCAGGAAATAAAATTAAGCTGTATTTGTTTTAGAGCAGTAAAAGGGGCTTTGCCTGATGGCATGGGAAGAATAGACGTTGATTTAAATGCACCCATTAGCAGCTGTGCCATTGTTGGTACCTGTTTCATGTCATCAGTTTTTGCACCACTGGCAGAAGCCCACTCAGAAGCACTGTGACATGTCATGCATCAAAGCTCCAGAGGAAGGTAGTGGATGAACTTCTCTCAGAAATGGGATCGTTTTGGAAATTAGATCCCATCCTTTACAGAACCACGAAACAGCTCAAAACCGTATGGCTGCCGTAATTCGGCCATCGCTCCTTGTGGCCACTGTTGACAGGTATCACTGTCCATTTACCGGGCTTTAATGAACAAGCTATCCACATTAGGTGAATGAGCCTAATCTTTGGTTTTGAGCTACTTTGACATTTTTGTGCCTTGATGCTGGAAGTCCTAAATGAATCAGAGCCACCCTGTTTCTGACTGCTGCGTATAAGGTTGGTATGTCTGCCTTTTAGGGGAAGGAAAAAAACAGAGGAATTCCTAGTTTGAGAGAGAGAAATCTAAGGAGAGAAGATAGGTTAGTGAGACAGATATTTCATGTTTTATGTCCATTTACAGTCTTCATCTGCACTATCTCTGTCAACTCAAAGCACTTTATAAACTTTAGAACCAAATTATGTACCAACATCATTTCATTCACTGCCGATACGTAGCTGTTAAACATCTGCCAGGTATATATTTCCTAGAGGCAAAAAGAAAAAAAATAAATGTAGAAGAGAATTAGATCTGGTTAAATATATAGAGGAAATTTAGATACGGAGGAATATAATATGCAGATATTTATTGAGCATCTGCTATGTACAGAGCATTACAGAAGACTCCCTGGGTACAGGAAATAATATAATAAACTTTCTGCACATACCCCCACCCCACCACCTAGGTTTGTAAATCAGAAGTGAGTGATGGAGCCAAGATTTGAATCCAGGACAGTCTGATTTCAAAGCACAAGCTTAACTCTATTAATAGAGGATCACTTTTACTTGAAGCTTAAAAAAAAAAAAAGACCGTCTAGGGGAAAATGAAATGTGTGAAGTGTGATATTTACTCAATAAATGCAAATCTAATTAATGATAGTGATGCTAGGGTGTGGGGATGGAAGAGTATTGAATAAAACATGTACACCCAAGAGCATTGAACAGTAAGGAGTCACAGGTGGAACTAGAGCTTTGGTGTGAATTATTATTAATAGTTGTTAATATTACAAATGGTTGTATATTATTCCATCACTGTTGCCTTTGCATGTGTGACTCTCTGCTACATGTATAATAGGACTTACAGCAAGTAAAACCAGTGCTGATGGTTGATTGGGGTCTGTCACTCTTATAAGATTGTGTGAAGGCCCTCAGAAGACTCTGTGTACCCTTTGGATTAGCTGAGGCCAAGGAATTACAAATGTAGCTAAACCTGGACACATTTGATGGCTGAATTCTTTGTGGCATATTGCCCACCACCTCAAATGTTGGGAAGGTTCTAGCTGATGCTTTCACCGTGAAAGTAATACATAATAAGCACTTGTTCCTTTAGTTTAAATATTTATTTATTTATTTAGGCTGTGCCGGGTCTTAGTTGCGGCACGCGGGATCTTTTAGCTGTAGCACTCGGACTTCCTAGTTGCGGTATGAGGGATCTAGTTCCCTGACCAGGGATCAAACCCAGGTCCTCTGCATTGGGAGCGTGGAATCTTACCCACTGGACCACCAGGGAAGTCCTTGTTCCTTTACTTTAAAAAAAAGTGATTCTGAATACACAACCACTTCTGGATTAAATATTTTTAGAAATTTGCCTAGGGGATAATTTTCGAAAGCTTATTTTCCTCTTCCCTCCTGACCCATTTTATTTAGACATCCCAACGAAAACCTTTTTCTACCTCTCTGCTTTTTTTTTTCCTCTACTTGTTGCTTCCATTGTCACTCCATATTTTTTTTACCTTGTTTTCATTTTTACCCTACAAAAAGTTTGAGCACCAAGTACCAAATAAGAGTGATGGAATATTATGCAGCCATTGAGACAGTGTAGTTTAATTCTGTGATAGGAGCTTAGATGTGAGTCCAACTGCCTGGCTTGAATCTTAGATAGTGCTTTAAATTAACTATGTAATCTTTAATGTTAGTTAAACTTACTGTCTGATTTTGTGTCTATAAAATGAGGGTAGTAGAAGAACCTATCTTATAGGCTTGTTATGAAGATTAAATGACCTAGCATATAGAAAGTACCTTGTATACAGTACCCTGTAAATGTTAGCATATTTAATAATAAAAACTATTACTACATTTATATTCATATGGCATGTTTAATGATATAGAAAATGTTCATGAGAGAACTTTAGATGAAAGAAATAGGATATAAAGTGCTATATGATTACAACTGTTAACAAACACTTAGACATTTTTAAGTAGGCCAGAATAAAATAGACCAAAATTGTGGTTTGTTTTAGAACTGTTGCCTCCTGTTAATCTTTATCTATTTATTTTTGTAAATTTGAGATACTTAGTACAGAGTTATTTTATTGATCTCTTTACTTGGTTTTGATTGTCTCCCTCTCAAATGGAAGTTTTATGAGAAAGGATTCAAGCTGGTCTTTTCCACCATTGTCTAGCCCATGTCCAGAGCCACATATCTGGCAGAGAATATATCCCTTCAACACATATTTGTTGAATGAATATGTTTACTTCTTTCTTTTCTGTTTTCTAATTATGTTAATAGAAAATTTCTGTCTAAAAATGCAACAAACTAGTGAATAAAACAGAAAAGCAGCAGACTTATAGATCTGCTAGAGAACAAACTAGTGGCTACCAGAGAGGAGAGGAGAGGGGGAGGGGCAATATAGGGTCGGGGAAAAAGGGTTATGATGGGATTCTATGAAATCATGTGTGTGACACTTTTGAAAATTGTAAAGCACTGTGGAATTTAAAGAATCATTCAATTAAAAATAAAAGAAAAGAAAATTTCTAACTGCTATAATAGGAAAAAATTTCTATTTTAAAAACGTTATGTCAGCTCTCCTAAAGGCATATTATTGCTCTGTAGTTCATGGTAAGGTAGCAAATAGTAAGAAAATGTTTCTCACATTACATGTTTACTTTTTTTTTTTGATGTCATTCCAACTCACAGCCTTTATTTATTTTAGTTTTTTTTGAAACATCTGTATTGAAGTATAATTGCTTTACAATGGTGTGTTAGTTTCTGCTTTATAACAAAGTGAATCAACTATACATATACATATATCCCCATATCTCCTCCCTCTTGCCTCTCCCTTCCAGCCTCCCTATCCCACCCCACTAGGTGGTCACAAAGCACCCAGCTCATCTCCCTATGCTATGCAGCTGCTTCCCACTAACTATCTGTTTTACATTTGGTAGTATATGTAAGTCCATGCCACTCTCTCACTTCGTCCCAGTTTACCCTTCCCCCTCCCCATCTCCTCAAGTCCATTCTCTACATCTGCATCTTTATTCCTGTCTGGCCCCTAAATTGTTCAGAACCTTTTTTTTTTCTTTTTAGATTCCATATATATGTGTTAGCATACGGTATTTGTTTTTCTCTTTCTGACTTACTTCACTCTGTATGACAGACTTTAGGTCCATCCACCTCACTACAAATAACACAATTTTGTTTCCTTTTATGGCTGAGTAATATTCCATTGTATATATGTGCTACATCTTCTTTATCCATTCATCTGTCTTTGGACACTTAGGTTGCTTCCATGTCCTGGCTATTGTAAATAGAGCTGCAGTGAACATTGTGGTACACAACTCTCTTGGAATTGTGGTTTTCTCAGGTTATATTCCCAGTAGTGGGATTGCTGGATCGTATGGTACTTCTATTTGTAGTTTTTTAAGGAACCTCCATATTGTTCTCCACAGTGGCTGTATCAATTTACATTCCCACCAACAGTGCAAGAGGGTTCCCTTTTCTGCATACCCTCTCCAGCATTTATTGTTTGTAGATTTTTTGATGATGGCCATTCTGACTGGTGTGAGGTGATACCTCATTGTAGTTTTGATTTGCATTTCTCTGATGATTAGTGATGTTGAACATTCTTTCATATGTTTGTTGGCAATCTGTATATCTTCTCTGGAGAAATGTCTATTTAGGTCTTCTGCCCATTTTTGGATTGGGTTGTTTGTTTTCTTGATATTGAGCTGCATGAGCTGCTTGTAAATTTTGGAGATTAATCCCTTGTCAGGTGCTTCATTTGCAAATATTTTCTCCCATTCTGAGGGTTGTCTTTTTGTCTTGTTTAAGGTTTTCTTTGTGGTGCAAAAGCTTTTAAGTTTCATTAGGTCCTATTTGTTTATTTTTGTTTTTATTTCCATTTCTCTAGGAGGTGGGTCAAAAAAGATCTTGCTGTGATTTATGTCATAGAGTGTTCTGCCTATGTTTCCTCTAAGAGTTTTATAGTGTCTGGCCTTACATTTAGGTCTTTAATCCATTTTGAGTTTATTTTTGTGTATGGTGTTAAGGAGTGTTCTAATTTCATTCTTTTACACGTAGCTGTCCAGTTTTCCCAGCACCACTTATTGAAGAGGCTGTCTTTTCTCCACTGTATATTCTTGCCTCCTTTATTAAAAATAAGCTGACAGTGTGTGCGTGGGTTTCTCTCTGGGCTTTCTCTCCTGTTGCATTGACCTATATTTCTCTTTTTGTGCCAGTACCAAACTGTCTTGATTACTGTAGCTTTGTAGTATAGTCTGAAGTCTGGGAGCCTGATTCCTCCAGCTCCTTTTTTCTTTCTCAAGATTGGTTTGGCTATTTGGGGTCTTCTGTGTTTCCATAGAAATTGTGCAATTTTTTGTTCTAGTTCTGTGAAAAATGCCATTGGTAGTTTGATAGGGATTGCATTTAATCTGTAGATTGCTTTGGATAGTATAGTCATTTTCACAATGTTGATTCTTCCAATCCAAGAACATGGTATAAGTCTCCAACTGTTTGTATCATCTTTAATTTCTGTCATCCATGTCTAATAGTTTTCTGCATCCAGGTCTTTTGTCTCTTTAGGTAGGTATTCCTAGGTATTTTATTCTTTTGGTTGCAGTGGTAAATGGGAGTGTTTCCTTAATTTTTCTTTCAGATTTTTCATCATTAGTGTATATGAATGCAAGAGATTTCTGTGCATTAATTTTGTGTCCTGCTACTTTACCAAATTCATTGATTAGCTCTAGTAGTGTTCTGGTAGCATCTTAGGATTCTCAGTGTATAGTATCATGTCATCATATCATCCGCAAACAGTGACAACTTTACTTCTTCTTTCCTGATTTGGATTCCTTTTATTTCTTTTTCTTCTCTGGTTGCTATGGCTGAAACTTCCAAAACTATGTTGAATAAGAGTGGTGAGAGTGGACAGCCTTGTCTTTTTCCTGATCTTAGTGGAAATGGTTTGAGTTTTTCACCATTGAGAATGATGTTGGCTGTGGGTTTGTCATATATGGCCTTAATTATGTTGAGGTAAGTTCCCTCTATGCCTACTTTCTAGAGAGTTTTTATCATAAATGTGTGTTGAATTTTGTCGAAAGCTTTTTCTGCATCTTTTGAGATGATCGTGTGATTTTTCTCCTTCAGTTTGTAATATGGTTTATGACATTCATTGATTTGCATATATTGAAGAATCCTTGCATTCCTGGGATAAACCCCACTTGATCATGGTGTATGATCCTTTTAATGTGCTGTTGGATTCTGTTTGCTAGTATTTTGTTGAGGATTTTTGCATCTGTGTTCATCAGTGATATTGGCCTGTAGTTTTCTTTCTTTGTGACATCTTTGTCTGTTTTTGATGTCAGTGTGATAGTGGCCTTATAGAATGAGTTTGGGAGTGTTCCTCTGCTGTATTTTGGAAGAGTTTGAGAAGGATAGGTTTTAGCTCTTTTCTAAATGTTTGGTAGAATTCACAGGTGTGAAGCCATCTGATCCTGGGCTTTTGTTTGTTGGAAGATTTTTTTTTTTTTTTTCCATGGAAAACCCCAAGAACTGGGACAGGTTGGAGGGAGGGAGGTAAATATGAAGAATTTCTTTTTTTTTTAAAATAAATTTATTTATTTAATTTTGGCTGCATTGGGTCTTCGTTGTTGCTCGTGGGCTTTCTCTAGTTGCTGCGAGTGGGGGCTACTCTTCATTGCGGAGCGCGGGCTCTAGGTGAGCAGGCTCAGTTTTTGTGGCTCCCGGGCCTAGTTGCTCCGTGGCATGTGGGATCCTCCTGGACCAGGGATCAAACCCGTGTTCCCTGCATTGGCAGGTGGCCTCCCAACCCCTGCGCCACCAGGGAAGCCCTGTTGGAAGATTTTTAATCACAATCTCAATTTCAGTGCTTGTGACTGGTCTGTTTATATTTTCTATTTCTTCCTGGTTCAGTCTCGGAAGGCTGTGCTTTTCTAAGAATTTGTCCATTTCTTCCAGGTTGTCCATTTTATTGCCATATTGTTGTTTGTAGTAATCGCTCATGATCCTTTGTATTTCTGCAGTGTCAGTTGTTACTTCTCCTTTTTCATTGCTAATTCTATTGATTTGAGTCTTCTCTCTTTTTTTCTTTATGAGTCTGGCTAATAGTTTATCAATTTTGTTTATCTTCTCAAAGAACCAGCTTTTAGTTTTGTTGATCGTTGATATTGTTTCCTTTGTTTCTTTTTCATTTATTTCTGATCTGATCTTTATGATTTCTCTCCTTCTGCTAACTTTGAGGGGTTTTTGTTCTTCTTTAGTTGCTTTAGGTGTAAGGTTAGGTTGTTTATTTGAGATGTTTCTTGTTTCTTGAGGTAGTATTGTATTGCTGTAAACTTTCCTCTTAGAACTGCTTTTGCTGCATCCCATAGGTTTGGGTCTTCGTGTTTTCATTGTCATTTGTTTCTAGGTAGTTTTTGATTTTCTCTTTTTGATTTCCTTAGTGATCTCTTGGTTATTAAGTAGTGTATTGTTTAGCCTCCATGTGTTTGTATTTTTTACAGATCTTTTCCTATAATTGATATCTAGTCTCATAGCGTTGTGCTCGGAAAAGATACTTGATATGATTTCAATTTTCTTAAATTTACCAAGGCTTGATTTGTGACCCAAGATATGATCTATCCTGGAGAATGTTCCATGAGCACTTGAGAAGAAAGTGTATTCTGTTGTTTTTGGATGGAATGTCCTATTGATATCAATTAAGTCCATCTCGTTTAATGTGTCATTTAAAGGTTGTGTTTCCTTATTTATTTTCATTTTGGATGATCTGTCCATTAGTGAAAGTGTGGTGTTGAAGTCCCCTACTATGATAGTGTTACTGTCGAATTCCCCTTTTATGGCTGTTAGCATTTGCCTTATGTATTGAGGTGCTCCTATGTTGGGTGCATAAATATTTACAATTGTTATATCTTCTTCTTGGATTGCTCCCTTTATCGTTATGTAATGTCCTTCTTTGTCTCTTGTAATAGTCTTTATTTTAAAGTCTATTTTCTCTTATATGAGAATTGCTACTCCACCTTTCTTTTGATTTCCATTTTCATGGAATATCTTTTTCCATCCCCTCACTTTCAGTCTACATGTGTCCTTAGGTCTGAATTGGGTCTCTTGTAGACAACATATATACGGGTCTTGTTTTTGTATCCACTCAGCCAGTCTTTGTCTTTTGTTTGGAGCATTTAATCCATTTACATTTAAGGTAATTATTGATATGTATGTTCCTCTTACCATTTTCTTAATTGTTTTAGATTTGTTATTGTAGGTCTTTTCTTTCCCTTGTGTTTCCTGCCTAGAGAAGTTCCTTTAGCATATGTTGTAAAGCTGGTTTGGTGGTGCTGAATTCTCTTAGCTTTTGCTTGTCTGTAGAGGTTTTAATTTCTCTGTGAAATCTGAATGAGATCCTTGCTGGGTAGAGTAATCTTGGTTGTAGGTTTTTTCCTTTCATCACTTTAAATATGTCCTGCCGCTCCCTTCTGGCTTGCAGAGTTTCTGCTGAAAGATAAGCTAATAACGTTATGGGGATTCCCTTGTATGTTATTTGTTGTTTTTCCCTTGGTGCTTTTAATATTTTCTCTTTGTATTTAATTTTTGATAGTTTGATTAATATGTGTCTCGGCATGTTTTTCCTTGGATTTATCCTGTATGGGGCTCTCTGCAGTTCCTCGACTTCATTAACTATTCCCTTTCCCATATTAGGGAAGTTTTCAATTATAATCTCTTCAAATATTTTCTTAGTCCCTTTCTTTTTCTCTTCTTCTTCTGGGACCCCTATAATCTGAATGTTGGTGCGTTTAATGTTGTCCCAGAGGTCTCTGAGACTGTCCTCAATTATTTTCATTCTTTTTTCCTTATTCTGCTCTGCAGTAGTTATTTCCACTATTTTATCTTCCAGGTCACTTATGCATTCTTCTGCCTCAGTTATTCTGCTATTGATTCCTTCTAGAGAATTTTTAATTTCATTTATTGTGTTATTCATCATTGTTTGTTTGCTCTTTAGTTCTGCTAGGTCCTTGTTAAACGTTTCTTGTATTTTCTCCATTCTGTTTCCAAGATTTTGGATCATCTTTACTATCATTACTCTGAATTCTGTTTCAGGTAGACTGCCTATTTCCTCTTCATTTGTTTGATCTGGTGAGTTTTTACCTTGCTCCTTCATCTGCTGTGTGTTTCTCTGTCTTCTCATTTTGCTTAAATTACTGTGTTTGGGGTCTTCTTTTCACAGGCTGTAGGTTCGTAGTTCCTGTTGTTTTTGGTTCCCCCCAGTGGCTAGGGTTGGTTCAGTGTGTTGTGTAGGCTTCCTGGTGGAGGGGACTGGTGCCTGTGTTCTGGAGGATGAGACTGGATCTTGTTTCTCTGGTGGGCAGGTCTGCGTCCAGTGGTGTGTTTTAGGCTGTCTGTGACCTTATTATGATTTTCGGCAGCCTCTCTGTTGATGGGTGGGGTTGTGTTCCTGTCTTGCTAGTTGTTTGGCATAGGGTGTCCAGCACTGTAGCTTGCTGTTCATTGAATGGAGCTGGGTCTTAGCGTTGAGATGGAGATCTCTGAGCGAGCTTTCGCCGTTTGATATTACGTGGAGCCAAGAGGTCTCTGGTGGACCAATGTCCTGAACTCACCTCTCCCACCTCAGAGCCCCAGGCCTGATACCCGGTCAGAGCACTGAGACCTTCTCAGCCACACGGGTCCAAACTCCGGAACTCCACACTCCAGAGGCCCTCCTTTGGAACTATTTTAGCTTTTTGAATTTTTAAAAATTTTTTTTTAGGTTTTTTATCAATCTAGAAAAATCCTAGGTAGTTAATTTTCCACTGTTTTTTTTTTTTTTAATCTTTGCAAGACCTATTTTTTAATCTTTGCAAGACCTGTTTTTTATTTAGCCATGATATCTGGTGTGCATTAGGATTCTGAGATCACTTGCCCTAACCCACCAGCTGCCCAGGAGTCTGCAGCCATATATGGGAGTCTGGATTAAAGGCTCACCCTGGCTGGCCTCCTTTTGCGGAGATAAGAAAAGGCCGAGGCAGTGAGCACCAATGCAGGATTTTGTTTTAAACATACTACAGCTCTTTTTAAATTAGGATTACTGCCAGTTCCAAGTTATATAGAGAGCTTCAGTTATTTTGTTAGTTAAGTATTACCTTAAAACCTTATTGTAGATGAAGAAATATTATTCCAGTTTTTTATGCAAAAAATGGTAGCCTGACTAAGTAAGTCACAGATTCCTTTATTCGTTTGCTCATCATAAATTTTCCCAATGCTAGAGTTGCTACCTAGTATCTTTTTGACCCACTAAGCCACAGCACATCTCTGCCAGAGGCTCAATTACATGCGCATGTGCCAGTGAGAGGAAGTACTTTTTTCTGTGCCAGATATTTTGCTTTCCAGTAAAACTTGGCCTTGGCATTCAGTGTTGAGGTCCGGAAGGTTCTCTGGTTGCTCTAAAATTCCGTGTTCATTTTTGAAGAGGAAACTTCAGCGAAATCGGATTGTAGCAGTAGACAAAGGTTCATACAGAGAGAATTCAAACAGAATGGTGAAATCTTTTCATCTGTTGCTTAAAAATTTCAGTCACAGAGATGCATCTCATCTTTCCCATAATTCCTCATTCAACTGCCAGGCTGATGGCAATAAATTCTACCACGGTTCTTATAAGTCAGGACACAATTTTCTGTTTTCTAAAGAGGGTCTCACTGAAGCATTTTGGAGAAAGACAAAACAAAGGAGAATAAGGGAAGGAGAGGAGAAAGTAGGTTGAGGAGAGAGAGTCAGAGGTTCAGAAGACGGACATTATCCCAGTACAACTACATCTGGGAAGGGTTAGGACTCATATATCAAGACAAAAGATATGTTGTTTCAAGAAGCACTTAGAATAGCACCTGCATCTCCAAATCTGTGGTAAAAGTAATATAAATTGAATGCGTGTAGTGAATTCTCCAGTAGCATTTTGTTGCTCTGAAGATCTGAGACTTCTCTCCTCTGAGCCCTTAAGTTAGATTGACTCCAAATTGCTACTGATTCCGTTTTCTAAACTACTAGTATTGCTGTACATTAAGACCTATTCTTTTTTTTTTTTTTTTCTTTTTGCGGTACGCGGGCCTCTCACTGTTGTGGCCTCTCCCGTTGCGGAGCACAGACTCCGGACGTGCAGGCTCAGCGGCCATGGCTCACGGGCCTAGCCGCTCCGTGGCATGTGGTGTCTTCCCAGACCAGGGCATGAACCCGTGTCCCCTGCATCGGCAGACGGACTCTCAACCACTGCGCCACCAGGGAAGCCCAAGACCTATTCTTTTAAAATTATTGTATGATATTGGAATGCATTGCGGTGAACACACCTAGAAGCAGTTACTACTGAAAGTAACTTAGGCCAGAATATCAAGACAGCTGTATACTTAGTAGAAAGAATAAATGGTAAGTGCTATATTGCTCTTGTTTCTTAATTTATTTACTTTTGGCTGTGTTGGGTCTTCTTTGCTGTGCATGGGCTTTCTCTAGTTGTGGCGAGTGGGGGCTACTCTTCGTTGCGGTCCGCGGGCTTCTCATTGCCGTGGCTTCTCTTGTTGCGGAGCACTGGCTCTAGGTGCGCGGACTTCAGTAGTTATGGCATGCAGGCTCAGTAGTTGTGGCACACGGGCTCAGTAGTTGTGGCTCGCGGGCTCTAGAGCTCAGGCTCAGTAGTTTTGGTGGACAGGCTTAGTTGCTCCGCAGCATGTGAGATCTACTCAGACCAGGGCTCAAACCCGTGTACCCTGCATTGACACGCGAATTCTTAACCACTGACCCACCAGGGAAGTCCCTATGTTGTTCTTAATGGCATTGGTGGTGGTGATTTATATTGCTGTTATTATTTCGTTTTTCTTATATGAAATAAATTTGGCATGTTTAACTTGTAATAATAACTCTAAGAGGATTAGTAGTAACATGATTTATTTAAAATCACACAGGAAATTGGTATGCTCTGAGGGTCAGATGAAATAATTTGTGAATTGGTTTTGAAATTCACATACATTGAAATGTATGTTGGCAAAATGATGGTGTATCTTTCTAGACCCTTATGTTTTGAGTTACTCTGTTCAAAAGTAAAGATGATTTGAGCTGTCTTACCCTTCATAGGATCAGACAGAGCAAGCAGCCTAACTTAGCCTCTTCGTTACTCCCCTTCCCCCCAGCTCAACATAATTGTTCCTATTCTGAGGCAGTGTCTAAAATCTGTATAATTCAGCAAGAAAAACCGGCAACGAGGGAGAATATTAATTATTTTCTTGCCTATCAGCCATCACCACATAATTGCAACAGCTACATCCTGATTGAAAATTTAGTCTTTCAGACTTAGAATGGCTCATTAACTTTTTGCTTCCTGTTCTCATACTGAAAAAGAAGAATCTAAACAAAGAGGCTAGGAGACCAGTAGATTTTCTCTTCCTATGGGTATGTCCTTTAAACCTTCCCTTTGTGCTAGGCCAGCCCTATTTACAGATCTAGGAACTGCTGGTGTAGTATGAGCTGAAGTACTACAAAACCTGTATTTCCCCCAAATCCCTTTGTTTTTTTTTTTTTTTTGGCCACGCCACGCAGCTTGCAGGATCTTATTTCCCCTACCAGGGATTGAACATGTGCCCTAGGAAGTGAAAGAGCAGAGTCCTAACCACTGGACCGCCAGGCAATTCCCCCACAAATGCTTCTTGCACTGATCAGTTATTAAAGTAACATCTTTCTACCTGGCCTTAGATTTCTACCCCAGAATCAATACTTTGGATTAGATAATGAGCCTGAGGATATTTTCTTCAGAAGGGTACTTGTTAAAAATGATATACTTTTGAAGGAAGACCTCAGATCCTAGAAACTTACAATGATTCTTTTCATTAGTATACTTTATAACTAATCTATGACAAGCTTCAGGAGAGGCAGTGTGAAACCTACCAATGAATGAATCCCTGTCTCAAGAGGAATCACATGAAATCCTGGATTGGGAAGTCGTTTCATCGTTCCGTTGGGAGTCCCCAAGGTCACTCCTATGTTTGAAGATTCAGTAGGACTCATGGAAGTTGGCATAGAGTCGTACCTATGGCTAAGATTTATTACAGTGATGTAGTCAGGATACACAGTCGGCTGATAAGGGAAAAAGGCACAAATGGTCTTCAGGAATTCATGGACTGGCTTCCTTATGCTCTCTCTCCCCCATGAGATCACTCAGGGCACCTTCTTCTTACAGCAACAGAAATGCAGCAACATGTATGAGAGATTCCGTGCCCAAGGTCAGGGACTAGCCACCTGGTCATGTAGGCACCCTTTGTCTAGCGCCCCAAATCCCAGACTACAAGAAAGAAAGCAGGTGTTCAGCATGAACCACATTGTTTGCACAAACAGTCTAAGCACAGTAAACCACCTTTATCAGGGAAAGGTGAGAACGCTTCCAAAATTTAAATTTGTTTTTTGTTCTTTTTCCGGACTCCCTGCCCTAGCTTATAGACTTCGGTGCAGGCCAAAGAGGTGATGGAAAGGGGAGAGATTTCCCCAGATGGCCTACTTTACAATTTTACTTATGTCTCTGGGTCCTGATGATCATGGCCTATATTAAAAAGCTTTATGTATAATCAGACTGAAGTACTCTAAAACTATGACTTGTTTTGAGTGTTCAGTCATACGTAATTCTAAGCTGGTCAGACTTCACAGGGTTAATATTATGTCTAAAATTCCCTAGTTCTAGCACTGAGCAGGATCCAGTGTGAACTAGTATTTTAACATCAAATCAGTGACCAATTTGTTTTCATACTAAATTGAGTCTCCTTTTATAGTACCTTGAGATTCAGTAAAAGATGAATTCTAGCCACTTGTTTAATATACTCTCTCCCTTCCCCCATTGGCCTTCATAGGGGTTGGTTGGCTTTTTCTTTGCCAGTGGATTTTAGTGCCATGAATACTAAACACGCACGCCTCTGGAACTGAAATGAGGTTGCTGGAAATTTATCTGCAGTGAAGGAAAGCTACTTCCTTAAGTGAAGGCCTAATGTTGTGATTTTCTAGTCATCAGCAAAGAAGGTAGATTCTATATTACAGTTATCTGGAGATTCGAATTACATGGGCTTTTATTTCCATCCCACATCTGCCTCCATCGTCTCCTTTCCCCCAAGATTGTGGATTCTCTATGTCCTTAATTTTGAGCCATTGTTATTAGTGGTTGATGGAAATGTGTTTTATGTTTCAAGGATATTTAGACCCCAATATGTTTAAGAATCATTGGCCTAAAACACTTTTTCTAATGTGTCCATTGAACTCCAGTTTCTCAGGAAGTCTTTGGCTACTTTGATTTTGTATGCACTTCCCGGGATGGAGACCCAGAGCATCATTGGTAGACCACTGGTTTCTTCTGGAATGAATCTCATATGTAAAGCAGAAGTGCCTCTGGTACTTCATTTTGTAGAGAGTCCAGTTTTTAAATAAGACAGTGTAGGACCTGAGAGGTGGGTAGTGGATGTGTGAGGGGATTATAAACTTGTTTTGAACTTTGTCAATGAGAAGACTTCAGAAAATCAATTATTAGAGAATGTAAAACTTCCTAAAATGCAGGAGGCAGATCACTTGGAGAGAAGTCATTTGTATTTCATACCCAGACGTCTATTAACGTTGAGAAGGAGCCTCTCACAGAAAGTGCTTTTTCCCCTCAACTGGTTTACCAAATCCTTTGAATCTCTTGTTTCGTTGAAGACCATAAAAATATTTGGAAGGCCAGTGTATCTCACAGTCACAAAGGCACTTTTAATTGCTTCCATGAAGTTGTATCCTGTCTTTCTTCTTTCCCAACAAAGTGACATGTATTAGCATTTCCCTGGTAGTTATTTGTAATTGCACTAGTGTTCACCGTTCCCAAATGTTACAGTTGAATCCTTGGAGATTCTGGTCACATTTCTAAGCAGGTGTACCACATTACAGCTCAAGACTTCTGCTTGAAATCTAGAGTTCCAATTAGTCAGATATCCGGCCTGAGAAGGGCTAAGGAGGGAAAGACCTGAGAAAACACACAGCCCAAAATAGTTTGAAATTTCCCTGCTGCTTTGCCTCCAACCAGATTTGATTTGTCAGCATGTGAGAGGGCGTTAGATCTTCTAAGAAACTGCTTGGTTTCCATTCCATTCAAGTATAATTGGTTTTCAGGGACTGAATTAAAGCAGGAAAGCAAAAGTTAGGTGGATGATGTAAGTGAGCAAATAACTCCATATGTAACAGAATCTTGGTCTGAGTGTTTGTTAGTTCTTTGTTGTTCTTCGTTTCCATCAAAACCACAGTTTCATATACGGCTTTTTGTCTTGCTGGATTTTACGTGTTGTCTTAAAACACAACTGCAAAATACTTACATCTGATCTTCTATTTTAACTTGTTTCAAGAGAGCTGACACTGCTCTCTTATATACTATTCCTTTCACTTGGAATGGCTACTGTTATATCTCCTGAATTTTCTAATTTATTTTCTTTAAGACCAGTATCTAAAATCTTTTCTTCCAGTTAGTGTTCCTTTTCCAGGGGACTCATTTATGTCTCTACAATGCTTAGGAATTTAGCTAATTCATTTGCTTTCTCTTATTGCACTGCTACCTAAGGAAAGTTGTGTGATCAAGAGGAAGGAGCATAGGTGGTAGAAACTGAATCGTTCTGGGTCTACAGCTGGCTTTGCTGCTCACCATCTCTGAGTTTGGTCAGGTCATCTAACTTTTCAGAGCGATGATATTCTCATAATAGAATGGGACCAACGGCACCTGTCTTTCTAGGGTGTTGTTTGTTATTTCATTTGTACATTCTTTAGTTTGTGCATTCTTTCATTCATTCATTCAGAATAGGTATTGAGCAATCACTCTGTGGTGAGCACCATGCAAATGCTAGGGATATCAACATGGACACGGTCTGTGCTCTTAGGATGCCTACAATCTAGTGGGAAAAGTGGATATGAAACAAGTAGTTACAAGCATGGCCACTGTTTAAAAACAAAAAAAAAGAGTGAGTACAGAATGCCATAGGAGTATGACAGGGTAGAAACAGTGAGAAGCTATTTTAGTTCATTTGGGCTGCTACACAAAATACCATAGACTGAGTGGCTTAAACAACAGAAATTTATTTCTCACAGTTTTGGAGGCTGGGAGCTCCAAGATCAAGGCACTGGCAGATTCAGTGTCTGGTGAGAGCCTGCTTCCTAGTTCATAGATGACCATCTATCCTCACATGGCAGAAGGAGTAAGGGAGCTTTCTGGGGGGTCTTCTGTAAGGGCACTAATCCCACTCATGAGGGTTCTACCCTTATGACCTAATCACCTCCCAAAAGCCTCATCTCCAAATACCATCGCATTGGGGATTAGGTTTTAGCATATGAATTTTAGGAGGACACAAATATTCAGTCTATAGCAGAAGTCATCCAAGTATTTTTAATGTTTTTCACGGGGGAGAGAGACTGAGAGAAGTCATGAACAGCTTTGCTCAGCAAATAAATGTTAACTTAATGGATGTTTCCATGGAAGGTGAGCTATAAACAGGCCATGCTTTGCTGGCCTTAGGAGATTTTGCATATCTTTCACCAGTCTCAGTTTTCCAATTTGTCTCAACCTTTGAACTCTCAACTTGCTCTATCAGACATTATTGCACGTAACTACCTGCATCTGGCCCCATGTTTTGCTAATGCTGCCCCGAATAGGTGAAGCCTGCTTCTTTGCCCTGGGATTTGGTCCCTTCTGCTTCTCTGACACCAGTCCTCTTATCCCTATCCTGCAGAATACTCTTGATGTTTTTCTCTACCGTGTTGACCATCTCTTTGAAAGATCAAAGAACTTAATCTCTTTAGAATGTGCTTTGTGTGTTCTGAATCTGCTTTGTGTGTTCTGTATCTTTTCAGCTTAAACGTATGAATATAGGAAACTTTCATCTAGTGGTAATATGAACACCAAGAAGCTGAAATAACCACCAGTTCTGTAGTCTTCAGATTACAGTGGCAGTGGCAGTCTCACTGAGGCAGTCCTGGAACTTACTGCTGTATCACTAGCATACACAAGCATATGATACTTGGTAGATACTTAACAAGATGTTTTTAAGTAAAGGATTATATTAACAAACATTCAGGGGTGAGCTTAGATTACATCTAAACAGCAAACAAAAACTCTAGAAATGAGATATGTAGTAGGTACAGCAAGATGTCATTCATGCTGCAGAGGTGCAATGGAAGGATTAAATGACTTCTGTCTGAGAAGGCCCAGAAAGGCTCTGTGGCCATTACACCACTGTCTTGGTTCATTTAGGTTGCTGTAACAAAATACCACACTGGGCAGTTTATAAACAACAGAAATTTATTTCTTATAGCTCTCAAGGCTGGAAGTCTGAGATCAGGGTGCCAGCATGTTTGGGTGAGACCTTTTCTTCCAGGTTGCAGACTTCTTGTTGTGTCCTCACATGATGGAAGGGACTGGGAACTCTGTGGGATTTCTTTTATAAGAGCACTAGTACTGTTTTTGACCTAATCACCTCCCAAAGTCCCTACCTGCTAATACCATCACCTTTGGAACTGGGATTTCAACATACAAATGTTGGGGGAACACAAGCATTCAGACCATAGCAACTATTTATGTTGAATCTTAAAGGATGACAAAGATTTCTCCAGGTGAACAAGGAAAGAAGCACATTCTAGCCTGAGAATTTAACATGTGGATTGTGTAAAGTTGGAAAGATGCTCACACATTGGCTGAACTACAAGTTACTCACTGAACCTGGAGAGCTGGGCGTCTGCGGAGGCACGGTGAACGTGCAGCTGAAGAGGTGGGCCCAGGCTGGAACCTGACGGTTTCTTGTGTTTAGGGCTCATAATTTTAGACTCTGTGAGTTGGGGAGTATTGCAGGAGTTCAGATCAGAAGAATAATTGGATCAGATTTGAACTTAAAAAGGTGGAGGAAAGTGAAGAGGAGATGAGCTATTACAGTGCACCAGCTTGACTGTACGCTTTTCACATGCACTGACTCGTTTAGACCTCACGTCTTCAGTGCCCACAGTAATGCGTCAGTGGCGTCAAGGATATTTTGAACCAGGCAAAGCTGAAGACAGTGAGGACAGCTTATTATAATAGTTGGTAGAGAAATGATGGGGTCTTAAAATAAGATTGTTTCAGTAAGACTAGAGTGAGGAAGTCTTGGCAGCAGAATTGACAGATTTTGAACAGGCTGTTGGAGGTGAGAGAGAGGGGGGAGGCCAGGGTACCAGTTCTGCCTTGGGCAGCTGGGGATATGACGGTGCCTTTCTCTGAAACAGAGACCTTGAGAGCCGGAGCAGGTTTCTGGGGAAAGATGTTAAGTTTAGGTTTGAACTTGTGGCATTTGGTCCTGAAGAAATATCTGGAAGGATGCATTAGTTAGTTACCTTGCAGTAACTTAAATGTAAAGGAGTTAGTGGTATTTGTGTGGTAATGAAAGCCATGACTGTAGTTGAATGGACTAGGGCGTTTGTTAATTAAGAAAATTACTGGGTGACACCTTAGGGAATATCCCACTTAAGGAGTGGTCAGAGGAAAGGGAGACTAAAATGAAGATACTACTACTACAAACTACTGTAATTCTTTTTTTTTTTTTAATTATTTATTTTTGGTTGCGTTGGTTCTTTGTTGCTGCGCGCGGGCTTTCTGTAGTTGCGGCGAGCGGGGGCTACTCTTCGTTGCGGTGCTCGGGCTTCTCATTGCAGTGGCTTCTCTTGTTGCGGAGCACGGGCTCTAGGTGCGGTGGGCTCAGTAGTTGTGGCTCGTGGGCTGTAGAGCGCAGGCTTTCTTTTTTTTTTTTGATAATGTAAGTTTTTTAAAAAAACTTCTTTGAAATTTACTTAACCGCTCTGAACTTCCATTATCCCACCTGTAGAATGAAGGTATTGATCTTGATTGTCTCTGAGATTATCTCTAAGTCCTTTTACATGATAACCAGTCTGTGACTCTATGACTCTTTTAATGTAATAAACCTCTATAGCACTGGTAATTCTTTATTTTTTTGTGTCTTACACGCCATTAAGAATATGGTGAAAGCTTTGGATCCTCTCCATTAAAAAATGCCACTATGCACAAACACAAAAATGTTTCACGATCGAGGAACCAAGAACCTTTTGCCCTAAGCAAAGGAAAGAAAAAAAATATGGAAATGACGTAGAATTCAGAAAGTATTTCATATCCAAGAAGTAGGAGAAATGATGTGGTTGATTTTTCTCTAGTATCGTGTAACCCAGAAAGCAGAAAATGGAAAGAAATTCTGAAAAGCATGTATAAAACACATTGTAAAGTTACATAAAAACATTGACCAAAATGAGTTGAAAGTATTTGGGTGTGATCTAATTATTTAATTTAGGAGAATCGCTGTTACTGTAGTAAAAAACGGTGACTCTTAGAGCTATACGTGGAAATACTGAATTCAGACTTCTAGAATGAGAGGGAACAATGGGCGAGATCACCACTGTCTGGCTGCTTTTTTAAAATGTGTGCTGATGGGCTAAATATACCCCCTAGCTTCACTGTACAGTGTTAGAAAATCTATCTGTGAAGTTGGTTGTTCAAGGTTTTGTTTTCTGTATAGAGCGAGAGCATAAGCAGATACTAACATCCAGCCTTAACACAGATGAGACCACTCCTTCCTCCAGCATCATCTCCTTCTGTGTGAAGCTAGTGGATCCTCACTTTAAAATGTGATTATAGTGGGGAAGTGATGTCATGTTGAAGGTAAGCCATTGAACATAAGTTGCATTTTGTGGCTCTAGTTAAATTGCTTGGGAGTTTTCTGCTGAGCTAAAGAAGGTAGGGGAAGAAAGCAATTTTAGAAAACAATAGGAAGCATCTCACTTTTTAAAGATGTAGACTCTGTTCACTTTGTGATTCAGATGTTCAAAGGAGTGTCATGAGGATGCTTCAGCTTTGGGAATGCCAGGTTGAGATGGGAAAGAAGACTGTCAACAGACAGCTTTTTTCCTCAGAGATTTTGGAGTCAAAACTACGTGATGGATTCTTCTAACGGAGGCGCTTTTTTTTGCCATGTAATTCCATTGTGTGATTTACAAAAAGAACAATAATCCTGTAATGAGATGTCTTCTGTAATGTGTGGGAAAGTCTTTTATATGAACATTCTTGGAATACTGCAGATCTGGTAAAGACCAGGTACTTATGCATCTGGATTCTAGCTAAATATTTGTTCAGTGACCTCAGAGCAATTTGCTTTTCAATGCCTCTTCCTAAATCCTCAGTACCGCCTATAGCACATCCTATTGGTTCTGTCTCTCTGGAGAACTCCGGTTACTACAGTACTATTTTTATTCTCATTTTGAGGAGACTGAGTCTTAAGTGTTTTAAATAACTTGCCTGGCACAGCAAGGTACATGATGAAGCAGGGATCAGGGGTCGGGCTGTCTGGCTCCAGAGCCTGCTCCCTTACCCAGAGAGGTTAAGGAACGATTACTTTTCAGGTTGCTTTTATTTTCTGTTCAGTCAGGCGAATTCTGAATTACTGAGCTATTTAGGAAATATCTTTAATGGTACCACTTATGACTGTGACCCAGGCAGAACGTCATGACGTTAGTATAAAATGATTAAATCAATGCATAATTTATCCATTGAGTGGAGTGGATATTTATTGAAGGCCCCGTGTCGGGTGCTAGGGTTACAAAGATGAAAAGGCCAGGATTCTGTGCCTGTGGGTGTGTCCCACTCTGCAGGAGAGGCAGACGTGTAAACCAACAGGCACACTTAGGCTGAGGGAGCTTCTGTAGTGAAACATGTTACAAAGGCAGTGGGAGCATTGGGGATGAACACATGTCCTTTCCTTTTTGCCCCATGTTATGTATGTATATACATTTCTAATAAATAAAACAGAACATGGTATAAAGTTCTAATGGTATACAATGTTATATAGTTATACACTGAAAAGTGTGGTGTGTGTTTGTGTGTGTATAATGTAGCATTAATTTTTCTTCCCAGATACCCAAAGGATTCTTTATTAATCTTTGAAATTTGATCATCTAACTACTATATATAGTATTTTTTTTTCTGGGATACATTGTGCCTTTTCAACCTTCAGATTATAGAGCAGAAAGATCATGTTGTTCATTAGGGAAAATCAAGACTTAAAGTGCGTTGGCAGTTTCAAGTACTTAAGGAATAAATGTTAACGTTTGGAGGTATTTCTGGAGGGTGAGGAAAAATAAGGAAAAGAGCCAGTAGCATCCTCATAGGGTGGGCAGTTTTAAATATGATGAAATAACGTGCCTGAAATTATGCCGTTAAAATCTTCTAGGTGAGGGCACTTTTCCCTAAATTGTGTTCTGGAGAATTATCTTGTTTTGCAAGATGTTGAAAGATGTTCTGGGCAAGTAAAGAGTTCCGTAAGCCAATAAGAATAAGATTGGAAAATACTGTTATTAATCCCATTCTAGGTAGTTCATTACTTTTTAGAACAATAAAGATTCTAAAAAGTCCCATAGTAAGAAAAAAAATCCATTTAGTTTTGTTACACCGGCACTTCCCAAATGTATATGACCACAGAACTTCTTTTTCATAGAATGTTGGATTAAGATATTATTTCTCTAAGCAATCTTCTAATGGCTCTCTGGGAGAGGCTAATAAATGATGATGAGATGATGATGATGACATTAAGGATGTAATAACATAGTATCTAAGCTTCCCTGGGTATTTACTGTGTCCCACATACAGATCCAAAGTGGTTCTACATGCGTTATCTCATTTACATACAGCAATTCTATGAGCTTCCTCATTTTACAGATGAAGAAATATAGGCTTAACAGGATTACATAACATTTTATGGTCACACACACAACTAGTCAGGTAGTATGACTCCAGAGCCACTTACCTCTGTCTTTACCAGCACTGTTTAATCCTGCACATAAAGCTGTCATCAGATATTTACAGCCTAGAATCACTGAGTCATTGACCCCTTTTCACCATGACAGCCAGCAAAAGAAGGGCCTTGCTGAGTTGGGATTCTGATGAAGGTGAGACAGAGGAGCGAAGAGAAAGGGCATCAGCCCTTGAACTTTGGGGGTGGGGTGGGGGCAGGGGAAGGGAGGAAGGAGCACAGTAGAAGGAAGGTAAAGTGGGAAGGTCGTGGTAGCCGCCTTGTGCTTTCCAGTTCAGGCTCGAAGTATCCTCTTTCTTTTCATGAGGAATATGACACAGAAATCAAAATGAGAAGAAGCAGGGTACAGGTTAGCATGAATCGTTGCCTGTCCAAGTCAGCACCAGTCTGAGCAAAGATGAAAATGTCAGGACAAGTCAAATCCCTTACAGGAAAGATCACTGGGAAGTAACCTCTGTTTCTACACATCCGATTGTAATGCTCAGTTCTGTGCAGTGAAGCTCTTCCGCGAGCCTGTGGACACAGCACACGGTATTGAGTCAAAGCAGATTTGTACAATGGAGGCACTGAGAAGGCCCTGTTCTTGCTAGTTCTGTAGTATCTTTGTACAGTAACTACATTTGAATATGTGTAGTACTCTAACACAGAAACTCTTTCAAAATATTGTTTTAGTGATGGGATATGGAAGGATATATACCATCTCAATATTTTCTTTTAATAGAATGTCAGTTCTTAGGGTAGGGGGAGAAGAGGGGAGAGAGGGCTGTACAATCACTGGCAACCTGTCCTCTTTGAATCTTAGAATCCAGTGTCTCCCAGGACAAGTCTCTGCTGCTGGTACCTCTCTTGCCGATATCACCCCACACCTGCGATTCTTCTTTCCGGTCCCAGGGACTTCCGTTCTGCCCAGCTGGTTTGACCTTGCACTATTCTAGGCCTCATTTAGGAAAGACATTGGTAGCAGAGGCAGGACCTGGATCTCCTGGCTTTCGTTCCTCTCTCATCTCCAGCTGACACAAAACTGTCTTTCCTTAAAAAGTTTGAATGTCACACGATGTGTCTAATGTTTTATAAGGCTGATTTAAAGGAAGTCTTTTTTCCTAGATGACAGAAAGTTGTGTGTGACAAAAATATTTCCAAGGCCTAGGAAATGGTCTGTTTACTCTGAGAAATATTTGGTACAACAAAATGCTAACAGAATAAACTGTGCCGTACCATCTTTTGGATTTTCCATTATCATTATTTGACCTGGAATACCCAGCTTTACAACTTGATGGCAAAAACAAGACAGCAAATTCACAACCCTGCACCAAAGTTTGCATGCATCAGCCTATCTGCAGTCAGGGAGAGAGTAAACAAACTGATAATTTAAGAATTTAGTATTAACGATAAATCAACTAGGGCTTCAACCTTCCCTAATTAAGAAGTCTTAAAGGAAGATAAACTTTTTCTTTTTTTTTACAGATTTATTTTTATTTACTTATTTATTTTGGGGTGGATTGGGTCTTCGTTGCTGCACGCCGGCTTTCTCTAGTTGCGTTGAGCGGGGGCTACTCTTCACTGCGGTGCGTGGGCTTCTCATGGCGGTGGCTTCTCTTGTTGCAGAGCATGGGCTCTAGGTGCGCGGGCTTCAGTAGTTGTGGCTTGCGGGCTCTAGAGTGCAGGCTCAGTAGTTGTGGCACACGGGCTTAGTTGCTCCGCGGCATGTGGGATTTTCCCAGACCAGGGCTCTAACCTGTGTCCCCTGAATTGGCAGGCAGATTTTTAACCACTGTGCCACCAGGGAAGCCCCAGATTAGCATTTTCTGTTGATATTTACCTCTGAAATTGTGAACAAAATGTAAGCAGAAGATACCCTAAGGAGCATTTTTGGAAAAATCCCAACAATTGCTTAGATCCACATGATGAAATGATTTAATTAGCTTGGATAACGCTCTTTCTTCTAAAGTATCTGAAACAGACTCATGAAACTCATAAAAAGCCTTGTATTTTCCAGCGTATGTGAGAGTTTAAGGGTGCTTAAGAGCCTGCTTTGAAAGATTTGCTATGAGTCTCCCTTGAGAAAATGTCCTATTGCCAGAGTCAACAGGAAAAGAGGTTGACTCTAGTATTAGCCAATTGCCAGTGTCTTCCTAGAATGTAGAACTGGAAACAGACTTCAGAGCTCTTCCCTTTTTACAGAAGAATGAACTGATGGATAGATTGGCTGTTAACTCTGCGAACGTCCCATGGCTAGTAGGGGTGACAGAGCTAGGGCAGACCCCAGATTGCCTGAAAGATAAAGAGAAATTCACTGCTCTTCCCAGGCAGCCGGGAGTAGCTTGGTATTGATCAAGCTTTTGCTAGTCTGGATTGTTGAGATTTATTATGCATGTATACAGGCCTTTCTTCTTTGTGTGACATCTGCAAAGTGGTGGGAAAGGCAATAAATTCAAAACCCAAAGATCTGGTTTTGAATCCCGGGTATGCCGTTTGTTAGGTAGGTGATCTTGAGCAGAACATTTAACCTCTCCAGTCTCAGATGCTGCATTATTAAAAGCAGATACTAATCACTAGGTAATTGCAGTTGTTAATAATCATCAGATAAGGTAAAATGTGTGAAAACTTTATAACCTATGAAGTCTTACGTCAAGGTAGGTGGGACTTGTTAGGCTATTGGCTGCTGCCTTTATGTTACACTGTGAACATAAGTTTTGGGGGTTTTTTGTCTGGGGTTTTATTCCCCGTAAAATGAGCATATCCTGTTGTTTTGGGAGAGTTAACACTTTAACTAGATGTTATATCTAATTAGGATCACTATCTTTTCTCCTTGATTTCAGGACTTAGTATTTAGATGGAAGAGATCTCTAACAGATATAGTCATGAGGCACCTGCCTCTTGATTGAATTTATCACTGGTTTACGTGTAACCTGTGCTAGGTAAAATTTTAGAAGCTGAATAGGTGACTCTTTTTGTATGCAGAGGAGATAGGATTTTAAAATGGCTTATTCTCATTTTGAAAACCCAAGATTAATGGAATACTTTTAACAAGGATAGACTACGGAATTAGAAGTTGCGTGTGTCTCTCTAGATGTGCTTTTTTACCATGGGCAAATCATTTGTTTCCTAATCACTGAAAGCATCATGTTTCTGTAAGTATAAGATAAGAAAGGGAATGTATTTTAAGATCTTTGTATAGCATTTTCTCTTCTCTGCATTAATCATCTTCCTCTGTATTATAATCTTTTCTGTAAGGAAAATGTCAGATTAACCTATCGTTTTTCTTTCTTCAGTGTTAAGTAAGCATGTATGCTTTATAGACTTTACCTGTGAGTCATAGTTTCTCTCCCTTTTGTAATTTATTTCCCCTTCTCTCTTTTGAGACTGTTTTGGGCCTCACATCGGCATGTGATTTCTGGGTGACTTGCTTTCTTTTCAAAGGACAGAGAACTTACTCTAGGAGATTATGTAAAATCAGGCTTTTAAAAATAGATAATAATTCTATCTCTGCCCGGGTTTGGGATACTACCCCATAAGGCTGAAGTAAGGATGAAGTCTGGTGAAGCTCGGACAGAGCTAAAGAATTAAAATCAATTGAACTTTTTGTTTGTTTTTGGTTTTGGGTTTTTTTTGCGGTACACGGGCCTCTCACTGTTGTGGCCTCTCCCGCTGCGGAGCACAGGCTGCGGACGTGCAGGCCCAGCGGCCATGGCTCACGGGCCAAGCCGCTCCGCGGCACGTGGGATCCTCCCGGACCGGGACACGAACTCGTGTCCCCCGCATCGCGGGCGGACTCTCAACCACTGCGCCCCGAGGGAAGCCCGATCAATTGAACTTTTATCAGGAGTTCTGAGTGAAATAATCATTTGCATTCTCCAGTGCTCCCCCTTCAGTAGGATTTCTTTTCTTCGTATTCTTTTACTTGAATATGGCTTCTAGGAGGCTCATATTTAGAATTTCTGTGCTTATAAAAAAAGAGATAGCTTTATAATTACTGTGTAAGAACTATGAAATGGGGAAGAATACATTGGCAAGGCTTATTACAATTACTTTGTCATGCATCTGGTTATGTTGCCATATTTGTTTAATTAAATTCCCTGCTAATTATAACTGTATGTACTTGTGTCAATTATTATTTGCTTAACACAGGGAACAGTGTAATTCTTTAAAGGAAAGCAGCTCGCTCTCTATTTAAATTAAATTTCAACTTAATATGCTTTCTAAAATAATAGTAGTGACGTTTCATTAGAATGGTGGTTGGAAAGTATCTACCTCAGTGGAATTTGGACCGGCTAAAATTTAACAGAGCTGTTTTAATATCAAATTGTAATTGGAAATCATACAGTTCTAGAGTATAATGGTCAAGATTCCCAAACCACCATCTGATGCTACGTATGGTTCATCTACTGAAGAATACATTTTCACCCTTTAAGGAAAACCTTCCCTGCCCTTCAGAACCTTCTTATCACCTACTCTAGAAGAAAGAGGGGGAGAATTAGTACTTGACTGTGATTCGCAAAGACCCAACAAGTGCACTTCTCCTTCTAATACACAAATTCTCTGAAGCACTTGTTTAATAACAGATTGCTCAGATCGCTTGGTTACGATCACCCATGATACTTAGTATATTTATAGACTTTCTCAAGCCTGCAAGTCTTTCATTAGAGTTAAAATAAGATTCCCAGTGGAGTTTTTTCCATTTCATTTTTTTCATCCTCTCATTTTCACAATTCTTCTATAGGTTTCCTCTTCCTCCCACTCTTTGTCAGACACTTGATGTTTTAAAAAAAAATTTCCACCACTTATCTCATGATGAGCTGAGAACCCTTATTTATGTAATTGTCCCCTTTCATTTGCATGTACACTCCCACCTATTCAGAGGGCTCGATTCTTATCTGTTCCTTTCCTTCATTTTGTTTAAAACTAGTTTTCCTCTCTAAAATACCAACTCGAAAGTCTTGCAATATACTCTTAATGTTACTCTAATTCACATCAAAAACTTTCTTTTCTATTTCAAGGGCTTTAGCTTTGGCTCCACACAGAAATTGGTTTAAAACATGCCTCTTCAGGTAAATTGCCAATTTTCTGAGCCTCAGGCTTCTTATTTATGAAACAGGGCTGTAAGTGGTGTCTCTGCCTTATAGGGCTAGAGAGAAAGGCAAATGATATGACATATGTAAAGCATCTAGTTGAAACCATCACCAAGGCTAGATGATGAACCTTAATTGGCAAAAGTGGAAGTACTGCAGTGTTTTTTTGAGAGGGAGTCTTAGTTATCATGTGAAATTTGTATTTGGCTCACAGGAAGGTAGTGTCTATTAGCTACATGGTAACACTCTGAGGAATTCCCTAAAATGTGATGCTGAATTTATGATAGTTGTTCAATTCAACAAATACTTTTTGATTGACTACCATATACCAAACACTTCACTGTGTACAAGAGGTAAAAGGTAAGGCCTCTCTTCTCAGAGAGCCCAGGCCTCATGAAGAAGTCAGACCAGTAAATGGATAATTTTGGAATATTGTGTTAAGTACTATAGAAGAAATATAGAGAGCAGGTTTGGGAACATAGAAAAGAGGATGTCATATCAGAGGCTGTGACATTTAAACTGAGTCTTTCAGAATCAGTGAGGAATTAGGCCGATGAAGACATGGGGGAGGAGGCCCTATATGCTTTCTCTTCGAGTGGAGAACACGAGGGCTTTGCTGTCTGATACACCAGAGACCGGCCGGCCACGGGCAAGGCTGTGTGATCCACAAACAGGCCAGTTACTTAATTAACCTATCTGAACATCACTTTCCACGTCTACTTTTAGTGTTTACCACAAAACATCATGAGAATTAAGTGTGAGAATGCATATTAAGGGGCAAACTGAGACCTGGTTCATAGTTGTTTAAAAATAAGTTGGTTTGATTGTAAACACTGAGAATTTGGCTTTCATTGCCAAGAAAGCCAAATTTTGGTATTTAACAGCGGCTGAATTTGCCAACCACCTACCCAGTGGTTAGGCTAGTCAAATGGAAAGTTTCGTTCCCAATTAATGTACCGTTTTTCTCAGAGACTTTGAACAGGCACGTTTTTGATCCACCAGATCTTCCTGTCCTGGGGTTGTGTCTGTTTTTTTCTTTTTTTTTTTTTTGCGGTACGCGGGCCTCTCACTGTTGTGGCCTCTGCCGTTGCGGAGCACAGGCTCCGGACGCGCAGGCCCAGGGGCCATGGCTCACGGGTCCAGCCGCACCGCGGCATGTGGGATCTTTCCGGACCGGGACACGAACCTGTGTCCCCTGCATCGGCAGGCGGATTCCCAACCACTGCACCACCAGGGAAGCCCCTGTGTCTGGTTTTTATTCCAATTTCTTTTTATTAACAACCAAGGGAAATAGTTAACATTTAAGAAAAAAGAAGACTTACTTGAGAGAAACTTCTGGTTATTTTCTAATGAGGAAAGAAATCTCTAAATGCAATCTATCAATCCTCTTTCCAGGATAACAAAGCAAATCTGAGACAGTTTTGAACTTTTCCCTTATTCCCTTTATCATGAATGTTTAATATCCAAAGGAACCAATTTTTGTTCAGAATTAGCTTCCAGGATTGGACTATTAGCAGTCACCACAGGGAGCCTTACACTCCGATTGTATCTGCCACCCTTTTTTCCAGAACAGAATCATTTTCTATATAGTTATAGCAAGTGCCTTTGTTTTGCTGGCCTCATCATCTATATTTTAAATATGTCCACCTGTGCCAAGATGACGAGACATCAAGAAAGTAACCAAATTATATGTTTAGAAAGAGTAGATCACTGTTTTAATAAGCTTGGTAAAATCAACATGTACAGCCTTCTATACATGATCCCTCATGTAACTATTTCAATTAAAAATCTTATAAATGTTATTATAATCCTGAGTTAGCTATATTTTTAATCACATAACTTATACGAAGCACCTAGCGTGTGTTAGCTCGTTCATCTTTACAGTGGTCCTATCACGTAGACGCGTGTGTGATATCGTTTATCTAGGAAAACTAAGACTTCAAGAAGTCAAGCAACTTGCCTGTTATTCTACAGCTGACAGGGCCGGGATACACACCCAGGCTTGTTTGATTCCAGAGCCCAGGCTCTGAAACACTAGGCTCTACTACATCTTTTTAATCCTTCTAAGGTCTTCTAAAGTAGACTTTACACATGACAGTCCTTAATGTAAAGCATAATTTGATCTTTTATGATACTGCTTACTAGCTTATTAATATTTTTGTTTGTAAACACTAAAAGCAAGCTGAAGCCAATGCAGGCTTAATAAGATATTTATTTAGCAAGGATGTTTTTGCTAATAATAAGCCAAACATTATACCAGGCATTGGAGTTTGAAAAATAAAAAAGATATCTCTCGACTTTGAGAAGGTCACATCTATTTGGCAGAATGTACAAGAGTTCCCAATTCCAAATTCCCAAAAGCTCTGAAAAATGAAAGGTTTTTTGCATGAGGCTCATTTAGCACTAATACCTGACCTGAATTGATACGAGGCTCTACGTGGCCTTTTGGAGTTGTTACGTAATTGATAGTAAATGCCCTGCATAACTTTTCTAAAGTTTGAACTTCTCATTTCTGAAATACATCTGGTCATAAGGGTCTAGCGGAGGGGATCGTGCACCCATACAGTGAATGGAGATGTGGAGGCCCCGAGAACGGAGCGGTCACTTGACTTGATTGAGTTAGATTCATGGAAGAGAGGCTTCAGGCACTGAAAATAGAATTTACCAAAAAGTAGAAGGCAATCCTGGCAGAGCAGAAGTCAAGGGCCAAGATATTACAATCCTTAAAGAATCTGACAAGGGTATATATGGGAGACAACTTGGCACCAGATCACGGAGGGCCTTGCATGCCACAGGGAGTGTGCACTGGTGCTCTCGCTGTGTCGGAGCCCTGGGGAAGCCTGGGAAGGCCTTAAGCAGAGGAGTCATCTTACCGGATTTCTGTTGGAGAATTTCCTCTTGTTGCAGCTTGGATGCTTTAGTAGTAAACAGGGTCCAGAATGATGAAGACTTGAACCAAGGCAGTGGCAGTAATTAATTAAGCAAAGGACAGAGAGGGGAGATGGATTTGAGAAATGAAGAAAACACCTCAAAGCTGACTCCCAGGCTTTCTAATTTGAGCATCTGGGTAAACGGGAATGCCATCACCCAGGATGTGGAATACAGTAGGAAGAGCAAGGGTTTGGATTGGGAGAGAGGGGCTAGTGGGCCTAGTGATCATGTCCATTTTGAACCTGACTTTCCTCTCTAGCATGCTTGTGGAGATGCAGCAGGCCGTTGAGATTTGGGGTCTGAAGTACTGGTCATAAACTTTGTATTTAGTCGTTGGTGTTAATGATGACTTGTAGCTACTACAGTAAATGATATTATTGAGGGTGGGCATACAAAGTGAAAAAAATGCAGGTGACCTAAATTTAAGGTTAGATGGAAGAAATGAAGCTAAAGAGATTAAAGAGGAGCATTTAATGGAGAAGAAAAAGGGAGGAGTAGCAAAGAATAGAAGAGTGGAGTGTGTCTCCTCCCTGCATGATGGGGGCGTCAGGTGATACTGTCAGCTGCTGTGGAGACATCATCAGAGAGCGTGCGCACTGTCAAGAGATCACTTGGCACTTTCAGGCCAGCATGTTCTGTGACAGCCGAAGTTAAGGTGGCCGAGGAAGTGCCCACCACTAGTGCAGACTGCTCTAAAAAACTTGTGTGGACAAGACAGAGGGTTCTCTCATCCTTCAAGATACTTTGGAAGGCAACAATTGATTGAAGTAACATGTTAGAGGCAATTAAATTATTCTCAGCATAGCTATAACCTGTGGCTCACTGCTCGTTTCCTGTGTAAATAAAGGAGAGAATCCTACCAGCTAAGTCTCTTAGACGTTGTCTCCAACAGCATGAATTAAAGTATAGCCATTAAATGTGTTTCCAATGCAATTTGAGAATAACTGAGTAGATTTTTATTTTAAGCTGCAATGAAATAAGTTTTGGTGCCACTGACAAGCCTTCACATGGATTTGATGTGAAGAAATGAATTCCAGATGCATTACCCATGGGGATTCTAATCTAGGACTAGGGTTGAAACCAAGAATAATCTGTAAGTGCAATACCAATTAGAACTTAGCTTTTAATTTATTTTTAAGCAGTTTCGTTATAGATTTATGTATGTTTAAGAATTGTATGCAACTGTGACCCAAATGACTTTCACCACTTGGTGATAAAATAGTATATCAATTGTAATGTCCATATTTTTAGGTGAGGCGTGAAGTGTGATGGTGGGAGGAGGATCTTGAAGAATAAATCCCCAAACTGAAAAGAACAAAGGGGTTCAGTAGCTTCACATCTCAAAAATAGTGTTGCTTGTCCTTCATCAGGAGCTTTGAATTTGCCTTTTATGGAACAGTTTATCATTATGTATAGAAGGTACTATGGAAGCAGTTCTCCTTAAAAATTTCTTTGTTTTCTCCTAATAGAAAATTCTGTCTTGTAGTATGTCTGTATTGCTAAAGAAGGTAGCCTAAATGCATCTTCTCCAGCAATGTGCAAACAAGACGTCTTACACTGATTAATTACTCATGAAAATCCTGAAAGATTAGCATCTTTTACATAGAAAAGCCTCATGCCTGGCCCCTGTGGGAAACTGACTCTAAAGAACCAAGTCTCAGCCAGAAGTAGAGAAGCTGCTGTTTGCAACCTCTAGAACCACAGCAGTGTGGTTGGTGGGGAAAGGGTGGGTAATGACTGAAACTCATAAATCCCCTTCAGTCGGCAGTTGTACATGATATTTCACAGTGACTCTCCATCTAATCAGCATCATGTTTCATCACTTCCAAGAAATCCACAAAATTACATCCCATGATTGACTCTTCTCATGCCATAACCCTAACTGTCCTTCCATAAAGACATGAGACTGTCGTCTCCATGATTTGATATGAGGGGGTCCAGGGACATGTCCATGTCCGAAAGTCTTTCTCCCTTGAGTCTATTAATGCAATTGAACTCTGCTACTGGAGATTTATTGTTAATGTATTGTTTTCATTTGTTTATCATTCCTTCATTTATCCACTCAGCCATCAAGTATGTGTTGCATATATTTAATGTATTGCTTCTTCCTAGGCACTCTAAGAAATAAAGATATGGTCCTATTTTTTTTTTTTTTTTTGGCGGTACGCGGGCCTCTCACTGTTGCAGCCTCTCCCACTGCGGAGCACAGGCTCCGGACGCGCAGGTTCAGCGGCCATGGCTCAGGGGCCCAGCCACTCCGCGGCATGTGGGATCCTCCCGGACCGGGGCACGAACCTGTGTCCCCTGCATCGGCAGGCGGACTCTCAACCACTGCGCCACCAGGGAAGCCCTATACTAGACATTTTAATTCATCTTCCAGACAACCCTAAAAGCTTCCCAAGAGATTAGGATGCACTCCCTGGTGGAGAAGGCATTTAGGCTGGGTGTTGAGGGTGAGAAATATCACCCATGCACCAAAGCTAAATTTTCTTTTATCTGGAAAGTAGGTGTCTTATTTCTGGATATCCTATACAGTGCTTTGGTTATATAGAAGTATAATGAATGTATGAAATAAATGTTCTCAGATCAAATTTCTTTTACCCCAACATAAAAGTGAGGGGAAATCTTGAGGAATACCTTTTTTTCCTTTTTAAAAGGTGGTCTTATTTAAGGTACTTTGGTGATAAATTCTAGACAGGAAATAACCTCAGAGTATTAGGAGGGAGATAGATTGCATAATTTTGAGGAGATAAACCCTGAATGGAGAGGTTCATAGTCAATGACTTTTTTAAAATTATTATTGGAGTATAATTGCTTTACAATGCTGTGTTAGTTTCTGCTGTGATAGTGAAGTGAATCAGCTGTATGCATGCCTATATCCCGTCCCTCTTGGACCTCCCTCCCACCTCCCTCCCCCCATCCCACCCGTCTAGGTCGTGGCTCTTTCTCCCCAGAGCAGTATTTCTAAAACACCCAGCCAGTTACTTTGTTACATTACCTACCCTTCCCCACTTTCTGGGTAGAGTCCAAACTCTTTAATGAAGCTTGCAAGATCTGACCCTAGGTCTGCAGGGTCTCATTTTGCTTTGCTCTGCTTTACTTCTGTGTCTCACTCATAACCAAATGTTTTATGTCCGCTCCTTCTCCAACCATCCTACCTAAAGTCAGCTCTCTTCTGATTAGCCCTTCCTGAGAACTAATTGCTCCTTCCTTTCCTCTCCACCATACACGGTATACATTTACATCACAGAATCTCTAATATTTCGTGCACTCATTTGTTTACAGGTTGATATCCTCCTATTAGATAGTAAGTTGTTGGAGAACAAAAACATAGTTTTACCTACACATCCTCAGTACCTAGCATTATGCCTGATCCATAGTTATCACTCAGTAAATACTAGTTGGATAGATGGATAGACGTATGGACAAATGAAGTATTTTGTCCTGAGGGGACTCTATATACAGCAATCCAGTTCACAAAGTCCATTAGCCTTATTTTACCTCTGGGCCAGTTTCCCCCTCTAAGGCCTGAGCCACATAAGACTCTGGACAAGGTATTGCAGCAGAGCTAATGTAGGAAAAGTCAGCTTTGAGTTCCAGTACGATAATTACTTATCGGTACTCTGATGGGCAGATGTAAATATCTGCTGTATAGGTAGATTAGTGGATTTTATTGGCTCTCTGTCACAATTAAGTGACTGCTTCTGACTGTGTAGTGAAGAGTATAGCATTTTAAAAATAGAACATAATTATCTGCTATGATCACCTAGATAAAATATTATGGCTTATTTTACATTTCAGTAATTCACATAATGGAGCTTTTCAACACTTACCAGTGTCCTAGATCTCGGCTAATTCTTCAATAGAAGTTGGAACTGATTTTAAGAAGTTATGGGTTTATCCTTAGACCTTTGACACTAGGATCATTCCCACACTGAAGAAAGATGGGAGCAGATATGTCTAATAAGTAGAGTTTGAAGTTAAATTAAGTAGCTGACAAGCATTAGGCCACTTGAATTTACTTTGAGGTCATCTGTGTATTTAATGAATATTTGTTGACCAATTTCTTAGCCTTGGTCCAAGGATTTTCAGAAATTTTGGCCATAACAGTATACAGTCACACATACATACATTCTTACATACATACATACATATATAATGATAATATGACCACATATAATACACTCTGATACTTCCTGTTTTATTCTGTCCTATTCCCTCAGGTATCAATCCATTCCATGCTGGTTATGATACACTTTGAAACACCCTGCTTTGATCATTATCAGTAACACATATTAAGCAGGTACAGAATGTGGCCTCCACTCCCAGCACATTCACCATGGTTGTGGATGTGCGTTGTACCAGTTTTGTAGGGGGTGAGTGGGAGTTACCATGGATGTGTTATATGCCGGATCTCACACAACTTCTGTCAGATGACAGTCTTTTTTCTTGTTTCATTCGACCACATCTGTTAATGTTCCTTGCTTAGTTGCAGAATGTCATGGATCCATTTGGGGAAGCAGATGAGTAATCTTGTGAATGGAATATTGAACTGAGGGAAATTATTTACTTTCTGTGTTGATTCAGGCCGCATTTCGTCTTAACCCCTCTAGTTAGAGGACATCAGTAATGATTCCGTCTCTGCAACTCATTCCTAAATAAAATTAATCGGTAACTAGATAGCTCCCTAATAACCATGCTTGTTTTTGCATAATAGAAGGAGAAAAGGATTAAGTTCTTTGTTCTAATTAATAAGAATGAAAATAGAATCACAATCTGCGGTATGGCAAAATGAGAGAAAATAAGGCTTGTAAGTAATTTTCATGGTTGTTCAGGAATAATTGTTTCATTATTGAGCTAATAGTTTTTACAAACAGCTTCCATTTCCATATCATATTTCTGCAGTGGATCTTTATTGAGATTGCTTAGGCAGAAGGTGACAGAAGTCGTTTTAAATCCATCACTTGTCTAAAATATGAGTTCCAAAGTAGTTAGGGGAGGGGGATGCAGCAGGAAAGAATAAGGTATGGGAGGGAAATAGGGGGTCAGATTGAAATCGGTTGATTAATAAGACAACAAAATTCATTCACCAGCTTGTTTCAAAGGAGACTCTTATTATTCTAGAGAGAAATTAGACATCAGATCCCTCATAGGCCCCAGGCTCTGACATGTGTTTTATAATGACAGTTAATTAGATACTGTCTGCAGCAATCATAGGCTGTCATTTCTAATACATTTCTGGGAAGTTGAAGGACAGGAGAAGTCAGCCCCCTCCCCGTCTTCCCCCTTCCCATAACTGAAATCAGTTGCCAAAATTAACTATGAATATATGAGGCACGAGTTCAACAATTATACAGCCGTTCTGCACATTTACGTTTCCTACTTAGTATGTGCTCTGCATCCCAGGCTGTGCCGGGCATGCATTTTGCAGACAGAGTTGTTACTGCAGCCCTGGTTATATTTAGGAACATCTCACATAGCACCCTCTAACACACCTGGCCTCATGGAACATGAGACCACTTATCATTGTAGCTTATGTGTTAGAACACAAAGAATTTTTCTCACTTTTGAGTGCAAACCTCTAGCTCCCCCCCACCCCCTGTCTTCCATCTTTACTAAAGAACTTGCTGTGCATTAATTAAAATGATTTATTCTCATATGTAAACCTTAAATTTGGATAACTCCTGCAGTAGAACCTAACCTAGATTTTCAATGCCCCCTTTTGCTGAATATCATTATAAGCGTGCCAGTCAAATATAATGTAAAAGAAACTAAGCCATGGGGCAGAAACCCTGCTTGAGACAGCTTAAAATCATAGATGGTTAAAATTTTAAAGGACCTTAGAAATGATCTAATTTAACCCCTTTACTTTACAAGTAAGGACACTTGAGGCCCAGAGCGCTAAGGCAATTTCGGCAAGCCTGCGTGGAAACTTCATTCTCCTGACTTCTAGAGCCTTGCTTCTTTCCCTGTATAGCACTGCCTCCTGCCTGATTATCTGGGTGACTGTGAAAATCAGTGGACTTCTCTGGCCTTGAGTTTCCTCCTCCGTAGAGTGAGCATAGGGATGGTAGCTACCTCAGGATTACACTGAGCCTGAATCGGGAGGCTGCTCCATGGTCCTTTATGGGACTCCAAGGAATCTTGTATTGCCCTCTGATCGCTTTTATCACATGTCATCTTTCCCCAGTGCATGCCTGGGCTTCACCAACACCTGCCAAGAAGCGTAAGAAGGCTCTCAGCCCCTTTCTGGTTGAAAACAACACTCTTTTACAAGCTACACACTCAGTTTCTGTTACTGATTTTAGAGACATGGCCACTCAAGTCATGTGCGGAAGTTCAATGTTTTTCAACCCGAGGTATCATCCCTGATGTGGCTAGGGGTGTTTTCCAAACACGACAAAGTAAGACTCCCTACAGAGTTTCTTAAAAGTACAGATCCCTGTTCCCTGTGCTGCTTCTGCCCTCCTGTCAGTCCCCCTTGAGAAGAGATCTAATGTAGTAGGTTTGGAGCAGAGCCTGATCATCTGTAGATCTGCCAGGTTTTGTTTTATTTGTTTTTGCTTTTCAAGCTCCCTGGATGACTGCCGGGGAAATGCTGCTTACCCAAGCAGATCAGATCCCCAAATGTGCTACCTTCCACAGCTGCTAAAATCTCTGGATACTTTTTTGTGGGTTCTAATTAACTTTTACATTTTGGAGGTTAAAATGTCAGCAGTAAGCTGATAATACAATTCTTGGAGGTGCTGGCTCTCCTTTCCTTGCCCTTATAGTCACACATAAAAAAGCTGCCACCCGCGCTGTCCCTTCACAATTCCACCACCACCCTGTCCACAGCCCTGCCGACCTAAATGGACAATACTGCAGGTAGCGGTGTCGATGAAGATAGGTCTGCCGTCCATTACCAGTTGGAGATTTGTTTTGTTTTGTGGCGGTGGTGGTTTTAATCTCCCCACACCCACAATCCCAATAATAGACCTGAGTTTATATTAAGCCATTCTCTCTTACATCAGGTCCCCTCATGATCAAAGACACATTATTTTCAAAACACGTAGTTGGGATTAAGGATAATGGTGTGTGATATTGAGTGGTAACAGAAAGCAGATTGAACCACACAGTCTTGACCTCATCGTGTGATTCTCTACCCATGAGCTAACCAGCCAGGGCAGAGCTGGGAAGGCTGCAGGGGTGCAGACCATCAACATCCCTGAAGATCCAGACTAATATCTTGAATAATTCTTAGGCATGAGCAGAAAGTGTATGCTTAGCCAATTCCGTCTGTGTTACTATAATGGTTCACTTGCTTTCTAAATGAATGCAGCCCCCTTACCAGCTGTGGACTCTTAGTGTTTGTAAAGGTTTAAAGATGTTCCAGTAGGAAGTAGAATGACATTGAATAAAGATGTTGGGAAAAGAAGGCAATCAAAGATAGTGAGATTTTATATATATATATATTTTTATAAAATATTATATATATTTTTTATAAAAATTATATATATAATATATACCTATAAAGTTAGTTTAGACAGAGCCCCGTACATAGTAAGCATGTAATAAATGTTAGCTCCTGTTGAAGTTATTACTGTTATTCTTATGCCAGTGCTGTTTTAACTCAACCTGTTGCTGATAGTCAGTGGCATATTGACCATGGATATTAAGCATAGAAACTTGAGGACATTTAACTTGATTTTTTAGAAAGAAGCAATTTTAAAAATCCACTTAGTTCAAGCCTAACTTCTTACTCTATTTGTGCATATTATAGTATATGGTCCTTAACTTATGGACAATAGTTCTGAGTTCATATTTCCAGTGGGCTTTAGTGAATTAGATGTTTTTAGGTGAATTAAATGGGCTGTTTGAATCTCATCCCTGGGCCAATTTCAGGAATCACTGAGGTTTATGGGTAACTCATGATGTCATTTCAAAGTTTATATTCTTTTTCCCTGAAGATTCTAATCCTCCACTCAGCTTACGCTTACCCCGTTATTAGTTGATTAAATAATGATGAAAATGTGGATAACCTGACTAAAGTCTGTTACCTACAGCAGTGACTCAGATATATGGCAATAAGGTGGAGCGGTGCCTTTACCCCAGCACCCCAGGTCTATGGATTTTAAGAAGATTTAACTCTTTATGGAGTCATAATTGTGGCAGTTTTAAAAAATGGTAGACAATATTGACATGGTTTTTTTCTTAGTTTGTCTTGTAGGAAGTGAGGAATTTCATTTCCCTCCTAAACTCTTTACTATGTAATGTCACATGCCAAGATTTCTTAATCTCTTTAATCTGCAATATGCCTATCCATTGGGGAAAAGGACTAGAAATCAACATGGATGAAATGCACAGCCTCCATGCGTTAAGCATATATATAAATTAGAAGAGTGTACATTCATCATTCTTAGCCTGCATCATGGAGAAATGACTTCCAGCCATTTGTTAAGCTATTCAGTAAAATAGTCAATTTGGTAATCCCACAGGGTGATCTGCAAACACAGAGCTTCCTTAATCTGGGTACGCAATGTAGCATTGTCCTTGTACTCTTGTCTTTTAGTTTGTCATCCTTAATGAAGTTAGACAAGAAGACAAATTTATTTTACCTGCCAAATATGTAGCAGGTGCGTCTGGAAGAATATATGTATAGCTACACTAATGTTATCTGCAATATATTCTCCCTTATAGCTTTCTCTGGATTTAGTACAATAGAAAGGACCGTGACACGGTTAAGGCATCAAAATATCCAAGAAAATATACGAGATCTTTTCCTTGTCCATGTTTTTTGTGAGGCATCCATAATCCCACAAGCTTATTCGTTCAGTCTTCTGCTGAATGTCCTAAGTCCATACATACATGCGATATAGTAGGACTGGTGTGGAACCCTCACTCAGTGTAGGTAAGTCATGGCTATAGACCATTTGGGATGCTGTAGTGTCCACAAAAGAAAAACTGAAATTTGGCATTCTTGAAACTTCAGAAAAGGATTTCTAGGGAGTATAGAATTAGACTCAGTGCTAGAAGAGAACTATATCATCAGTTCTCTTGAAGGAAATACATCTGTCTTCTTTTTGCTTACGGTCTTAGTGGACTTAAGGTACTTTGGACATTTATGGATATTCTATGGATGAAAAGCGCTCTTAAATAGGGCGAAATAGAGACATAACTCTAGCTAGGTTAGAAAGCTAGAGGCAGAGGGGACTTCAAGTTGCAAGTATGTATGATTTTAAGGCATAGGTTAGCCGCCTGAAGAAATGGAGTTCTTTGATTTCTTTTTTTTTTACTGTCTCCTTATGTATTGTCACATTCTGTTTTCTAATTCCACCCTTCGGTGGCTAGGAATAAAAATGGTGGTATCTTCACGTTGTTGCTCAGTAAAGCAACAGTGCAGCATCCTCCTTGCAGACTACTCTTCTTCCTCTCCCTTTCCAGTACTAACTGCACTGACAGGAAATGTACATTAGTTTCAGTTCTATATTAATCTATTCAGTCATCTTTCAGGAGTTAATTGAACATCTTGTCCCTTGTTCCAGACATTTGGCATCTGTTGCCCCAAGTTCAGTTCCTTTATGTGGAAAAAGGGACCATCAAAGAAGGCTAATTGACCTCTTTGTGAATGAAGGACTACAGCATGTGAATGATGGATTGGGTTCCTTTGTGAATATGGACAAGATTCATTCACTCTCCCCTCTAATTTTTAAAATTGTGTAATTTATGAAAAACTCAATTCATATTTGATTTGTTTCCTCTTAAGTCATCAACATATTATTTCTTAAGAGTTATCAAATGTTCAAGAGCTAACATTTGGTTCAGAATAAACCTATTCATATGCCAAATAATTTGGATTAAGTCCAGAAGCCTATTGCTTTGGGTCTTCAAATGGGTGTTCTTAACATAGTACGATTTTCTTTGTTTCTTTATTCCAAGTTATGGGCCATGAATTTGTTCCCTGCTTTATCGATGTCCTCCTAATTGCTTTGTATCTAAGAATACTTATGTGTAGTTCATTACCACATTAAAAATATGAAATAAAACTGTCCTGTAACAGGAAGGCATCTTTAGCCTTCTGGAAAGGAACTAAAGTGAAAACAAAAAAGTACAAGCTTTAATTTTGTTCTAAATAAAGGACCACTTGAGGGCCAAGAAAATTACTTAATTTATAGTTTCAGACTTTTTTTTATAATTTTCTTTTATGTTTGATTTTTTTATATTTAGTCTGCTAAGATGATAGGCTTAAAATGATTTTACTAGGATCTTTCATGATTCTTGTTCCCTATCAAGGAGTTCTTTGAACATAGTGCTGATCAGAATTTCTACTGAGATTTGTTTTTTTGTCAGTTGACTTTGCTTTTATAGATATATCTTTGGAAGAAATTATCAGAAAGCCTTATTACTGAGTTGTATATCCAGGTTTGATTCAGACAATCTGAAGGTCTCCTTTTGGACCACAATGTATAGTAAAAATACTTCCTGCAGAGGGTCATGTGAGAAGTTGCTACTGTAGAGCTGAAAAGTGCTTTCACATTCCTAGTGAATGCCATTCTGAAGAATAAGGCAGTATTATGATTATTGGTGGAATCAGGAATGGCCTGATTTGGAATTGCAATAGGAAGCCAGTGAGTAGTATAGATGAGAGATGTGACATATGGTTGAGAATGCAGACTTAAAAATATCCTGTCTAGATTCAAATCCTGGCCTAGTCATTTATTAGCTGTGTGACCTTGAGCAAGTCACTAAACCTCTCTTTTCTTCAGTCCTCATCTGGTATATGGGGATGATAATGATGAACTTTTCTTAAACGATTTTTGTAAGGATTAAGCTTGTTAAATACACGTGAAGTTCTGAAAACTGTCTCTGGCATATAGCTAGACATATATAGCACCTTTATTATGAGTCATTATGAAGTTTATCTTGGTCCCATACCTTAACCAGGTGATACTCTGTTCTCCCTGGAACTAAATCTCCCCCGCATCTCTTTGCTATTTGCAGCCTAGATATTTAGTAACATTCATTCTTTATCACTTATTTATAAAAAGGAAAGTGTCCCTGAAAGGCTCATAAAAGTATACTTGATTGATGGGAATCCCAGGCACTCTTCCTAGGACATGCTGTGATTAAGACAAAGGAAAGGTCCAAAATATATAGAGTAAGAGTTTTAACTCAAGTTGCCATTAATCCTACCTACCTCTTGATTCAGATCTTAGGGGATAATTAATGAGAAAAAATGTAAACCAAGTTCCTCATGATTCCCTTATTAACTTTAAAGAGGACTTAATTTGAGGTATTATCTCATTTAAGACTTTTCCACTATTTCTCGGGTGGGGATAGAGTCAGAAAGTTGTGGTTCACTTACTGTCGTCCCACCATTACTAATTCTGAAAGTTGTAGTCAAACCAAGGTTTCAGAGCCGTTTTCCCTTCATTCTATCACATAGCAGAAACAATACCCAAGCAATAATTGCTTTAGTCTATAATGTGGCCTCTGCCATGTCGATTTTTTTTCTTTTAATTCTTCTAAAATGCCAACAGCAGTTCCCTTCTGACTTAGCCTCGCATGGGCTGCATCAGAGACTTTTAAGTAATTGTTACGGTGTTAATTAAGATTTCATGGTCAGGCTCTTTTCCATAATAGGTGTGATAGGATTTGGCCTCCCCTGTATCTTCAAATGAACAATCCTCAAACATCCTTATGATCTTTTCTGCTGCCTTAGAAGATCTGATATAATGGAGGAATGATAAAGCAATCAAACAAATTGTATTGAGTCATTTCTTTGAGTGTAATTCATACATCCGTAAGTACCCTGGATGCAAAATTACCTTTGGAGTTTAAATTTCCATTGCAAAGTTGCATTAGAAACGTAATTTTGTTTTGGTAGGCCCCAGGGTTTTGCTTTTAGATACTGTAAAATTTATGTCTACTTGCCATCTTCATTGTGTAAGTGAGAGGTTTAAATACTATGCATTTAATGGCCTTGTCTATAAAAATGAGGGGTTTTTTTTTTCCTTAAATGGCTTTCTCAATACAGCTAACTCTTATTTTTGCTGTAGTGCTTGGTGAGAAGGTGTGGATTTATGATACAATAAAAAGCAAAGTGAGGCTTCCCTGGTGGCGCAGTGGTTGAGAGTCCGCCTGCCGATGCAGGGGACACGGGTTCGTGCACCGGTCCGGGAAGATCCCACGTGCCGCAGAGCGGCTGGGCCCGTGAGCCGTGGCCGCTGAGCCTGCGCGTCCAGAGCCTGTGCTCTGCAACGGGAGAGGCTGCAACAGTGAGAGACCCGCGTACCGCAAAAAAAAAAAAAAAAAAAAAGGCAAAGTGAAGGGAAAAAAAGAGAAGGTACAAATATCTTAGAAACTCTCTTCCTTGAAACTTTTCAGAGCTCACTAGGCCTTTGGATCATTTGGGAAATTTCAGTTAGATATCTTGGTGTCTAGGTTGGAGAACTTATCCTGATGATTTACTAGGGAAGCAGAGCAGTGTGTTCTGGTAGGTGGAAAGAGCAGGGGTTGGATGCCGGAAGGATGGGTTTTCTTTGACAAGTGATATTATCATAAAAGTAATGGGGCACTACAGTTGTTTTTACAACTCGTTATGTTCCTATTTCTAGTCATCAAGCAGTACCCTAAATGCCTTAACATTCATAGTTACAATGCTTTCCCCCCAAAATCCTTCATTTTCTTTATATGTGAAATAATATCTTCTTCCTATGATTCCTTTTTACGAACTAAAAAAGCCACACTTTTAGCATTTTATTTGACAGTGTTACCAAGTCAATGAGAGGTTTTTTGATTTGTTCTGTTTTTGTAACTATGGAAAAGGGAAGCGTTAATGGTATCAGCAGCCTCCGAGATATGTTGGATTTAGGAGCCCATAAGTTGGTTGAGGAGCTTGTCACCAAACAAGTTTCTTCCTTTATATATATATATTTTTTTTTTCAAAGTGCCCTTTTATGTTAATAGAGTCAACTTCTTGATTGGGCTTAGCAACTCCCCCAGGTTTACTGGGAGTCTACCAGAATTATTGTTAATAATCCCCAAGAGCAATGTTGTTTTTTTTTTCTTTTTGGAGCCGAGTAGTTTCGTAAAGAATCCCTCACTGGGCCGCAATAGCCCAGTTCAGCTATGCCTGCCGTGCTCACTCACTGGCCGGGAGCAACTCTGGCGAACATGGCCGCCGTGAACACCCAGAGGGTCTGAAGGCTGACAGTCAGCTCTGCTCCCCACGGCACATTCCCTTAGAGGGAGAGCTAAGTGGAGCGCTTCCATGGCTGCCACAGCCCCTGCTAGCATGTTGGTATTTTTAAAACTAGGAATTATTAACTTTTGCCCCCTGCAGTGTGAAGCACTGAAGCCTTGAGCCTCTGAAGGTTGCTCTGACTAGAATATGCCTTGCTTCATGGTGACTCCACGTGTGACATCGCTAAAATGAGCAGATGATCATCTATTAGTTTTTGGAAGCGTGCGACACTGGCCGTGCCTTAGCCACACTGACCAGAGTAGAACATGCTGTGTATGTTCCCCCTAATGCTTTGGTTCTAAAAGAAAATGATGACTCTTAGCTAGTATTTCTTTTTTTTTTTTTTTTTTTTTTTTGCGGTACGCGGGCCTCTCACTGTTGTGGCCTCTCCCATTGCGGAGCACAGGCTCCAGACGCACAGGCTCAGCGGCCATGGCTCACAAGCCCAGCCACTCCGCGGCATATGGGATCTTCCCGGACCGGGGCACGAACCTGCATCCCCTGCATCGGCAGGTGGACTCTCAACCACTGCGCCACCAGGGAAGCCCTAGTATTTCTTTTTATATAAGGGAAATATAAAGTGTCAAGAAGCAAAAAGACCCTCTCTGCATGTAGAATTCAAAGCAGCCTGGGCAAAAGGCTGTTGGAAGCTGAAAACTTTTGAAGGCAGTGTTAGGTTATTTGGTTCATTTGTTGGTAGCCTGGGGGGTCATTAAACTCTAGATTAGACCAGAATTCTCGGGGTTCCTGGATTCACTATAAAAATAAATCGGCTTTCTGTAGGTTTTGAAATCTAAGATGGTTTTTCACTCTGTGGTGATGTTCTTGAAAATGGGCTAGGAGTTGGTAGACCCGAGTTTGGGTTCTAGGTCTGCCACTTACTAGCTGTGTTTCCTCCAACGTATAGCTCAGTCTTTCTGGGTTGCTTTCTTTATCTGCAAAATAAAAGAACTGAAATACCAGTGAATGCAGAGACCCTTTTCAATTCTAAAATCTGTTGATTCTATCTGGTGTTTTTCCATATGATGGAAGCTAAGCCGCCCTCATAGCTGAAGCTTGTGGTAAAAATTGATACATCTCCAGAGAATTTGTCTTATAGTGGGCCTCCTTTACCTACATGAGTCTCCCATATGGGGCTGAGCATTACCTGACTGTGATCAATGGAGAGGTAGGGACGTAGAACCTCAACTCCCAGTTGTATTCTTAACTTACAGCTCTTATTCCTTTGGGCAACTTGTCTAACTTATCTTTAGTTTCACCAGCTATAAAACACAAATAATACCTCCTTCCAGACATGCCACTTAATGGATGACAACACAAAAAAAGCTTTTGTTGTGTCAGAATCAACCTAATTTTATTCATTCCCCTGTAGCTTCTAATATATATATATTTTATTGTTCCTTTGTAATCCTAGCCTGTATGAGTTTTTCCACGTAATTTATCTTTGGGGAGAATACAACCAAGTTGGGTCAATAGGAAGAGGCTGCCAAGGGTTGCAATATTGTCTGTGTTCATAACATCTTTTAAGCTTTTGCTGAGAACATGTGAGCTTCCTTAGCTCAGAGGAAGTCATCAATCCAGACATGGGCAGTTATTTGTCAAAATGCTACATGAGGAAATGTTATATGTACCTAGGTTTACTAAAATAAATGTAACCTCTAAGGGGATGCAGTCATTCTGGGATCTAAACTAGTTAGATACCTGGACCTCTAGGCTTACCAATAAGCGAATATCCCTTCTTGGTTTTATACAAAATTGTTGGATTATTTCAAATCACACAAACACACCCATCCTTGGGGCCTTGAGGGCATTAACATTAATAAAAGTGTTGCAAAATTCAGTTAGAAATTATCTGATGCTCCCTGCATGTTGATCTCACTAGGCAAGGAGTCTCGTTTGCAGTAATCTACTTGAACAGATGAGACTCACATCAGGCAGGCTGAAAGCTGTCAAAGGATAAGTTTCAAATCAGGGCAGAAAAATGATCCCAACATGGGAGACTTCTTCAAAGCATCGTCCATAGTAGAAGTGGAGCCTGGGGCAAACCACACTTTAATGGGTCCCCTGAAACACTTTCTTTTGTCACTGAAATCCACTTAAATGAATGCCAGGGATTATTGTGTTTATATTAAATGTTCCCCGGCTCCAGGTACATATGTAACTACAATTATACTGTGCATGTGGGGAGAGGGACGTTGTATCAAGCACTTGATGGTCTTGTGTGAAGTATACAGACAGACAAGATAACTTTCCACAACCCTCAGCCCTCTGGCTACAAAGCCACACACCAGTGGATTCTGCTCTGGTCCCTGGCTCAAGCCATTGGAGAGTAGGGGGTGACAGAGTGGAAAGACCCAAGTGTTAAGACAGACTGGGGTTTGAATCCCAACTGTGCCATTTTTATTTGCCTAGTGACTTTGGACAAGTTGCTTCACTGTGCTTCCCCTTTAAAATGAGGATGTTTATCTCATGGGAATATTATGAAGGTTAGTAATAAATAAATAAAATATAGAATGTATGTGGCAATTTTTATAGTTCATAGTATTCAATAAATGATGTTTTTTTTAAAGAACGTTCTGTAACTCTCATCTTCTGTCATGGATATGAGCCACTGTATCCCTTGAGAACTTTATTTTTTTAGCCCCTGCCCGGTCATAGAGTAGTTAGAGCCTCCACCTCATCACAGCATCCTTAAGTCTCAGAGCTGCTAAACTCTTTGCCAAGACCAGTTCTGATTGAAGGGATCCAGAGACCAGGGATTATCTGTGGTTGACTGATGGAAGAAAGGATCATATCTAATACCCGTGCAGGCTTTGCTTACATATGAAGCACTGCTGTGTGTGACATCATGATATCAAGCCATGGCCCTGGCCATTATCCTACTTGCAGTTCCCCTAGGACATAACTGCTTTTATGAACAGTGAATTTTATATGACGCCTAGTGGCGGAAGGGCAGTGTTCATCTCATTCACCTTGCCAAGTTACTCATCCATGTTTGGGCTCTTGCACTCTTGCATTTAAGTAGCATAATAAAGTGCATTCAGTGTGAATGCAATAAAGTGTGCATAAAGTGCGAACTGTGTGGAGAGTTAGTGTATAGGATCATTGCTTGTAGGTGGTTTTAAAAATGGTAAATTATTTGGAAGGGAGGAAGGTTCGGATTTTCACAAACTAACAAAGCTTAATTTTTCTTCCTTTGCTTATGATATACCAGTGATATATGTTCTCAGTAACAGGAGGTAATACAGATTTGGGGTTATGATGTTTTCAAATTTTGCTAAACTCTCCTATACAATTTAATTGTTCAGATCATTAGTTTATGGTGGTGAGTAGCAAGAGAAAGTTTCATGCAGTAGATGAAACGTGTATTTATTTTTGACTTGTTTTGATTTGCTTTCTTTGGACAACTTAGGAATGTGATAAATTCTTCACATCCCCATCCTTATGTTCTTAGAGAATAGTAATCATTAGTTTAAAACATCCATTTTATCTACCCTTCCATTTTCAATGAAAATATTATTAAGTTATCACGTTAATTCAAATCAATAAAGTTTTTAATTATGCCATTTAATTTTTTTCTTAAAGCACTTTCTCACCACTTCATCTCTCTCTTAACTAGGCAAAAGGTCAAGTGCAAGTGCATAGTAGTTATTGAACTCTAGTGGTTAAGACTTCGAGAGACCATTAAGAGGACAGAAAAATGTACCTTTGATGTCTTAATTTGATCACGCTAATTGAGAAAAATGCACCTTAATAATAATTCAGTAGGTATATTGACCTGATCATTAATTTGCCTTGTAATTTGGACCCTCGGTCTTTGCCTTTCTGATTTTTATCTCCATTTAACTTGATGGATATATGGAGACCTTTAGACATCGGTATTCAGGTGATGGAGCACAGGCCTTGACCTGTACCTTTTTCTCTTCTTTTTTTCTCCCTGGAGTCTGTTCTTCTTGTACATGGCATTGCTGGTGGGCTCCATCAGGGAGCTGCCAGCACAGGCTAGTTATAATGATGCTTTCAGATTTCTTCAGAGTCTGTAATTAAATGACATCACTAGGTCTTAAATGCATCTGCTGTGGAAGTCAGAAGGCTAAATTATCCCATTAAAGAGAGAAAAGTGTTACTTGCTGTTAAAGAATCCCAAGTTTAGTATGCTGAAGAGTTGCTTCGGGAAAGCTGTGGAATGTAGTGGGAAGAATAGGAGGCTGGAAGGCCATGTGGTTCGGAACAAGCTGTTCAAGAATCACAGCTGCACTCAGGCTAACTTTTAAAAAAAGAAGACGTTTTTAAAAAAATGCTTTTTTCTTTCCCCAATGCAGTTAACTACGTGGCTGCTGGTTTTCATTCTGAACAGTTGTGCAATTCTCAGCTGTTATCAGCAGTTCCATGACCCCAGAATAGTATATTGTAGTTAACGGGAGCACAGTTTGGTGAGACCAGGGCTGTGACTTTAGTTCCCATAGGACCAACTAACTTGAGTAAATTAAATCACCAGTTACTGTCTCTCTAACCCTAGCTAGCCATCCCCCATATTACTGCGTCACAGCAAAAGGGGATCTGGAGAAAGAACCTCTGTTGATCAGCCCCAAAGTGCCACCACTGTTGGAATGAAACTATGTCTTCTATGCCTATTTGGCTAAGCAGTTTTTAGAATTAACTTTTAGAATTCTAGTATGATTCCTTGTGCTACTATATGAAATATTTATTTGGTCTTTGTCCCAGCTTCCTGGCACGAAGCTCTTAAAACCCTTGGACTCTCTGGAATGACAGAGTGTCTTTTCTTTTTTTTAAAATAAATTTATTTAGTTTTTTGCTGCATTGGGTCTTTGTTGCTGCAGGTGGGCTCTCTCTAGCTGCAGTGAGCGGGAGCTACTCTTCGTTGCAGTGCATGGGCTTCTCACTCCAGTGGCTTCTCTTGTTGCAGAGCACAGGCTCTAAGTGCGTGGGCTTCAGCAGTTGTGGCATGCAGGCTCAATAGTTGTGGCATGCAGGCTCAGTAGTTGTGGCTCGTGGGCTCTAGAGCACAAGCTCAGTAGTTGTGGCACAGACTTAATTGCTCCACGGCATGTGGGATCTTCCCCGACCAGGGCTCAAACCCATGTCCCCTGCATTGGCAGGCGGATTCTTAACCACTGCACCACCAGGGAAGTCCCCAGAGTGTCTTTTCTTTGCTAATGAGGTGACCGGTGGCCGGGTTCCCCTGCGTAGCTTCGGGATGGGGGCTGGAGCCCAGAAAGACCAAGGCATGATTAGTGGAACTTTCAGCCCCCCACCCCCTCCCCCGGCCTCCTCAAAGGGAAGGGAGGCTGGAGATTGAGTTAATCACCCACAGCCAATGATTTTATCAACCATGCCCACCTCCTTAAAAACTACTAAACAGGATTCGCGGAGCCTCCAGGTTAGTGAACACACCCACGTGTGAGGAGGGTGTTGTCCCCCAGCTCCACTGGGAGAGAAGGTCCTGTGCTTGGGACCCTTCTGGACCTCACTCTGTGTACCTTTTCATTTGTTCCTCTATAATATGCTTTGTAATAAACTAGTCAGTTAATTGTTTTCCCCGATTCTGTGACCTGTTCTAGCGAACTACCAAACCCAAAGAGGAGGTCTTTGTTCCCACAGCCTAGCTCCTGATTTAGCTAGTCAGTGAAAAGCATTAAAGGCCTGGGGCTTGTGACGGGCATGCGAAGTGGGGGCAGTCTTGTAGGACTGAGCCTTTAACTTGTGGGGTCTGTGCTAACTCTAGGTAGTTAGTGTCAGAACTGAATCATTTGACATCCAGTTGGTGTCTGGAGAGCTGGAAAAAATCTGACACGTTGGGTGTCAGAAGTGTTGTGACTAAAACCAGCTTATACTTGTACATTAATCTTTTTCAGTTATCAGTTGTGATGTTCCCTTTTAAATATAAAAAAAATAATATAGGTACTTGACTAAGTCTTAGGTTTTCAGTCACTGTTTTCTGTGGCACCGCTATAGAAGTGAAAAATTTTCTCACTGGATTTTTTCCTTCCCATATGTCTGGTTTATTACACTGTGTCATAATTTAGGCGTTTTATCCTTTGTTTACTGAGTAATATAGGGAGAGTGGTAAGAGAGGAAGGAACTGGGATGACTTGGACAAAAACCACCCCATATTTCTTCCTTCTTCCCTAAGCACAGACTTACTTTCTCAAAACTGCCTGGCCTCTTCCATCCTCAGCCCCAGAGAAAGCCACTACCTCCATCACCAATGAAGAGGTCAAAGGAAGAGATAGAGGAAGGAAACGAGCAAATGTTCTATATTCTTGGTTTTACTTTAGAAACCCTAAAAAGTCGTCTTCCTTCAAATCTCCTACTCTTTCCAATCTACACATATATTAATGATGGTTTTTTAAAAATTGTAAGTAAAAGAAACCAACACACACAAAAAAAAGAAAACTTTTTGGAAGGAAAGTAGAGTATCTGATAGAATCCAAGGTCTCTGTTGGAAGGACAGAAACCAGGGCAGCTCTGGGGGCCTGAACAAGAGGAGTCTATGTGTCTTCCCTCTGCAGTGTGCGTGTTACTTGACCCAGCTCTCCCACTTTTGCCAGCTATCTTTGGACACCATGCAAATCAGTTTGTGTAAAGACAGGGCCGTGCAACAGAAAAACTAGTTTCAAAGAGTCTATCTTTCTGGGGATTATGGATTCTTCCCTGAGAAAGGGACTGGGTGGGCCATCCTCAAAGCATCCTTGTTCTTATTGAAGTTTCCAGAGGCTTCATTTTAGTTAATCAAAAAGTAGGTGTCGGGGCTTCCCTGGTGGCGCAGTGGTTGAGAGTCCGCCTGCTGATGCAGGGGACAAGGGTTCGTGCCCCGGCCTGGGAAGATCCCACATGCCACGGAGAGGCTGGGCCCGTGAGCCACGGCCGCTGAGCCTGCGCGTCTGGAGCCTGTGCTCCACAGCAGGAGAGGCCACAACAGTGAGGGGCCCGCGTACAGAAAAAAAAAAAAAGTAGGTGTCAGAGTCTTTTAGATCAGCACCCGTTGCAGAAATGCAATGAAAGCTCTCAGAGCATCTTTAGTACCTGAGAAGTTTGGAACACTAGATCTGGAAAAGCATTTTTCCTCAGGCTTAAGCCTGCATAGAAGGTCTACATTTGGTGTCATGTTACATTTTGCTGATCTTTATTCAGTTGTTTGCCGCTTCTTCCCCCATCCAACAAAAGGCCAGGTAAGATTTAACAGTGATGACGTCATCATCCTGGCTATGGTTTATGGATCTCTAAGGAACATATTAGTTGCTGCATATTAAATTTTCCCTTCCAAGTATCCAGGCAAATGGAGAAGAAAACCCCAAAGACCTATTTTCTGTTTTGCCCTGTCAAAAATGTAAAATAATGAAATTAGTCCACTAGTGTGTGTGTATATATATATATATATATATATATATATATATATATATATTCAAGCTTCTGCGATGCTCAGAGTATTGTGCTCTGAATTGTGGAGAATATAAAGAAGTTGAACCAGTTTCTGAATTCAAATAGCTTACACTTTAGTTGACAATGTAAGACATAAACACAGAAGTAGTTACCATTATACTTCAAGGTTGTAAATAAATCGCAAATGATCAGTATGGATGGGAAGTGCTTTAGACATAAAAGAGGAAGGATTCATGGATAACAATAATGAGAAGTAATATTTATTGAGCATTTTCTGTCAGGTCCTATACTGAGTACTTTTTATGGGCTCTGTCATTTAATCCCTCAACATATATGCGATATTGTTTTGTAGATGAAACAACAGGCTCATAGAGGTTAAATAACTGATTCAAGGTCACAGAGATAGTAGTGGCATGACCTTGATACTTCTTCTCAATGCTTTTATTCTTAACCATTTTAGGGAATATCCTAGTGGAAAGGGAATAAAGTTCATACATGTTCAAAACAGTATAATTATTAGGTTCTTGGTGGGTTCTTCCTCTCCCTCTCTGCTGTGGCCCTTCCGTGTCTTTTCCATTTCTAAATTAGGGTATCTCAGGGCTCAGTCTTTGGACCTCTCCTCTTTTTTCTCAGATGCACTTCCTAATCTCATGCCATTAAAAACCAACTATGCACTAATATTTCCTAAATTTTTATCTGCTCTGCCAGTCTCTCCTCTCAACTCTAGACTCATACATCCAACTCCCTACTTGATCTCTCCACTTAGATGTCTAATTGGCATCTTCAACTAAATTTGTCCAAAACAAAACTCTTAATTTCTCCCCAAACTTGTTCCTCTCATTGTCTTACTCATCTCAGTAAACACCAGCCCCATCCTTCCATGGGCTCAGACCACCACTCTTCATGCCATGCTTGACACCTCTCTCTGTCTTTTATGCCCCATACACAACAGGTCATTGGCAAAGCTTGTGTGCTCTGCCTTCAGACTATATAGAGAATCTAGCTGCTTTACACCACCTCTGCTGCTCGCCCTCTGATCCAGGCCACCGTAATCCCTCATCTGCGTTGTTTCAGTAGATTACTGTCTGAAGCTTTTAGTACTTTTCTTGCTTGCTAAACTTCGTGGTCCACATGGCAGCCACTCTAGTGATCCTGGTAGAACACAAGGTAGATCATGGCACTCAATCGGATTTTTTTTCTCCAATGGCCTTGTTATAAAGCAGAAACTAGCACACCATTGTAAAGCAATTATACTCCAATGGCCTTTAAAGCTCTCTTAACTTGCTCCCCACCCCAGCTTCTCAGGTGTCATCTTTCGTTACTCTCTCCCTCTTCCTGCTTCACCCACAGTGGCCCCGTTAATGTTTTTCAAATGCAAAAAATATGTTCTTCCTCTTCACACTTGCTATTCTCCCATCGTGGAATGCTGTAGCACCAGAAAATGCATCACTTTTGACTTTCTTGTCTCTGTTTAAAATGTCACCTTCTCCAGAGGCTTTCCCTGATTATTTTATGTTCACGCTCATCACTTCCCGTTTCCGAGTCTCCTTTATTTTACTTCATAGCATCAGTCACTACTTGATACGTGTCTGTGTCATGTCTGTCTCCCCTAACCAGAATGTAAGCTGCATTAGCATCTCTGTCTGTTGGGCCCTTAGTGTCTAGAACAACGCCTGCCACATAGTAGATACGCAGCAAATACCTGTGAACTGATTTAGCCATTGGGTTCACATGTTTATTTAACACAAAACAAATCGGTCATTTTACATACAATTCCACAGATCAAATGTCTTCATACTCTGCAGTGACCTGAAAGAGATGTCTCTTAGAAAGTTTGCTGTGGGATCCCGGCGCAGGGGCAGGTTCTGGCATTTTCATAGGAAACCCTGAGGCTGGAATATGTGATCGTTTAATAAATATTTGTTAACTCCAGTTGGACCAGATGCTATTCTAGGCTTTTGGGGAGGTTCAAAGATGTGTAAGACACAGGAGCTGGCGAGTGAGTAGCTCCAGCAGTGACATTGCCTTGTGCTAATGACCTACTGAGAGATCATAATGAAAGCGCTGTGAAACCCGCTGTCTCTCTTCAGTCACTATTCTGTGGTGATGCCACTGAATCTGCACACCAGCACATTCCTAGATAACGTACGGCCTCATTCCTGAGATCCACATTGCTTTCTTTTGGTGTTCCACTTTTGGTTTACGTTGATTGGATTATTATTCACACCAATCCATGACCTTTCAGTTATCTTTAATCTGGCTTTCAGTTCATTTTTGGATTGCCTTGGTTTCCTCAGTCAGTATTCCATTAGTGATTATGAATGAAAGATAAAAATAGTGTTAGCTGTGGACTGTAAGTTAATGAAGAGCCCAGAGGAGGGATTTTTAACACGTTGAAAAGCAAGGTCATCCACCAGCTGATGAATGGTTAAATAAAACGAGGTATATCCATATAATGGAATGTTATTCTGAATAAAAAAGGATAAAGTACAGATCCATGCTATAACATGGATGAACTTTGAAAACATGATGCTAAGTGAAAGAAGCCAGTCACAAAGACACCTATTGTATGATTCCATTTATATGAAGAGCCTGGAACTGACAAATGTATAGAAACAGGAGGTAGATTAGTGGTGGCCTAGGGCTGGAGGTGGGGTGGAGTTGTGGGGAAATGGAGAATCACTGCTAATGGGTGTGGGGTTCTTTGGGAGGTGATGAAAACGTTCTAAAGTTGATTATGGTGATGGCTGCACAGCTCTGTGAATATACTAAAACCCATTGGATTATAAACTTTAAATGGGTGAATTGTATGGTATGTGAATTATATCTTGATTAAAGGCACTTTGGAGGAAGAGAGGAAGGAAGGGAGGGAGGGAGGAAGGAAGCAAGGGAGGAAATTATTTGAAAAGTTCTGGGGCTTCCCTGGTGGCGCAGTGGTTGAGAGCCCGCCTGCCAATGCAGGGGACGCGGGTTCGTGCCCCGATCTGGGAGGATCCCACATGCCGCGGAGCGGCTGGGCCCGTGAGCCATGGCCGCTGAGCCTGTGCGTCCGGAGCCTGTGCTCTGCAACGGGAGAGGCCACAACAGTGGGAGGCCCGCGGACCGCAAAAAAAAAAAAAAGTTCTGGAACGCTGGGTTGAGACCGCATTTTCGTCACGCTTAAGGCTATATAGAAACTCTCTACCTTGCGCCACTTTGTATTTTGCTGGCCTGGGTTCAGTTCTATGCCGCGTCGCCCTACCTCACCCCACCCAGACACAAAATGGCACATTTTTCTTTTGCATCTCTTCATTTGTTCATTATTAATTTCCAGCAAACTTTCTAATATAATTTTATAGTCATCCACACTAACAATATGGGATTACCATTTAATAATAAAGCAAAACAAAGCAGTGTATTGGAAAGAAGACCAGAAGAGGATTTGAAAGTCCTGGGTTCTAGGCCCAGTGTTGACCTAGATCTAGCCATGGTCAAATTACAGAAACTCCATACCTCAGTTATTTACTTTGGTTATAGGATTGTGTTACCATTATAATAATTGCAGGTCTACTAATCAGTCTAAGTCTATCCATTTCAAAGGGAAAATGCTATTTTGATGTCAGTTGTGGAGAATAATGAGAAAAGACTTTCTTTCTATTGATATTTCAGTTTCTAAGAATACACTGTTGTTGAAAGTAGTGAAAGCTTTTATGTGTAAGCTTGTGCATTTGAACCATCACAACCGTATTACTGTATTTCGTTTCTAACTCTTCATCTTAGATGTAGCCAGCATATTGATCATCTAGTTTAAAGGGTCCAGGGACTTGCTACGTTTTCTGGACAGCAAGATCTTCAGCCCACTGACAACATAATTAGGAGAAGTACATATTCTCATGTAACCCACCTGACGCCATTAGAGCGGGGTGCCTCCTGAGGAAGGCCAGAGCTGCCTCCAGCCTGCTAAGGGACGAGCACATGTCTCACACAATGCGATCTTCCCAGCAGAAGTAAGAGTCAGCCTATTTTACGGTCCGCCATATGGGCAATGAATCAGAGCCTGCTGAGTGAACTGCAGTTACCCCAGGTGGAGGAGGATCAAGCTTCTTTAGCAGCAGTAGAGCATGCAGTGGAGTGTAGACAGGAAAGGAGTTTGATGAATTGATTTTCACTGGAAAAGTCTGAGAGATGTCTTTACCCTTAGGAAACCTAAGGTTGCCTAGTAGTCCTAGAGCTTGAAGCTGCTGAAGCCTCTGCCCTTCCCACTGGGGGCACGCATACAAGTTGCTCAGCACTGAGTAGGTTGAAACAAATGATGCAAAAAACCGTGCTTCGATTTCCTGGGGCTGGGGAGGTGATGGCCATAACACCTCAAATTGCACCAAAGTGAGAGAACTTGCACAACTGGTAGAAAATATGTAGAAGCTCTTTGCCTTTATCCCATGTTAGCCTTGTTTTACATAATTTTTATTTTCTGAGTGGCCCCATGCATACCATTTGAAATTATTGATGAGGCAAATTCTTCGTATAATTTATCCCCTATTACCAGAGCTGGGTTATCCTTTTACAAGATTTACAGCTAGCCAGTAACTGAAGGGAAGAGATCATGACTGGAACGTTCTTCAGCTTCACAGAAGGAGCCTTTCCAGCTGGAGATTTGTGGGTAGAGGTTCACAGTGCACGCTGTGGGGGGCTCTGGAGGCTGCTTGTCAGATAAACAGAACATTCATCCTCCAGCACGTGGTCCCAATAGATTTCACAAGCACTGACTCACTTAGAAAATAATTAGTAATCAAAAAGGGCATTTAAACTCAACTCTCTGAAGCATGGAGGAAGATGTACATTACATAAATTGAATTATCATTATAAATATCTACTTTAGTTATAGACATAATTAGGTTTTAGTGAAAGAAGACATTTATGTAGATCGGGGAGATGTGGGAATGTTTTAATTATTGAAGAATCTTTTTTTTTTTTTTTTTTTTTTTGCGGTACGCGGGCCTCTCACTGTTGTGGGCTCTCCCGTTGTGGAGCACAGGCTCCAGACGCGCAGGCTCAGCGGCCATGGCCCACGGGCCCAGCCGCTCCGCAGCATGTGGGATCTTCCCGGACCGGGGCACGAACCCGTGTCCCCTGCCTCGGCAGGCGGACTCCCGACCACTGCGCCACCAGGGAAGCCCTGAAGAATCATTTTTATTAGGGCTGGATAGTCAGGGACTGGTATTGAACTGTGGGTCCTGTCTTCTCCACTTAGTATGGTAAGATCTTAACGTTTTAGAACTAGCAGGAAGCTGGCAGCTGATCTCATTCAGCAGCTGACTGTCCTGGATTCTCAGCTCCTAGAAGTCTGTGAAGTCGGTGATAAGCTTCACAAGTTATTTTCGTATATTCGTGAGTATGCATGCACGCATGATATGGCTGCAAAATTACAAATAGGTTTATTTATATTCTGGCTGGTGTTATATCAGCTCAAGATGTAGCACTTACTGTAGGCTCCATAGGAGGGGAGGCTGGGTCTACCCTAGTTCAGTTATGTGTACTTAGCTTCCCAAATAGGGCTTCACACATGCTAACAACTTAATAAATATTCGTTGGTTGCATGGTTAGACAAAGGGGTCGAAGCACTGATCAGAAGCTCTGTTGGCAGTTATATAAATTTGAATTAATTCTTAAAAGGAGAAACAAATTATTGTTTAATAAATGCAGCTTGGTTACTAAAAATATTTCAAAACAATCTCGGTGAGAGTGAGTTAGTAAATTAAGTTTTGGGTGGGTTAACTGCCTCCAGTAGTTCTGAACCAGGGCCCAGAAAAGCTCCTTGGCTTTGCTCCAAGCTGAGCAGCAGGGTGGCTGCAGAAACAGGGTTAGAATCCAGAGCTGCGGTCCACACAGTGTTCCCACCACCAACTATATTTTCTACAACTGATCATGTTTCTTTATATGTTTCATCTTTACGAAATAAAAATGTTGTCCAAGGTACAGAAAGCAAACATCTGTGGCTCTAAATAAAACTTGCCTCTGGTTACTTCCTCACTCTGATGTATGAAGCGTGGAAACTAAATTGAACGTTGTTTTTTTCCAGGCAGATGAGACTCTATTTAGGGGAATTCTGTGGTTTAGGGAACTTGGGAAGGGGTGGTTACAGCCACCTTAGAGAATCTGGTGACAGCTGTGGACCCTGGAGAAATACTTGTATGCCCAGACCTGTGCAGTTTTATACAGCTCGGGCGATTCACAAACCCCAGGTTAAGGACCCTGGTTGAGGGAATCTGCCGCCGTTCCTTTCGTCCCTCCTGTAGTTTTGGATGTTCTCTTTGGGGCTTTCCCATTTGCTTCTACTCAGATCAGAATTAAACAGCCTATAACGGTTAATCATTTAAAATACCCCAAAGGGTACCTTTCACATTGTCCATAGAAAGTGTGATTATTTTATTTATAGCTAAGGCGTTTTCATTTTTTTGAAAATAAGGAAAATGAAAAAAAAACACTGCTATAGAAGAAAATTGTTCGCAGGAACACAACTGTAAGTTCCTATGCTATGATGAAGCCGTAAGTGGAGCTACTGTAGAATGTGCATTTTTGTCCCCAACTGGAAATGGAGCTGTAAAAACTGAGTCAATTTTGCTGGTCTGAAAAAAAAGTGTATAAAAATAATACGTGTTTATAGCTCTCCAGGAGGAGGTATCAGAAGGAATAGTCAACTTCAGGTTCTCTGAGTAGGTCTGGAGGGGGCCTCCTTAGTATAGAGAGCTCCAGATGTGGTGAGCTGTCTTTCCAGAGGGTTCTCAGCTTTGGAACAGCCACAGGACTGGTGCCAGAAAGGTGAAAGTGGACATGGCTTTCTTGAGGCATTCTCTCCTATCCCACCCCCACCCTTTTTCTTCTTTACCTGTAAAAATATGTCAGTACCCTTTAGAGATACCATCTCATACATTCAGGTGACTTCAGTACTTAGGGTGGTATTTTCACCTCTGTTGTCCAGATGAGTCATAGACTAAGTGTATCTCTCCCATTTTAAGTGGTGAATTAGTTCAGAAAACCCTTGGCAGCCTAGCCCCTTGTCACCCTTACTAAAGACCTTGACATTCCCTGGCCTCCCTAGGGAGCCTGGCAGCAGAGCCTCTCTCTTCTGCTTTGGAATTCTTACTTAATTTTTAGTGTTTGTGAAGTCTCAAAATTAAATCACCTTTTTCTTGATACTGAACTTTAGTCACTACGTTATTCCATCTCTTAGCACCTGAGTGGCACTACCTTGAATTTAACTCATTCAGGTTTCAGTGCTTCCAGCCCAGGTGCTCCTTCCATCATTGTATTAGTGTCCTTGGGCACTGTCCAGGCTGTTGATAACAGCCTGAATGTGTCACAAGCAACTGCCACTGATCACCTTCGCTTCTTCAATATCAGAGCTCTTTGCCTCCATTGACGGAGCATCTCCCAGTCTAATCACTCTTAATCCCTCTGTTTTTCCACAGTAGCTACTCATTGTGAGTGTTTCAAGTGTTCAATCGAAGAGACTGTGTATTCAAAGAACTTAAAAAAAAAATCAGTATTACACAAGCAAGTTCATATATAACTATTGTTGAATATAACTATTACCCTCAATAAATAAGGAATGAAGACACTTAGAAAGGGGAGAACAATGGTTAATGGGCCTGCCTTTCCCTTTAGCCACAATCATGGTTGTTTCCACAATCAGGAAAAAATATAATCCTCATTAAAGGGCTATAAAGTTGTCTGCTTTAGTGATTCAACACATTAATGTCTCCTTGCTTTTAGTGCTTTTTTAGTATGTTGACCCTGCAGCTGGGAGTTTATTAGTCTTTGTGGCCTTTGGAAATGAATATTCATAATGAGATAGCAGTGATATTCCAGGTCCCTTTTAGGGCCCTGAGGGAATTGCTCTTAGGTTCTAGGAAAGCTGAGGAAAGGGCCAAATCACTCCATCATTCCATATTGACTCTTGTAAGGTGGGGGCCATATGTGAAGAATCTGTGAAGTTCATCTCATCGGTAAACTGAGGCCCAGGGTTCCACACCCATAAATTGGGCATCCAGGTTGGAATCCAGGTCTTTGGATTCCCAGGCCATGTTCTTTCCATGACATCGTGCTGTCTCCATATTAATTTCCCTTTTTCATTCCCGGGGTTCTAACCCACTGAAGGTGTGAAATGCCAAATATCTAGTTAGAATTTGACTGTGATAGTAAGAGTTTTGTGTCATAGCTGCTCCAAGAGGGAAAAGGATTGGAAAAGGCGCTCTTTTTGTCAACCCTGTGGGTTCTTAGTAGTAAACTCTCATGATATTTTGGGGCATTAATTTCACCAACTACATCAGATTTTTCCTTTTGAAAATTATCATGAGTATTAACAACTTCTTTATAACATCCTTAAGTTGACACACAGAGAGTTTATGGGACACCTATTAAATGCTGATCATTATGGTAGATAGAGTGCAGAATATGGAAGATACGCGATGGTTCTTCCTTTAAAATTTCTTTTTCTTAATAGTACTGTAAGCATCCTGTGAAGATTTATAATTATAAGATAACTTCATTAAAATTCTTGTAATTGTATTTTAAGTTACTGCAGCTACCCAGTCCTCAGCCTTAAAAGTTTTAGGTTAAATTTTACTTAACTTTCTCCATAGGCAGCTTATTTTAATGAGTGTCATACTCCTTTAATTTCTTAATGAAATCAGGTCAGATGAAAGAACAGTTTAGCTTTCCCAAAGGTGACGAAATGGTGGGATCCCTGGGATCTCCTTTGGATTCCAGACTAAAGTGGTATTTTTCCTGGAGTGGATACCAGTCGGATTTCTGGGGGGGAAAGGCTCTAGTGGAAATATGACCAAAGCCCCCTCTCCTGATCCGGGCTGCCCAGATAGGCTCCTAAGTTGGCTGAAGGGCAAACTAGATGACTTTGCCTATTTTAGGCATGATGTTGACATAACATTAGGCTAACAAGATTATTTTCAGTGATCTGTGTCTTTGGTTTTATTTGGAAGACACTTGACTTTATATAGATGGGCTCCTTCCCTAGTTATGTACCGAGGAAGCTAATTATTCAGTCGGAGGGTAATGAAAGACACTGCTGTCTGTCTGCCGATTTAATGGAGTGTCAGCACATCCCAAATAGGAAGTAATTGGATTGACAGACACAAAGCCAGTTATGAGACTGTTACTATCTGATTGGAAAAAGCAGGCGGAGAAGCATACAACTGTAGCAAAACTGATCTGATGATGTCTGTTGTTCCCGGAATGCATAGTCCGCCACACAGAATTCATGGGCTTTGAAACCCCTGACTGGCTTAGGAGCATTTGGAGTTCCTGCTCTCAGAATTCATCTCTATATTCTTATTACAAATCATTATAATGCAATCTAATAAAACAGAGTTTACATAAAGATGGGGCCCATTTATAAAACTGTCACTGCAGCCACTCTATTAATAGAGCCATTTTAAAGATTTATTATGAGCATATGTTACTTTTTACAGGGGGCCAGATTGAGAGCTGTAGGATTGGAACATGCAAGAATGTGCTACTGGTGATAATTTTCAAAAAAAAAAATTTAAGATATTCTGCCCAGGGAATGTCATTAGACCCATGCTCTTTCCTTACGTTTCGGGTATGATAATCAAACAGTAGTCTTAAAGAGTCATGAAAGAAAGGTGACAAGGTCTAGAGCACCATGTTGCGTAAGCACTTTTTTTCTTTCACAGACTCCAGTTTTACTGCCTGGCACCACTGAAGGTCAGGGGACACGTAGGATGGGCTAAGTGTGAGAGTAGGGCAGCAGATAAGCTCTGCAGCTTCATTCTTCTCGGAACAACTGGGTGGTATGGCTCTGGTGGGGGCGGGGAGAAGTGGTCGAGATAGTGCTTCCATTCATTCACTGATCGGTTCAGGGGGAACCATCACCTCCTAGAATTTCTAGTCCTTGGAATCCACAGCTAGAACTAGATAAGAACCCAGCAAGTTTCCATTTATTCAACAAGTATGTGTCGAGCACCTGCGGTGTCTTATGCAGTTTTCTGGTTGTCAAAAATAATGCATGACCGAAAAGTTGAGAATTACGTTTTATTTAGCAGATTTGCTGAGGACTTAGGCCCGGGACATGGCCTCTCAGATAGCTCTGAGGGACTGTTCTGAAGAGGTAAGAGAGGAGCCAGGATAGTCAAAACATCAAAAGGTTATTGTTAATTAAAGAAAACCAGACATCTCAAGTTAAGGAATTTAGTGCTTTTCTACGTACAGGAAGATGCAAGAGTCTGGGCTCATTGAAATCAGCTCTCTGGGGCCAGCGTCCCATGCTTTCTCATCCTGAGTCTCCTCAGGTACAGTCGTTGGGGGTGGCTGCAGTGGCTGACTGCTAGTTGGGGGGCATCCTGTTTCCATCCTGAGTCTCCTCAGGGCTCACCGTCGAGGCTGCTGTAATGTAGTGGCTCGATGGCCGCAAATCCTTTGTTTACTGATACGGCAGGCAACATTCTTCCACTCACATAGTTCTGTGTATCTACCTGTAAACCAACCTAACTTCATGCCCTCCTGGGGCTTACATTGCAGTGAGACAAATGGAGAATAAGCAAATAAGGAAGTAGATATATATGGTATCCAAATTCGATAAGTTCTAAAAAAAAAAGGAAGAAAGAAGAGGCAATTGAAGGAGATAGTGGTTGGGAAACTGTTGTAGATGTCAGGCCTTCCTTGAACCTCTTCAGAAGAGGACATGTGTGCAGAGACCTGGCTGAAGTGAGGGAGAGAGTTGTGTGACGGGAGGAAGGGCAGCCCAGGCAGAGGGGCCCAGCGCCGTCAGAGACCCGGAGTACATTTGAAGGATTATTGTCCCTAGACACGAGGTGCTGCCGGTTTGCTTTGCGTGAAAAAGGTCTCCGGCGTTTCTTGTTTGCAAGTTAGGAAAAACTGATAATGTGTATGAAAGGGTGTTGTCAACTCTAAACAGTATACAGGCATGGATATGGTTAGTAAGCTCCGAGTGAACTCTAGAAAGCTCCATTATTGTAAACTGAGTTCTTAAAAGTTTCAAAGGGAGTCCTACTTAAAGAGACTCAGTGATGGCCGAATTTTCATGATACAATACTCTATCATTTATTTGATAGGCACATTTGCAAACAAGTGAACAAATGAATTAATTGTTAGAAGCACTACCTACCATATAATGAGCGTTACTATATTTCAGGTACTTTGCTTGTATGCATTATAAGGTGAATATTAGGCATTAGTTCAATACATACATCACTGGAAACTTTAAAATAAGGAGGTATTGTTTCCCCATTTTGTAGATTAGGGGTCTGGGGCGTGGGGGTCAGGGAAGTCCTCTGGTTAAACACCTGGAGAGCTGAGTTTCCAACCTGGGCGTGTCTGACCCCAACCCTGTGTATGATGTTGTCCAAAAGATCATACCATGGAGTTCTTAACATGAGTGGCACATTGTGTGAGAAATAGAGAAAAAAATAAAAGCACTGTCTCTGTACTCAGAGAAATGAAAATGTAGTTGGGAAGAGATGATTTCATGAGAAATAACAGCAGACAGTGAAAGATGAGGTATAAACACATAATTGTGTTCCTTAGTCTGTGAAAGCTAGGGAAGAAAGGGAGATTAATGCAGCCTGGAGACAATAGGCCCGAAGCTAAGCTTTTAGAAGACAGGTGGAATTTAGGTAGGCTATATCATGGAGTTTCAGTTACACATGGGTGTTAGCATCTACTCCTGCACCTAAGGGGAAAATCGGATATCATCATGATTACCTATGAAAACCACTTAGCAAGTTAGAAATTAACTCCCGTCTCTCAACATGGTAAAGACAGTGCAGCGGGGTTTTTCTCCAGGTCTTTTTTTCCTCTTTGGTTAAGCTCCAAAAGAAGTATTCACCTTATGAATAATAGGCATCACAGTGTATTAAAAATACAGATTTTAAAATACCAGATAACAGAGTCACACTCAGAGTGGCTAGATGCTGACACCAAAAGAACCGGGAGCTGAGCCGGATCGAGAGACCTGGATTCGTGTCTCCCTGTCCTGCTTGCCCTGGGACCTGTTCTCATCAAGTAGAAGGGCAGGCTGAATGCCTCGCCGTACTTACATTGCCCTCTCTCTCAACCCGTGTATTGTTGATTTCATATATATTGAATATGGGTATTCTGAAACTTCACTGAAATGAGGTGTGCTCTGAATGAGTGGAAAAACCTAAGTGAAAAGTCCAGGGCAGGAATAATTTGGGGTTCTTATGAAATAATGAGCAAATGAATATACTGCAGAGATGTGGGAACGTCATGGGGCCAGATGGTAGGACAACCCTGAAAACCAGAGAGAGAATTTGAGATTCGTGTGATGGAAGTCAAAGCCACTGAAGGTTTTTTGAGAAATGGAATATCACTGTGAAAGGGATCTTTAACGTAGAGTAATCTGGTGGTGGAACGTAGGGTGGATAGTGAAGTGGGGCTGGGAAAGACTGGTTCGTACACAGTTGTAAGAGTCTAGAAGAGGGTATAGACCAGAACTATAGACCAGTCATAGAGATGGGACCTGTTCGGAGACGATTTTGTTGCCTTTTCTCCTTACTTGATCTCATTAAAGGGAATGTTGTACATTCCAAAGAGTAGGTTAAATACAAAGAAATTATTGAATCAGCTAGCTATAGCTTTCTGGAATGTACTTCATCCAGCCATCCATCCATCTATCTTACATTCTTTCCTCCCTCTCTACACTTATACTCACAGTCAAACACATTACTTCCCCAGATAACAGTTCCAACGTTACACTATGTTGGTGGCATAAAATTAGGTAATGAATATGAAAGTGACTCAAATTCTGAAAACAGATTTGAAACATTATGGTTATTATTTAGTTTTCATCCCTTTTGTCTTCTCTTAAAATCATATTTAGATTAGACAGGTAGATATATGTATTACTTTGTACATTTGAAAATAAATACATCCTTCTGTGATCCAGTTTCTAATTATTCTGATTCCTTCTGCATTTTTATGACAGTACCTTCTACTAGAAAATTAGCTAACCAAAGTGGAAAGGAGTCTTCTTTCTCTTCTTCAAGACCTAAAATAATCACTTTGGTTCTCTTTATAATGCTCTGAATGAAAGAGGCACAACTTTAAAATAAAAGTTTTGCTGTTTTAATAACATCTCTTTTATTTTCCTCATAAGACAGTATTAAAAAATAGTCATATTAAGTAATATTCCTGCACTGAATTTTCAGTCCTCTGATGATACGATTTTCTTCCTTTTGTTTCAGAATTTCAAACAGTCTTAGGGGAACAGTAGTTAAAAAAAGTTCACTCATTTCAAGTTCAACATTTCATGGGCATCTCCTGGTGATTGCTTTCAAGGTTTGGGTGACCCAAGTAACTGACAGTGTTGATATCTAATGAAAACTTCTTTTTCCCAGTGTGGAGACCTAACAGGCAGGTATCTTCTATCCTCTGGTAAAAATACTACAAAGTGTCAATCATGCACAACTTCTCAAGTCAGAGAGAAAGATATAAAATTTTAAAGATCACTCATGCTTTTGTTCCTTTCCAGTGTTATAACTTGCAAAAATTACCTTGGGGAATAGAATGGCTCAGAATTACGGTCAAAGTTGATCAAGCTTATCTTTTTTTCAAATGCAAAAAAGAATTGTTACATGACAACTGGCCAAGAGCCACGACCTGCATGGCACACGCCCATGGGATCCTTTAATGTAGTGAGGGCAGAAGATGAAGGCATGGCACGTGGGGCCAGGGTGACTCGAGAGCATGAAGGTGGCTCTCTTTCTACTTGTTATTGCTTTCTTAACAATGCTATTTATTCCTGTGCGTATTTCCAAGGGTAGCAATGAGATGAGAGGCATGGACTGTATTTGGCAATGCTTTTCTTCTTGTTGGCTATGAGATAGACATTATTTACTACCATCCCCTCATGCTTATGTTCTCTAGTTGGTTGAGTATATCATATTTGCTCTTTATGAATAATCAATAGGCCTACTTCCCTCCCTCTACACCACTGCCTACCCAGCTAATAACAGGCACAATTTGTCTTAGCAGCAATATTGTTTGTAATTTCTTTTTTCTTTTTTCTTTTTTTTTTTTTGCTGTACGCGGGCCTCTCAGTGTTGTGGCCTCTCCTGTTGCGGAGCACAGGCTCCGGACCCGCAGGCTCAGCGGCCATGGCTCACGAACCCAGCCACTCCGCGCATGTGGGATCTTCCCGGACCGGGGCACAAACCCGTGTCCCCTGCATCGGCAGGCGGACTCTCAACCACTGCGCCACCAGGGAAGCCCTGTTTGTAATTTCTGAATGCTTCCTAAAGGAAGAACTATGAATTAATTAGAGCTTGCACAAATGATGTTAGATCTGATTGTCATGGGTAGAGAAGATACAAGCATAGAATGATCATAAACACTGGCCAATAGCAAATGAATATACATTTTCTTCACATATGCTCAGTTAATCACAGACCTAAGTTGGCTGGCTTGTATTGTGGCCATTTTCAGAGCTGGGAAAGTTTACACTGAGCTTCTGCCAATATGCTATGCTAGGCACAGAGGGGAATGCAGTGATAGAGACCAATATCCTACCTCAAAGCACCTAGAGTCATGTAGGGGGTTGAGGTGTATAAACAAATTACGAAGTGGTTGGTACAGTGAGTGATGTTAGCCTGTCTAGAGTATAATTCTTAAGTTCTTTACTCTCTGGATCACTGGCTTACATACTTCTTTTCACAGTAAAAATTATATTTTATACATCAAGATCTGGTACATTCCTACATGTGGGCGTTAAATAAATAAATAAATAAATACACACATATACATACATGTAAAATAAAGATTACACAAATCAGTGTTTACTGTTTATATATGTAATACATTCTGATATTTTCTATCCTATGCAGTCCACCTCCTCTCCCCTCTACTGTGTCTCTCTGAATGTTGATTGCAATCCTTTAATTTTATTTCATGTTCCCACATCGGTGTTAATTATGGTTTGGATTAAGCATTGCCTCAGCCTGAGCTCTCTTAAGAGCAGGTTCTATGTTTTGTCCGTTTTTCGTTCTTGTCATCTGGGGCCTGTTGTACAGTAAGCACACTAAATGTTTGGTGAGTGAAGAAATGGATACCCACATCTGCTCAGAACTGATTTTTGATCCAGCCTGACAGCACAGATATATTCCCTATAATCCTGTTTCTCATTGGGTCCCCTCTATTGAGGTGCATATAACAGGATTATGATTTATATATTATTGAGAAGCAATCCATGTAGATCAAGGGTGGGCAAAACATGTACCACCCTCAACTTTTAATCCATTTTACTTCACTAATGGTCTTTGTTTAGCATGCTATTGAGGATTTTTTTTTCCTGAAACCATGACTTAAGGAATGAAACCTACCTTCAATTATTTATGGTTTAAATTAATGCAAGTAAGACTTTCTGGCTTGCTACGCTGATACTCATTAATAAATATTTGACTGGGTATTAGGAAGATTCAGATTGACTAAATGAGGCTCTTTTTCAATGTAAACAAAAGCCCTTGTGTTTTTTTTCGCAACCGTGCCTGCCCGATTCTTCCATCTGGCTTTCATTAAGGCCAATGAATGTTAGATGGGTGCAACCTCAAAAGGATAGGTCCTTTGGGAACTGGAGTCAGCAGGGGTGTGGGGGTGGGGGGGCTCTGCTGTGGAATAACCCCCTAGTTAAACCAAATTTAATCTCATTAGCAGGGTAATTGTGCTGTGAGGAGAAATGGCCAACCAGGTTAAAGAGAAACCCACATAGTCTAATTACTCTTTCACTTTTGTCATTGAAAAATAGAACATTGAACCAAGAGGCAAAAAATGCCTAACATTGTGATCGAGTCTCATAAAATTCCAGATCTCTCGCAGCTCCTCGGGCCTGTGTGTGGCATTGGTGCCACGTCACAACACATCTGGAATCCCTTCCTATAGAAGCACACCAGTGGTAGAGGTTCCTGTCATGTCCTTCCTTTTTAATACATGTATTTTGCCCATTCGTTTTTCCACCCAAGTTGTATGTATTTGACTTCACCAATGTTTTTAAAACTACCAAAATATCTAAAACTAACTTGTGAAAAATATGCCTTTCCATCTTTGGAAATGGACACATTGGGAAATTTTCTAAAATCATTGAATCTGTGACCAGTTATTTTACTTTCTTCTGAATTTCCATGCATATGGGTTTTGCTGTTTTTAGGATATGATATAGAAGAAAGAATGGTGAACTAATTAGGAGCCAGATCTAGGTACAAGACACAATCTTAAAACTTGACAGCAGTGTGACCTTCAGCAAATTACATACACACACACACACACACACACACACACACACACACACACACAGAGCCGAGGGAATTTGCAGCCAATCTGATGGACTAGATATTTTTTCAAAAGTTTAATATGAAACAAAGTAGTTTTCTGAAATTAATTTTTCCATAAGACGTACTGCATATTTTTTACGTTGATAAATCATATTTTCATTACATTTTTTCCATTGCTTTGAAAACAGGAAGCATTTCTCAGATGAAACCAGGGCAGACGTTGGCTTTTTTTTTTCCTTAATGTTCAAACTACCTCCATAGGCTTTTTCTGTCTCTGGTATATTCAGCGACAATTAGTAGCAATAATCAGCCCAAGAGTATAACTCAGTGAACAGAGTAATCTGATTGCAGACACTGACTATTGGACAGGTCTTTTATCTTCTATGTGTTTTAGATATTTGTCATCAGCATAATCCAGAGAAATACCAGTTCTGCAGGAACTGATAATATTGTAATCAGAATCCTTCTGTAGGGTCTAGTTTTTCTTCAGAAATGTTGTGTATTCCATCATTTTAATGCCTCTACGATTGATAGATATTAACCTACAAATAATCTGCAGACAAGAGGCTCTATTTTTTCTGTATTGTTTTACATATAAATGTAATAATCTATGCTTTTCTGCATCTCAGATTTGTGAGCAGAATTTTAAATTCTGATTTAGCCTTACAGAGGATGTGAAAACTTGAATAAAATAGGACAGTAGGAATGATAAAGTCTTTATTTCCTCCAGTAAGTGGACCTATTTATGAAACTATAAAGAAGGAAGTGACTCTGAGGCCTCTGGCAGGAAAGTAGGACAATAATAGTAGAACGCCAGCTGAGATGGCTTAAAAATGTTTAGCTTAGTTCACTTTCAATATTAAGCTGATATTACTACAGCCCATTTTATCATGTTGAAACCCTAACAGTGTGATATGACTATAAATGGCCAAAAGTGAGACTCTAGAAGGCACATAATTTCTTCCAAATAGGAAAGAGCTCCGTAGGAGGTAGATTTGAGGAGAACTTTGAACCATTACAGAAAATAACTTCGTGAATATTTGCAAGACAATTATAGATATTGGTCTGGAAAAGTGTGGACGTGGGAGCAGAGGATGGAACCAACAGTGTTATGAGAAGAAGAGCGTGACTTAATTGAAACAAGTATGTGAATAAAGGAGATAAAAGTAGAAAAGTTTAGGCAGGCAATGTCTGTGACTCACATATATCATAATTGTTGGCTGGGGGATCACTCACTACTTTCCAGGTACTTTTTCTTAGAGCACTTTGCATTCAGCTTGGCAGTTAATCAAGTGATGATAAACCTAAGAGTGGGATATGAAATAATCATAAGCTGGGACTTCCTTGGTGGCGCAGTGGTTAAGAATCCACCTGCCGATGCAGGGGACACGGGTTCCATCCCTGGTGCAGGAAGATTGCACATGCCATGGAGCAAGTAAGCCCATGCACCACAACTACTGAACTCGCGAACCACAGCTACTGAGCCCGCGTGCCACAGCTACTGAAGCCCGTGCGCCTAGAGCCAGTGCTCCTCAACGAAGAGTAGCCCCCGCTTGCCGTAACTAGATAAAGCCCACGCGCAACAATGAAGACCCAGTGCAGCCAAAACTTAATTAATTAATTAATTTTTTAAAAAATCACAAACTAAGCTCAGGAACAAGGTTAGTTGCCAAATAGTCTCATGAGAGGTAATTCAAACTGAGTTTTCCAAAGCACTCCTTTATTAAATATAATAAAATCCATCCTTGTTGAAGAACAGTGAAGGAGAGAACCAAGTGGCCAGCCTGTCTCTTCCAGCAAATATATACTGTAATTTTATCCCAGCAGGCTCACAGTTCATGTTTTTGACACATGATATACATCCAAGCTTTGACTTCTGTCATTGATGCAGAAGTAGTATTCAGTTTAGGCCAGATTCGGTAGATATCACATTACCAGGAATGTGATCAGGATTTGATTTGTTAGTAGTTTGCCTTAAAAGGCCTCATATTAATAGATTTCACATAATGTATGCATCATTTAACTTCACAGTCTTGTCTTTTTTCTTTCACTTTCTCTATTCTTTTTTTCACCTTGTTTAGCCATCCATATTTATACCCTAAAACATAGCCTTACAATAACCTGTGCATTGTAACCCTTCAAAAAAGCACTGGCCTTTCAGACTAGCCTAAGTTGTGACAAAAACATAATATTATCATTTCTTAAAGCATTTATTGACTGTGTCCACTGAACTTGACATAGTGTTAAGTGCTTCGAGTATGATTCAGAAATGTACAAAGCACAGTTGCTGCTCTGAAGGAGCTTAATTCTGATAGGGAGGAGAATGGCTAATGCTATGTGACGAAGTAAAGGAGTTCAAATTAATAAAGTGGCCTAAAGAGATCAGGGAAGGGCTTCCCTGGTGGCGCAGTAGTTAAGAATCTGCCTGCCAATGCAGGGGGCATGGATTTGAGCCCTGGTCCGGGAAGATCCCACATGCCGTGGAGCAACTAAGCCCGTGCGCCACAACTACTGAGCCTGCGTTCTAGAGCCCACGAGCCACAGCTACTGAGCCCGCGCACCACAACTACTGAAGCCCACGAGCCTAGACCCTGTGCTCCAGAGCAAGAGAAGCCACCACAATGAGAAGCCCACGCACCTCAACGAAGAGTAGCCCCCGCTTGCCACAACTAGAGAAAGCCCGTGCACGGCAACGAAGACACAACGCAGCCAAAAATAAATTTTTACTAAAAAAAAAAAAAGGGAGAGATCAGGGAAAACTTCGAGTTGAGTGAGCTTTGAATGGGTCCTTGAAGGGAGGTTATAGTGAAAATGACAGTTTTTTAAACATCCACTCTAGCTTATTTGTCACAATATAGAAAACGCCTGGATGAACTAGAAGTAGAGCACATGGACATCATGAAAAAAGACGTGGAATTTTTTTTAATGTGGAAAAGACACAGAAAACAAAGTTTGCTAATGACTGGAAGTGGAAATACGTTACTTATTTCTTGATTACCTACTAGGTACTAAACACTATCTACAGGAACAAGACACATCCCCTCTCCTCAGGATGTTTACAAACTAGGAGGGAATACAGACACCTCAACAGGAATATTCTGTGGACCTAGGGTGCTGTGGGGGACAAAGTGAAAGGCATTCAACCTAGACTCGAGGGACAGGTCCTCCTGGAGAAAGTAATATCTGAGCTAGTGGCGGTAGAGCAAATTACATTTGGGAAAAAGAGGTATGGGCAGAATGTTTAGGCAAATGGACCACCATGGGCAGAGACCTGGAGGTAAGAAAGCAGGGTATGTTCGTGAAACTGCAAGTAGTTATATAATCTGTGCTTTAGTGAAATTAATATAGTAGCTGTATGTTAGATACATTGAAGGAAGAAGGGATGAAAGATGGAAAAACCAGTTAGGAGATTGTTTTAGGAAGGCCTGGGAAATATCAAATTCCATCCATTCATCTACAACATCTAATTTAATGAAAGGCTAAAGTATGGTGCCAGGTGTTACAAAAGGAGACACAGGGATGTTTTCTCAGGCTCTGGCATGGAACTCTTTGAGGTGGTACCATTCATATCACGTGCTATGGGGACAACAGCCCCTGGGCAGTATGCTTTCACCGTGGACGCTTTATCCCCTAAACAGTACGTGGCATAAGGTCGACACTCCATAGATATTGCTTCAATAAGTGAAGGAATAAAGAAGTGAAGCAAGAGATAATATAAAGAAATGTCTCTAAGAGATAATATAAAGAAATATATGTCTCTAAGAGATAATATAAAGAGATAATATAAAGAAATATATGTCTCTAAGAGATAATATAAAGAAAATGTCTCTAAGCCTGGAAGCGTCTTGCATGAGTAGCAAGAAGACTGGGTAACTGAATGGGGATGGTGCAAAAATAGAGAACACAGAAAGAGAGGGTTGAAATAATGGGAGGGCGGCTCTGAGGTTCCATTTTGGACATTGTTTGAGTTAACAAGAGGATACCCAGAGAAAGTATCTAACAGGTGATTACAAACACAGGTTAGGAGATTGGGGAAAGAAGTTAGGACTGGAGATCAGATTTATTATATTTCAAGACAAGTAATTTGGTATATTCAAATATTTGTATTTAGCAATATTATGGTCCTCTCAATCCACACAAGGTTCCACTACCTCAACACACACGCTAGTAGGGTTTTCCGCACGGACTCTATTGATTGTGTTCTGCTCACCAGCCCTCCTCAACAGTTCGAACCCCAGGGGCAAACATCCGGGAGACAATAATGTTAGAAAAGTACGATGGATAGAGTGAAGTCCTGCATGGATCGTATGTAAGATACAGATATTATTATAATAGGGCAGACTTCAGGGAATTATTGCAAGAACTACCTAAAATAGTACATATAAAACTCTTCAGTTAGAACATGGTGAGAACTCATAGATGTAATCAGTTATTAATACTGCTTTTACTCACGTAGCAACAGGGAGGAAATTTGCCAGACTGATATGAACCACCTAAAATAAAGTATATTTAATATTTTACACATAAGTTTCTAGGTGATATGATAGACATTTTGTAATAAGTTGAGATTTTTTTTCTTGAAACTTTTCCTGACAGCCTTATCTTCCATTAAAAAATACAAAGAAAAGGTTATTTTACTGTAAATAAGATAAATGAAAAGCATAAAAACAGAATTCCAGGCCTATTGGAAGAAGCAGGATTATCATTTTATCTGAGTTTTATATCAGTAGTCCTTATTTACATGATTTTTTTGTTTAAAAAAAGATTGCTTAATATTAAGAGTTAGCATTTGGGTTCTTTCAATTTCTCAATTATATGCTTAAAAAATATAAATAGCTGTCATTATAAAGAGGCTTACTTCATTCTACCTAAAGTGCTTTTCAGTCTGGAGGGAACACTTAAATGTAGTCACAAATCACTTGCAATATACTCATGGTAAGATTTTTTAAAGTTAAATTTGTTTACAAGCCTGCAGAGCTCAAATTTTGTAGATAATATTCTTTTCTCCCTCTACTTAATGATTTTTCCCTCTTTTCTCCTCTAGTCCTAAGCATGAATTTCACTCGTTACAAATAGAGCACCCAGATCCCTTTTTATTTCATTAGTTCAGCAAATTGTCTCCTAGGGGTATGGACTGAGGCCATGATTGGGCTCTGCGATGATGAGCGTATTTTGCACTTTTACCCAGAAAACCCTCAGATACAAAAGCCACAGAAAGTAGTTACACTCAGCATGAACAATTACAGACTGTTGGGGGAGACTCTTCCTGATGTGCCGGTGACTTACTCCCATGAATTAAGAGGCAAATGTGCTCCAAAGTGCATTAACCTGTATGGATTTTTCTTCGGTTTTCATGTTCCACTGATTTATGGTCTTAAATATGCCTGTTGCTGCTGTTTCTGAATGAGTCCCTTGTAAATCATTTCTAAATGATCTTTTTCGAGTCAGATCATCTGAGTCAGTTGAATATATCTCCAATCAATTCCTCTGAGGCTTCTTTCCTTCTTGGCCCAAGTTATTTTCAGTTTGCTCTGTGCCTTAAATGTCGTATCTGAGAGTAATTGACTAAGTAAGAAATATGTTGTAAAGGAGCCGTATTTGCTGGGCAGCTGCCTTTTTTTTTTTTTTTTTTTTTTTTTTTTTTGTGGTACTCGGGCCTCTCACTGTTGTGGCCTCTCCCATTGCAGAGCACAAGCTCCAGACGCGCAGGCTCAGCGGCCATGGCTCACGGGCCCAGCCGCTCTGCGGCATGTGGAATCCTCCCAGACCGGGGCACAGACCCGTGTCCCCTGCATCGGCAGGCGGACCCACACCCACTGCGCCACCAGGGAAGCCCTGGACAGCTGCTTTTTACACTGAGTTGTGTCCAGCCTTTGCCTGGCCTCACTTGAGTTTGATTCCAAAGGCCCATTTACCTGAGTACAGCTAACTGGACATAGTTCTTTGTGCAAGGATGGGCTTGTGTCCAAGAATGGATTTTACTCTGGGCTGTAGATTGATTTTTTTCATAACCAGTTAAGGATGGTAGGGATTTTGAGCGTTCTGTGTTCTCATAAAAGCCCACTATTTCCCTTAGAATGCCGTGAAGGAAGAGCACACAGGAGTCTTGTGAGTACTGCTTGGCATCTTTTCACATGGGGCCATATTTCTCCAGAAAAGTTCTGCATTTGGCAGTCAGTGTTTCATTCTCCTTCTGGCTCTGAAGATTATTTGTTTATTGGATTTGAGGGAAAATGTGCATTTCTTTTGGTCTCCTCATAACTAATGTGTCATTCAGGCTATAGGGTGGTGGTTAGTGCTGTTGTTTGCCATCTTTCCATAAAACCAAAACACAAAATCAGTTTCAGAAAATTCAAATTCAGAATTCTGGCTTTTAAAGCACAAAATTATTTATTCGTGTCTCTGTCATAAATAGTGCGTCACTGTTTATTGCTAATTAAGTTTTTCATGTAGATATTTGTAAATATCTGTGTCCTGGGACATTATTAAATGTACATATATTAAACTTGACCATGAGAATGGTGACATGGGGACTTACTTTTGAATATGCTTGACAACTTAAGCAGAGCTCCTATAGACCTGTAAATGTCTCATAGCTTTTCACATAGAAACCTTGAACTAAATGAAAGGGAGGAGATGGTTCAGATTTTTTTTTTAATGTCTTTAAAGCCATTATACAGTAGAAGAGATTCAGAGCTTCTCGGTGGAAGTAAGCATGGTACATCTCTTCAGAGAGGCAAGACTGGATTAGAAGTTACTTTAGTGGAAATGATATATTGTAAGATTCTGCAGAATGTAGGAGTTCAGAGGAATAAATCGCACATATTTACTGGTTCTAATACATGCGATCAGGAGAAAAATCCCAGGCCTGTCAGGTAAATATTTTGTGTACATGATTCACCCCAAACTACCAAAACATGTGTGTGGTAATATGACAGAATCAGGAAATGTCAAAGTGAAAAGAATTAAAATATTTTATGTTTAAAATATTTTAGATAATGATATACATTATATACAAAAGTATACATCAAAACCAGAATTCAGAAAGAGAAATTAAGGAAACACTCCCATTTACCACTGCAACAAAAAGAATAAAATACCTAGGGATAAACCTGCCTAAGGAGGCAAAAGACTTGTACTCAGAAAACTATAAAACACTGATAAAAGAAATCAAAGATGACATAAACAGATGGAGAAATATACCATGTTCTTGGATTGGAAGAATCAATATTGTGAAAATGACTGTACTACCCAAAGCAATCTACAGATTCAGTGCAATCCCTATCAAAGTACCAATGGCACTCTTCACAGAATTAGAACAAAAAATTTTACAATTCGTATGGAAACACAAAAGCCCCCGAATAGCCAAAGCAATCTTGAGAAAGAAAAACGGAGCTGGAGGAATCAGGCTCCCCAACTTCAAACTATACCACAAAGCTTTAGTAATCAAGACAGTGTGGTACTGGCACACAAACAGAAATATAGATCAATGGAACAGGATAGAAAGCCCAGAGATAAACCCATGAACACTTGGTCACCTAATTTACGACAGAGGAGACAAGAACATACAATGGAGAAAAGACAGCCTCTTCAATAAGTGGTGCTGGGAAAACTGGACAGCTACATGTAAAAGAATGAAATTAAAATACTACCTAACACCATACACAAAAATAAACTCAAAATGGATTAAAGAGCAATTATACTCCAATAAAGATGTTAAAAAAATGGATTAAAGACTTAACTGTAAGACCAGTCACTGTAAAACTCTTAGAGGAAAACATAGGAAAAACACTCTTTGGCATAATCCACAGAAAGATCTTTTTTGACCCACCTCCTAGAGTAACGGAAATAAAAAGAAAAATAAACAAATGGGACTTAATTAAACTTAAAAGCTTTGGCCCAGCAAAGGAAACCATAAACAAGACAAAAAGAGGACCCTCAGAATGAGAGAAAATATTTGCAAATGAAACAACAGACAAAGGATTAATCTCCAAAATATATAAACAGCTCATGCAGCTCAATATCAAAAAAACAAACAATCCAGTCAAAAAATAGGCTGAAGACCTAAATAGACATTTCACCAAGGAAGACATACAGATGGCCAAGAGGCACATGAAAAGATGCTCAACATCACTAATTATTAGAGAAATGCAAATGAAAACTACAATGCGGTATCACCTCACGCTGGTCAGAATGGCCATTATCAAAAAATCTAGAAACAATAAATGCTGGAAAGGGTGTGGTGAAAAGGGAACCCTCCTGCACTGTTGGTGGGAATGTAAGTTAATACAACCACTATGGAAAACAGTATGGAGGTTCCTTAAAAAAACTAAAACTAGAACTACCATATGACCCAGCAATCCCACTACTGGGCATGTACCCTGAGAAAACCATAATTCAGAAAGAGACATGTAGCACAATGTTCATTGCAGCACTATTTACAATAGCCAGGACATGGAACCAACCTAAATGTCCATCGACAGATGAATGGATAAAGAAGATATGGCACATATGTACAATGGAATATTACTCAGCCATGAAAAGAAATGAAATTGAGTTATTTATAGTGAGGTGGATGGACCTAGAGTCTATCATACAGAGTGAAGTAAGTCAGAAAGAAAAACAAATACCGTATGCTAACGCATATATATGGAATCTAAAAACAAAATAAATGGTACTGATGAACCTAGTTACAGGGGAGGAATAAAGAGGTAGACATAGAGAATGGACTTGAGGACATGTGGTGGGAGGGCGAAGCTGAGGCGAAGTGAGAGTAGCATCGACATATATACACTACCGAATGTAAAAGAGTTGGCTGGTGGGAAGCAGCAGCATAGCACAGGGAGATCGGCTCTCTGCTTTGTGATGACCTAGAGGGATGGGATAGGGAGGATGGAAGGGAGGCTGCCTAGAGGGAGGGGATATGGGGACATGTGTATGCATATGGCTGATTCACTTTGTTGTACAACAGAAACTAACACAGTATAGTGAAGCAATTATGCTCCAATAAAGATCTATTAAAATAAATAAATAAATAAAGCCTTAGTATAATAGATATCACTGAAGAAAAAGAAAACAAACAGAATTCCCAATAAACAGTGACATTGTTTGTGGGAGAGCCATGAATGAATTCCTTGTACTCCAAAAGCCAGAATTCTGAATTTGAGTTTTCTGAAATTTGTACCCTTAATTTTGTATTTTGGTTCTATGGAAAGACTTTATTTCCCCCTGATTGGATTCAGGTGATGCATTTTTGGCAAGAATATCAAAGAAGTGTTGCTGTCTTCTTCTCTGCATCATGTCATATGGCACATGACGTCAGTTTGTCCCATTACTGATAATGTTGGCCGTAGAATTTTTTAAACTACTAGGCTGTGAATATAAGGAATACTTATACACTGTGAGCAAGTATTTTCATTCAACTGAATATTGCTGTCATTGCAACTTCTAAAATACAGTACAGATCCTCTGTGTTCAAGAATACTTCCAGCTGGTGGCAGCCATAATTGTTGGCTGAGATGAAATGGAAGAAATGGAGCTTTACAATAAGATGGAATTTGTGTTGAGGAGTCTGGGTTAAGGAATGGGCTTGGGAAGCTTGAATGAAATTTTAATTAGTATAATTTTCCTGGCTAGAAATCAAATCAGTATAAAAATTTTGAAAATACTGGGTCAGGTGTGGGTACTGTGTGTTCACGTATGCATTCCAAAGGACACATACTTGCTATAAGAAAGAGTAAATTTAAAATATAGGCACTGCATATGTACAGATTTTTGGAGGCCCACTGGTTGATGATAATCTGACAATAAAATCTTTGGTGAAATATTTACAAATGGCAACATTAGAATTTAGGAAATAAGATCCATGCTGTAGACTTTCAAAGGCAGTAAAAATAGGTTGCCTACACTCTTCGTGTGTTTTTTGGTCTAGCCTACTCTACAGGTTGAGGTTTGGCAGCCTGATCTGAATAAGGTTCTTCAAAATCCTATGATTAGATACTCCTCCTATAGCATTATGTAGATCCTCCTCTTTGATTCTCATTCTCTCTGTTCCATATACACAGATGTACCTGCGCTTTGTGTCTGCCTTCTCATCATTTACAAGGATAGGAAATCCCTAGTGTGAAAGCACTTCATAAGATTAGATAATACCCTTTTGACAGGGTTCCATCTGTGTTCCATCTTAACTTTGAAGTGTTTTCTTTCCTAATGAGATTCTTTCCACTGTTCAAAATTCAATGTTTTCTGACTTCCATAAAGCTGATTAGGAGCATTGTTGGAAAAACAGGGCTTTTTGATGAATCTCCTCTGTACCCGTGACTGACTCTCCACCTCCCATTCAACAGATTACTTTTACGGTTCTTAATAGGTGAACGGATACATGCAGCATACTTTGGGAATCCGGGGGAAATAAAATATAGAGTAACCCATGGAAAATGATGAGGAGTTACTCCCAGTATTTTTTTTTTTTTTTTTTTGCGGTACGCGGGCCTCTCACTGCTGCGGCCTCTCCCGTTGCGGAGCACAGGCTCCGGACGTGCAGGCTCAGCGGCCATGGCTCACGGGCCCAGCCGCTCCGCGGCACGTGGGATCTTCCCAGACCGGGGCACGAACCCGTGTCCCCTGCATCGGCAGGCGGACTCTCGACCACTGCGCCACCAGGGAAGCCCTACTCCCAGTATTTTAACATGTAGAAATAATTCAACAGAAGCAAAATGAAGATGTTCACTGTAGGATTATCTGTAATAAAGCCAGGAAGCAGCATTAATGTTTCTTAATAGATGTTTGGGTTAATAATGTATTGATGGAATGAATCTTACAATTATGAGTATTATCCTCTGTGAAAGGGCAAATATGAAGTACTGTGAACAACCATATTGCATAAAGCAAAAAACAATGTGAGAAGGTGGGCAAGGACTAGAGAATACTCTTTCAGTCCAAGGCATCTGTGGTGAAGATATGGGTTAATTTTCTTTCTTTCTTTTTCTATGAATCTTTTATTTGGACCTCCAGTCCAAATCCTTGGGAGAAGGGCATTATTTATCGGAGAGGTCACGCCCTAGTTTTAGGAGCTATGGGTTGAAATTAAAGGAGCTATTAATTTTATTCAACACTGCATTCACCAGTTATTTCCTGAGAACCTACTGTGTAGCAGCCGTAGACTAGTATTAGGCACTGAGGATACATCAGTGAGAAATTTACACTTGTCCCCTGGCCACGTGGGGCTTTGGTCATTCCTACATCCGTGTGTTGCTGAAATAGAGTAATAATCTAATGGCCCATATTGCCAATTACAGATAATTGCATGGGAAAGTAAAGGAGCAAGTGAAAACAATCACAGAATACGTCACACTTTGCTCTAGTCTCCAACCTCATCAGGATTTTATGTACTGATAATAATTATACAGATAGCAGCAGCCGTCACTTAATTAGCAGTTGACTTTATGTCCGCCTCTGTGCTGAGCGCTTAACTTTTATTTCCTTATTTAATCATCAAAACAAATCCTGCATGTTATATCCATTTTTACAGAATACACAAATAAGATGAAGAGAAGCTAAGTAATCTGCCCAAGACTATACACTCAAGATCCAGACCCAGGAATACCTACTTTACGTGTCTTGCCCTTGGCCACTCCACTTCCCTAAACCTTTCCTCTCTGCAGTGACTGTGAGTGTGATTCGCCTCCTGGATGCCTAGGAAAGTTCTTATTCTGTGTCCTTCCTGCCCAAGAAAGGGCATTTTGCCATTTAATGTGATCGCTTCTCATTTTTTCCAGAGAAAAGAAGAGGCTGGTGAGACAGCCCTAATTTTTCTGTTTCATTCTCTTCTGCATGTTTTATGCCTTCTGAACAGTGAGGACCCTCACAGCTCCCAAAGCAGATTTGGAAACATGTTGAATGGGTCCCCTCAAGTTAGAGATGACACCATCAACCTGAATGTGTCATTTTAGACTGATGTGTGTGCTTTAGGGAATAAATGATTTGTATTCGAAAGAGATCATTCAGCTGAAAGTAATGGGAGCGCCTCCATCCGTGCTGCTCAGAGCAGTTTCATGTTTTAGGGGCACCAAAGACAAATAAGGGACTAGAAAAAAAGAAAAAGTGGATAATTTAGAGCCTCTGTCACTTTGTTTAGGAGCAGGTTAACTACTAAAAATCTCCTCCTAATAACTGGTAAAGATTTTGGAAATGCAAGAAGTACTTCTGCTCAGAAAACTCTTCTTCTAAGTCCCATTGAAAAGAATAAATAGCGTTTCTGATGATTGGTATATTTACTTGTTATTAAATTAATAACAGTGGTTGTCTTTCAGAGTCAGACCAAGGGGACCAGGATGCCCCTGGGTGGATGGTGTCTCTGAGGGTTAGATGAGATCAGAAGGAAGCAACATAGTACGATGTGGTATTTGGAGATCTTAAAATTATAGCCATGGTTAACTATGTACTCTTTATTTCTTCATTTTTTTCCTGGCTTCTTCTACTCATTCTCTTCTTAAAGATTTATTATATCTTGTTTTGGGTCAGGCTTTTATTTCCCTTTCCATGTTGATTACATCAATTAAGAAACCTCATTGCTGTTTGTCATGGCTTCTCAATTTCCACTTTCCTGGGTGATTGTGATAATCCCCTGTGTTCTCCTTCCTTCCCCCCACGCCCCCCCCCCCCCCCCGCTGCCTCCACATGCCACAGAGGTTAATGGAATGTTTCACTGGTGATATGGAAGAACAACCATGATGTATTTATCTATTAAGTAAAGGAAACTCTTAATTAGGTTAAACGGCTAAACTTAAGGAACATTTATACACGAAACTTTAAATGTGGTCTAATTGGAAAGCAATTTATAAAATATAGTCTTTGATAAATGTCGATAATTTTTACACTAATTTTATTTGAGTAGCTAATATATTCACAGTTTTTAAAACAATCAAATGATTATAAAAAGTTAAAATTGGAAAGTATATTCCCAGTCCTCTGCCAGGCCCCACCACCATCCCTTCTTCCTGTAGGTACTCACTTTTACTAGTTTTTTGTGAATCCCTCCAGGATGTCTTTATAGTAAATTAAATAACTGAGGTTATATAATTCTTATATGCAGGTCAATATAGTAAATATGAACACTGCTAAATACCTTGCTTTTCTCACTTAACAATATATAGCCTAGAGATCTTTTCCTGTTGGTACATCAACAGCTTCCACGTTTGAGAGTTGGGGCTGCTGCCCAGTATTGCAGAATGTGTAGATTCACCATAGTTTATTGAACTGATCTCTCATTGATGGATTCTTTGCATTGTTTCCAGTCTTTTGCCATAAAAACAGTGCTACACTGATCCCTGTACCCTGTGCATAGATCATCTCATCCATATTTAGATAACAGCTGTCGGAAGAGTTTCCCAGAAGTGGGATTTCTGGGTCAAAGGAAATGCATTTGTAGTTTTGGATGATAGTGCCAATTTGCCCTTCATGAGGGTTGTAACGTTTTTCACTCCCATCAGCAATATATGAGAATGGCTCTTTGTCCACACTTAAACCGACAGTGTGTTTTCAAACTTTTGGAATCTGGCTGATGCATGGGTATAAAAAATGGTAGCTCACAATGGAATATTACTCAGCCATAGAAAGAAACGAAATTGAGTAATCTGTAGTGAGGTGGGTGGACCTAGAGACTGTCATACAGAGTGAAGTAAGTCAGAAAGAGAAAAACAAATACCGTATGCTAACACATATATATAGAATCTAAAAAAAGAAAAAAAGGTTCTGAAGAACCTAGGGGCAGGATAGGAATAAAGACGCAGACGTAGAGAATGGACTTGAGGACACGGGGAGGGGGAAGGGTAAGCTGGGACGAAGTGAGAGAGTGGCATGGACATATATACACTACCAAATGTAAAATAGATAGCTAGTGGGAAGCAGCTGCATAGCACAGGGGGATCAGCTGGGTGCTTTGTGACCACCTAGAGGGGTGGGATAGGGAGGGTGGGAGGGAGGCAGACACAAGAGGGAAGAGACATGGGGATATATGTATATGTATAACTCATTCACTTTGTTATGAAGCAGAAACTAACACACCATTATAAAGCAATTATATTCCAATAAAGATGTTAAAAATAAATAAATAATAAAAATACATTAATTACCAAAAAAATGGTATCTCAGTATAGTTCATTTTTCTCATTATGAATGAAGTTAAAACTTTTGGTGTGTTTAATGGTCACTTACTGTAAATTGTCGTTTCATGTCTTTTGATCATTTTTCTACCATGTTCTTTGTTTTTTTTACTAACTGTCATCTGTGACATAAGTTGCACATATATATTCCCAGTTAGTCATTCATTTTTTTGTCTTTATTTCATGTGATTCTGTTTCATTTTATTTCACTTCTACACTTTTGAGAAAAATTTAAAGTACGAGGCCACTCTTACTTTGCAAAGCATTGTGGAACTGTAAAACTCACCATGCAAAGCAATATTAATGAATGGGAAAAATCACAATTGTTTCATGACTTAAAAATTTTTTGTGAAAACATTAAAAATTCTCTACTGTCAGTTACAAATATATACAGAAATGAAAAGTAGAAGTAATATGTATTCATACACTGTAACATTAGAAACACTGAGAATTAAAGTGTTTTCTTTGTAAATCTTACCAAGAGTAATTTGAACAGTGCTTGCCACCTTCTTTTGGGGTACTTTATGATACACAGTGAGCATCTTTTCTGTGCGTTGGTGAAATGTCATACTTCCTTCTCAGTTTAGATCAGCTGCCAGCATTTTATTCTTTGCTTTTCAATGTCATGAAACATCTCCAAGGGTTCCTTTAAGGTAACATTTTTTGCCTACATCCCTACCCCTGGGGTGTCTTCATCTCTTTTATCACAATCATTTTCTCTTTTAAGGTCAGGAAGTCCACCTTTACTCTGGCTGCAGATACCTCTCAAATGGGGCCAGTGTCGATGTTCCCAGGGTCAGTTATTTCTTCTGTAAATCCATTTACATTCAGTTCAAATGTCGCTCCCAGTGTTACTTTCAGGGTTTTTTTTCCCCTGTACTTTTAGGTGTTTGGGCCAATTCATTTTTTCAGTTATCCATTTTTGTAAACTGTCACATGGGTCTATCACTGAGAGACAAGGAGACAACACAGCTACACACTTTGCTGTCTGTCCATGAACTGCGTAACGGATGTGCAGTGACCAATCACTGCTTGACTTTGAAAGAAGTGACATGTTTGATCGTTGATTATGATAAACATTAATTATTTACATAGAGATTTCTAGATTGAAGCCCTAGAGTTTGTACTTCATGCCATTACTCACAGTTAACATACTGTGGTAACTGGAATTCAAATCTTGTTGTACTGGTGTTATTCACTAAACTTTAGTAACTTCCATTTGTGCATATCAGAACCATGAAAGCAGGAACTGCCAGTGTAGAAAAGTACAAAGAATAACGTAACAAATACCTGCATACTCATCTCTGAGTTTTGACAGTTAACATTCTGCTATGTGTGCTTTAAGTGTTTTTAATAAAGGAAATTGATCATTACAAATAAGGTTAAAGTTCTCCTTTGCCCCCACCTCCCATCCTGTTTCCTTTCATTACCTCCCAACAGCATCATAAATTTAAATACTATCCTTTCTTTTTCTCTCTTTTTAGAAGTTCTATCTACACGTATAAAGATCCTAGTAAGAAATATGCAGTATTTGGGATGTACTTTGCATCATAATTTGGTTTTTTGTGTAATGCTTTCTTTTGCTTCTTATATTCTTATTTCCTTCTTGAACTAATAAAAAATATTTTTGTCTCTCCTCTTTTCCCCCTAGTGTGGAATTTTTGTTTCTGTTTCATCCTATTTCTATTGAATAAGTGAAATAACTTGTGTTAGAAAAAACTAATATGTAGATGGAAAATAGAGTGACCTGCTCTTGTTGAGAATTCTGGTAATTTCCCCACATCTCTCCGTGGAAGCAGCAAAATTCAGAGATACCCACGTGTGTTTGGTCATATTTCTGTAGCTATCTTTCTGATACACTTAACAGTGGTTGTGCTCTGTTTGTCTTTCAGATTCATTCAGGAGATAGAGCACGCCCTGGGACTTGGCCCAGCCAAACAGTGTCCTCTTCGAGAGTTTCTCACCGTGTACATCAAAAACATCTTCCTCAGTCAGGTCTTGGCTGAGATCAACAAGGAGATTGAAGGAGTCACGAAAACATCTGACCCCCTGAAGATCCTAGCTAATGCAGACACCATGAAAGTGCTGGGGGTGCAGCGGCCTCTCCTACAGGTAATCACATCCTTTGAACTTACTATTTTTATGTGCAGTTTTTATTGACTTGGCAAGAGTCACAAATTGAAAAAAGAAGGAGAAGAGTTACCATCTGTTTCCATATTCATCAGGGACAAAACAAGAGGAAATAAATTAAACAGGCACCAGGGAAATTAAGGACTAGTGTAGAAATAATGGAAATTCCTGAAGATCTTTAAGAAAAAAGTGGTTAGCTTTGAATATGGGAGATGGTGAGTCTCATTAACATGCAGGCAACTCCTCATTATTGGCCTGGAATTTGTCCTTGAAAAGAACATCTCTTTCCAATGGTGAATGCATCCTGGAGTAGAAGGACTTATAGGAAGGAAGTTATTCTGCCTAACCTCAATTACCAACAGTAAACCCTCTGTACCATTTGAGGGCTGACTTACCGTATATAACTTGGCTAGCTCACAGTGAATTTGAACCCACCCAAAAAACTGGCTTTTAAAAGTCAGATCATTTATTAATTTAAGTGATGATCATCTTAATATGAAAATTTTACTTTCATTGTATAAAGAAATGGTTTCTGGACAACAGAAATAAGATAATTTGTCAGATGTATGGATTAATAGACTTGAGGTGTTTGTTTTATATGCTTTAAGCCAGTGACTTAGAGGTAAATATAAGACTAAAAGAAAATTACTATGAATTTCAATTCTGGCTATACGTTAATTATTATTACACTGTAATTGAATCTTTATAGTGTTTCTTCATTTAAGAGAATGATGGGTACAATAGCATAGTTTTATGTAAGTTGCATGGTATGAGGATATCTTAAAGTGTAGAAGACTTGAGATCTTCAAAGAGAAGTTCTATAAGTGATATATATATATATATATATATATATATATATATATAGTTGCTTCAGTTGCCTGCCTTTACCTGCTTTTATATATGTCTTCCTTGGTTCTTCCTTCTTTGTACATTAAAATTAATAGAAATGCTGGCCCTTTCATAGGGAAATGTCCTAGTTGTGAGCATTCTTTTTTTATAAGCAAATTCTTCTATGGTATTGAGAAAATAGAATAGAGACATTCACTTCTACCAGAACTTAAACAATAGCATCACACCCAGGAAAGTGTTCATTTGCATTGCCTGAGTTTATGTTAGATGTGTTCCTAGTGAGGATCTGTACTGAGTATGGGATGCAGAGAAGGGAGAATAGCAAAGGCATGTGCTCACTCGTCCCATCCCTCTGCTGGATTACTCTTCCACTGGCTCTTTGCATGGCCGGCATCTTCTCTTGGTGCCTGTTCAAACGTCCCCTCCACAGGGAAGCTTTTCCTAACTATCCTGCCCTAAGTAGGTCCCCTTCCTTGGTTATTCTCCATCACCCCCCCCCCGCCCCCACCTCCTGCTCCGAATCTGTCTGTTCTCAACACTGAAGCCAAACTATGAACTGTGTCACCAAAACTCCCTTGCCAATGACTTGTGATCAGGTTCTGCCAATAGGAAGCAGTAGCAGGAGATTGGAGGGTGAAAGGAGAAAGAGGTTGAGTTCTTATCTCCTTCCTTTCCACTTTGGATCATAGTTTTGTCTTTGGGTGCCTCCCTCTGTAACCAGAGGTCCTGCCAGGCGACACTTCCTGTATGGCTTCAGCTCTCACTGGACGCTGGTAACACCATCTCTCCTCCTTGGCCCTTGATGATAGCTTTCTGCTGTTACTGGTCTCTGGGTGCCTCAGCGTCCCTTGTTGCTTCTTTCAGTGCTGCCTGTACCTCTGTCAGTCATCTTTTCATTAATATTTCTTCAGTTAGTCATCTGAATGGAATTCTGTTTTTTGTTAGGATCATGAATAGATCTCCCCAGTTAGCCACTATTTTAACATTTTAATTTTTTTCCTTCTTAGCACAACTATAATCATTTATTTTCTAGCTTGTTGATTTCCTATCTTTTCCCACTGGAAATTAAGTTCCAAAAGTATAGTACAGTATCAGGCAGTAGGAAGACACTCAATAGTTTGTTGAATGAATGTTTATGTGTGTCGGTGGGTGGGTGGGTGGATGGATGGATGGGTGGATGGATGGATGGGTGGATGGACACAGTGAATAAATTTTGAGAGTCTTAACTGCAGAGTCAGAGTGGGAAGATGAGAAAGAGAGTGACAAAAACTTGTTTACATTTATCTTATGTCTGACAATATCATTAACATCCTCTCCATCAGAAAACCTCTCAGTGTGTATATCCCTCAAGGATCATGCCGTATGCTGTATAGAGCAACTTTAATATGCTTAGCGTACTAAATGTAAAAGAAATAATGCACTGCAGAGTGAATCTGGGAACTAAAGATGCTGGCTCATTAAACATGATGATTTTCAACTTGAGTAACAAAGACAGATTAAAACTCCACTAGTTGACTACAGTCTGGGCCATGTCAGGGCCACACACTGCTGGCTAAATGGCATCTCTGGGCAGCCTACCGATGTGCTTGTCAAGTCACTCATAACCTCATCACCAGCCATTTGTACATGTTACTACACCTCTTGTTCTTTAAGTCAGTTACTCCGTTCTGAGGCTATGTAAGAACTCCAACTTTACCTCTTCTCTCTTTGACCTTGTCAAGATATGTTAGTTATATGTAAGTGAGTAAGTCTTAAAACTAAGGCCATGCAAGTTATCAACCTCCAAATATGTTTACAGAGCCCAAACACCTGCTTTCTTATTTGGTTATTTTGTTGTCCTCTCTTTCTTCATAAAAATTTTATGAGAATGCAAATTAGTTAGACCATATCAGTAAATTTGTTTAATATTGTCAGTTATGAGGTTACAAAAGCAAGTGAAGAGGTGGTTATTTTCCTTTCCCATCTTGAGAAAGTCTCTTGCTTTGTAATGATTGTAAATTGTTTTCAAACATAATTTCCCATGCTCAGATTTCAGTGTTTCTTAAATGTGTTTCAGTGTCACCTTGATATTTTTATTCTCAGCTAATTATACGTAACTAAAGAAAAATAATGGAGAAATTATTCTCAACCATTTTAGCTGAGAATACAAAACAATTGTTAGGAAGGGAGCTTGAAGAAATATATGTATGTGTGAAAAATGCAGGCGGGTTAAGTATTCAATTACATGTCCTTCAAAGTCATTCCCTCTGCTAGACTGTTGTTTGGTCACAGAGTGGAAGGGATCGTGCCTTTCCCTGGAGGCAGCACCCAGTGTCAGGAAGCATCAGCCCAACTGGATTCTCCACAGAGAGTGGACAGACAGCTGTCTCAGTGCTGCTTCCGTCTACTTATCTGATGATGTGCAGACGCAGAAAACCCCAGGACATTTTGTCCTTTCCTCTTTGAAATGACATTGGTCAGGATAGACAGTCGGTTATAAGGGGGCATTTACTTGGGCGATAATGTAGTTTTGCATTGGTAGTTTTACTTTCTAGGCACAGAATTCATAGGAGGGAAGGAAGGAAGGAAATAGGAAGGAAGAAATTACAAGCACCGTTTTATAGGTGAAACAACTGTGCAGATGCCCAAAGTGATAGAGCAGCATGGTACTAGTAGTAACAGTGGGAGTCTAATGGTGGTAATGATAGCATTCATAATAGTAAGTAGTAGTAATGGTGACAACTAACACTTTAAAACATCTACCGTGAGCCAGACACTACGGAGTGCTTTATATGTATTGACTTGTAAATGTTTTATATGCATTGACAACAGCTTTGTGAAGGTGGCATTCTTATTATAAGGAGGAAACTGAGAAACAATGAAATTAAATAACTTGCCCATCCATAGTCACCTAGCTAGCAACGCTCGAACTGTAATTCAAACCCAGGCGACCCAACCCTGGATCTCGTGCGCTAACCTATTTGTTACTAGTCTGCTATGAGATGGGCAGAGTTTAAGAGTAAGCAGTTAGACACTTTTTTTTTTTTTTTTTTTAGCAATTTGACATTGTCTGTTGAACCTAACAGTAAAAAATTGGGACTTGTGTTTTTATCACCGGGTTTTTAAAAATTTCCTTTTTCCAGTAATTCATTTTTATTTATTTTATAAAAGTATACATCTGTGACAGACTGGGGGGATGGGGGGAGAGTCTGGAACCAGACTCTCACCATAGCCAGAGATGTACCGCTCTAAATCCATATATTGCCTCACAGGAGTAGAAGTGTAAAACCAACCGTCTTTCTTGCCTCAGCGTCTAAACCACTTTCCAACAGATGGAATAGCTCGGATATTTGTTACAGATGGTTCCCTCCTAAATCCCCAGCTCCTGCAACCTGCCTGCTATAGAGAAAGCAATGTTGAATAAATGGCTGAGTGAATGAAAATGAATGAATGAATGATGACTTCCTTAGTACAAGGGCATGGGTGTGCGTGTTTTGCCCCCATGGTGTAAGATTCATGGTCTTGGGTTTAAGATTCATGACAATGCTTAAATTAAAATGTCACAGTTCTTATGCCTCTGATGCTCTCAGATAGAAGCAGGATGGACTATACTTCATGCTCTTACCATCTGCGAGGCCTCTATTACCATCACTTTTTCTGCAAAATGGCTCCATCCATTGCAAGACAGAGTATACTGATTCAAATTAAAGAAATCCATTAAGAGAAATTCCTCATTTCTCTTGAGTCAGATCTTCTGGCATTCCGGACATGGAGCTATGGAAACAATTGATTGTTTGAAATGGATACTCCCTCATGCCTTATATGTAACAGGCATCTACCAACTGTTCATTTATCAGACATGAGGAAAAATTCCCTCAGTTCCCTAGTTTATCACTGTCTGGGGAATGTCATTTATTCTTCTTTAGTATCTCCACCCAAAAAAGGGGAGGGGGGACTAATGCTTAAGTTTTTTAATCCCTTACCTATCACATAGCTGAATGGACATCTGTATGAACAAAAACTACAAGTAAAGTTTTCTCCCCTACCTCCCAGTGGAATACCCGGTATCCTTGTTACTTAGTGGTCTGTGGACGGGAACATCAGACTCTGAGTCAGAATCTGCATATGTACGGCATCCCCAGGTGCTTTGTATGTACATAAGATTTTGAGGAGCACGGCCTTGTACCCGTGCAACACCAGGTGTGATCCGTGGACGGGCAGCATCCGCATCACCTGAGCTTGTGGGAAATGCAGATTCCTGAACCTCCCTCCACTCCGGGATGGGGTGCAGGAATCTCTGGTCTAACTAGCCCTCTAGTTGCTTTTAATAGAGACAGAACTTTTAGAAGCACTGTCTTAATGCCAGCGTTTGCAGCTGGAGGTTAGGACATGGGGCTCTAACACTGTGGACTCTTAGCCTTGAGGCAAACAACAGTAGTTAACTTCAAAAAGCTATTCAGCCTTGTTTCATACAGGCACAGAAATTGTAAAAACAATATTTGCAGCAGCAGCAGCGGAAGCTGCTTCCTAGTCTAGCACGTTGCTGAATTTTGCAAAGTTCTTTCTAGACACAGGATGAGACTACGTTTTCTGGCTCATGTAGGGCAATGTGAGACAGAGACAGCTTTCCTAATGCTTTGGCTTCTGTTCCCCCATCATTGGAGGAAAAAAAAAAAACATAAGCTGTGCAAGTCAAAAATTTTAGGCAATCTTGAAACATTTAAAGCATATTTTCATTTTCCTCATTGCCCCAGTATGTGTCAGAGCACATCTGAGAAGTCAGATGGTTAGAGGTGGGCTGCAAACCCCACACTCCCATCTCTTCCTCATCCTCCTGTGCTTTCGCTGGCTACCTGGAGGGGTGTGGTTCTCAACAATACCCATTAGAATCACCCAGGAGCTCTCTGAACACACCTAGATCCCATCCCAGAGCTTTGGTTCGGTTGGTCAGGGGTGGGGCCTGGGCATCCAGGTGTTATAAGCTGCCCAGATGATCCCGACATATGCAGCCCAAATTAGTGCCGCTGGCCTGGATCTTTCTACTCCATAGAATCAGTTATTGCCCTGAGAGGAAGTACAAAAAAATTATAATTGAGGCATTCTTTAATTCACTTAGGTTTGTAACAGAGGGCTCTGTTTGATACTTTGAATCAAGCTTGATCCATAAGTCTTAGAATCAGATACAAATAGATTGAAATCCCAGACATTTCAATGGATAATTTTGTGGTCAGGACCAAATTGCTAACCTCTCCGTATCTATTTCCTCCTCTATAAAACAAGAATAATAAAATCTGTGTCCTAGGAACACATCATTTCTAAGGTGTAGGCGGAGTAATGGTGGTAGAACACATCACCTTCGTTGCCCGTGTCACAGACATCTGGACTTCAGCATTGCCCGCTGTTACCGGCTACCCGCCTGCTCCCTGACTCTCATCTTCATAGACTTCTGATTTGTACTGACGGTGCCTCTGCACCCCTGCCATCTCTTTGTAGATTTCAGCCTGCATCTCCTCTTATCACTAACTTGCTGCTTACTCACTCCTGTTCTCTGTGCTCTAAGACCCACCTATAACTTCTGTTTCCACTACCCTAGAGTGACAGCAGGAGATGGTATTGTTTCACTTCCTTTCTCTTTTTCCTGGACTTGCCCGCTGATCATTCGTTAGCAGCAGAGGCAACATGCAGTATTTATGACCATTAAAGCTACTATAGGCTTCCCTGGTGGCACGGTGGTTGAGAGTCCGCCTGCCGATGCAGGGGACACGGGTTTGTGCCCTGGTCCGGGAAGATCCCACATGCCGCGGAGTAGCTGGGCCCGTGAGCCATGGCTGCTGAGCCTGCGCGTCCGGAGCCTGTGCTCCGCAACGGGAGAGGCCACAGCAGTGAGAGGCCCGCGTACCGCCAAAAAAAAAAAAAAAAGCTACTATGTTCGTTTCCTAGGGCAAACATAACAAGTTACCACAAACTAGGTGGCTTCAAAAGCAGAAATTGATGTTCTCATAGTTATGGAGGCCAGGAGCCACATTCCCTCCAAAGGCTCTAGAGTAAGACCCTTCCCTGCTTCTTCCATCTTCTGGTGGTCCTGGTACTTCTTGACTTCTGGAAGTATAACTCTGATCTCTGCCTCCATCCTAACATGGGCTTCTCCCATGTTCTCCATTTTTCCATTTCTGGCTCTTATAAGGACACTCTCATTGGATTTAGGGCTCACCTTAATCCAGCATGATCTCACCTCAACCCTAACCTTAATTCTATCTACAAAGACCCTATTTCCAAGTTAAGATCACATTCTGAGACTGTGTGTGGAATGTTGGGAGGACACTATTCATCCCACTACACCTAAAAATTGGAAGCAAATTATATAGAATGCAACATATTCACCTTGCTATATTTTCCTTGAAAACCCTCTGGCAGGAAGCAGTGTAGAAGTATTGCTGTTAAGGCAATAGGGCCAAGGTGGTCTAAACTCTAGGTGTCAGGAAGGTTCCAAATGAAAGATTTTGGTAGGTCGAATGATCGCTGGAGCTCTGGTTAAGCCTTACTGAAAGTTGGTAGACACAGCTGCTTACAGTGTAATGATTTGCCATTACACTGATGCCCAAGCCTGTTATTTCCCCAGCTAAGCCAAGGTACTGCCGGCAACCTCTTGTTCGTTTCCCAGGGAAGTGTGGCCAGCAGCAATAGCATATGGTTTCATCATATCAAATTATGTTAATATGAAGAATGTTGGATTTGAGTGGTATTTGCATTGCGGCCAGTTGTTGCCACTGCACTCCATGGTGCAGAATAGATTTAGCTTTTATTAGCCTAAATAGATTAGTCTCGTTTAAGGTCTGTAGGAAGTCATCATGAAAATCATTAAATGGAAAACAGAGCTGATCAACTGATTTTTTTTTTTTTCTCCCCTGTAAGCTCTGAGAGTTGGTGCTAATGGTCTCACCGTGCTAAAATAAGTCTTAGAACCAAGATGCCTTGGGGTCTAAGCTGATTCTTCAGTGTTTACCTAACCCGAAAGAAATACTAACACAGTGTGGGGGTTTGATTTTCTTTAAATGTTACTTAATAAAGGTAAAATAAAAGTAAAATAAAATATTCACCAGCAATATTGTTTCGGTTCTTCATGACACATGAAGGCCTCAAGTAACCAACCAGCTAGTGGTTGCTTCAGGTTTTATCCAGGAAGATGCAGTAGAAGATGCCTTTGTTCTTGTCTTTGGTTGTTCAGATTGTCACCGTGGCTTTCAACACTCACCTGTCTATTTCTGAGACAGCTGAGCAAATTAAGTCTTTCAGTACTAATGGGGACTTTGGGAATCTCATAACATTCATCTGTGTCTTCAGATTCTTATCAAGTTGTGTTATTTTTGTATGATTAATTCTATTACTAGTTTAATACGTTTTATTTTTCATAGAATTTTTGTTCTGATTCTTCATAGCCATTCAGGAAATGTAAATTTCATCATGGCATGGTGGGAAAAGCATATAAAATGGGGATCTGGTCTTGTCAATCCAGTGACCTTAGACAAGCCCAAGCCACTTATCTTCCCTGAACTTCACGTCCCTCATATAGCATGAGAATGATGCTAGCTCAAACAACCTCATAAGATGAAGGTGAGGAGTGCAGTGAGATCATGTGTTCAGCAGGGCTTTCTGAACTGCTCTGCATATTGACGTGTTGTCTCATAATTGTTATTATTATTGGTCCACACACCCCCATGATCATTCAGAAAATCCATTAGCATCAAAGGGAATGATGCTTACACCTACAGAAATGAAAAATATTTCCTATTACATGAAAGGCTTCACTGGTTTTTACCAATAGTTTGTTTCATACATGATTAGACAACCAACATAAGAATCCAGCAATTTTTTTCCCACAGTTTATCGTGAGAATATTTGAAACATCTAAAAAGACTGAAAAAAAACACCCGCACACTCACCATCAGGATTCTACAGTTCACACTTTACTGAATTGGTTTCATAGCATAACCAAACCTGGTCATTTGAATTCTTTTTCAGCCATCCCAGAAATGAATTCCCAATCATTCCCTAAGCACTTTACCATGGTTTTTAATATCTTACTTAGGAAATCTGAACATAAAGGGAAGTAAATTAAGTGGGAAAGTAGTTGCTTTGTTAAGAGTGTTCAATTTCTAAAAGTACCCATTCTGACATTTCCTTTAAATGGTGTCATGGAACAGGTAATTGACCAACACATGCTTGTGATTAATCTATAAGTACTGCCTTTACTGACATGATGCTACCAGGGAACTTGCCCTCATAACTGTTGATGAAAAAGGCTGTGAAGTGAGCAAATGAGAGAGGATTTTTATTTACAGGCAGAATAAGCACGTAATATGATCAACTTGAATTTTACAAATATCTTTATAGTCTTATCTCCAGATGGAGAAGAAATAGGACCTTGTCTCGTTGGCTGGTTTTCTTAGAAAGTCCCTGGTTAACTAAACTTCTATCAGTAGCCTTTTGCAAATCAAGAAGAGGAGGGGAGAAAAAGTGTGTGTGTGTGTGTGTGTGTGTGTGTGTGTGTGTGAAAACATATATATATATTTCAACTAACTTCTTTTTTTTTTAACATCTTTATTGGAGTATAATTGCTTTACAATGGTGTGTTACTTTCTGCTTTATAACAAAGTGAATCAGTTATACATATACATATGTTCCCATATCTCTTCCCTCTTGCGTCTCCCTCCCTCCCACCCTCCCTATCCCACCCCTCTAGGTGGTCACAAACCACCGAGCTGATCTCCCTGTGCTATGCGGCTGCTTCCCACTAGCTATCTGTTTTACGTTTGGTAGTGTATATATGTCCATGCCACTCTCTCACTTTGTCACAGTTTACCCTTCCCCCTCCCCATATCCTCAAATCCATTCTCTAGTAGGTCTGTGTCTTTATTCCCGTCTTCCCCCTAGGTTCTTCATAACCTTTTTTTTTTCCTTAGATTCCATATATATGTGTTAGCATATGGTATTTGTTTTTCTCTTTCTGACTTACTTCACTCTGTATGACAGACTCTAGGCCCATCCACCTCAATACAAATAGCTCAATTTCGTTTCTTTTTATGGTTGAGTAATATTCCATTGTACATATGTGCCATATCTTTATCCATTCATCTGTCGATGGACACTTAGGTTGCTTCCATGTCCTGGCTGTTGTAAATAGAGCTGCAATGAACATTTTGGTACATGACTCGTTTTGAATTATGGTTTTCTCAGGGTATATGCCCAGTAGTGGGATTGCTGGGTCGTATGGTAGTTCTATTTTTGTTTTTGAAGGACCCTCCATACTGTTCCCCATAGTGGCTGTATCAATTTACATTCCCACCAGTAGTACAAGAGGGTTCCCTTTTCTCCACACCCTCTCCAGCATTTATCGTTTGTAGATTTTTTGATGATGGCCATTCTGACCGGTATGAGATGATATCTTGTTGTAGTTTTGATTTGCATTTCTCTAATGATTAATGATGTTGAGCATTCTTTCATGTGTTTGTTGGCAATCTGTATATCTTCTTTGGAGAAATGTCTATTTAGGTCTTCTGCCCATTTTTGGAATGGGTTGTTTGTTTTTTTGTTATTGAGTTACATGAGCTCCTTGTAAATCTTGGAGATTAATCCTTTGTCAGTTGCTTCATTTGCAAATATTTTCTCCCATTGTGAGGGTTGTCTTTTGATCTTGTTTATGGTTTCCTTTGCTGTGCAGAAGCTTTTAAGTTTCATTAGATCCCATTTCTTTATTTTTGTTTTTATTTCCATTTCTCTAGGACGTGGGTCAAAAAGGATCTTGCTGTGATTTATGTCATAGAGTGTTCTGCCTATGTTTTCCTCTAAGAGTTTGATAGTGTCTGGCCTTACATTTAGGTCTTTAATCCATTTTGAGTTTATTTTTGTGGATGGTGTTAGGGAGTGTTCTAATTTCATACCTTTACATGTACCTGTCCATTTTTCCCAGCACCACTTATTGAAGAGGCTGTCTTTTCTCCACTGTATATTCTTGCCTCCTTTATCAAAGATAAGGTGACCCTATGTGCGTGGGTTTATCTCTGGGCTTTCTATCCTGTTCCATTGATCTATCTTTCTGTTTTTGTGCCAGTACCATTACTGTCTTGATTACTGTAGCTTAGTAGTATAGACTGAAGTCAGGGAGCCTGATTCCTCCGGCTCCATTTTTCGTTCTCAAGATTGTTTTGGCTCTTCAGGGTCTTTTGTGTTTCCATACAGATTGTGAAAGTTTTTGTTCTAGTTCTGTGAAAAATGCCAGTGGTAGTTTGATAGGGATTGCATTGAATCTGTAGATTGCTTTGGGTACTAGAGTCATTTTCACAATGTTGATTCTTACAGTCCAAGAACATGGTATATTTCTCCATCTATTTGTATCATCTTTAATTTCTTTCATCAGTGTCTTATAATTTTCTGAATACAGGTCTTTTGTCTCCTTAGGTAGGTTTATTTCTAGATATTTTATTCTTTTTGTTGCAATGGTAAATGGGAGTGTTTTCTTATTTCACTTTCAGATTTTTCATCATTAGTGTATAGGAATGCCAGAGACTTCTGTGAATTAATTTTGTGTCTTGCCACTTTACCAAATTCATTGATTAGCTCTAGTATTTTTCTGGTAGTATCTTTAGGATTCTCTATGTAGAGTATCATGTCATCTGCAAACAGTGACAGCTTTACTTCTTCTTTTCCGATTTGGATTCCTTTTATTTCCTTTTCTCCTCTGATTGCTGTGGCTAAAACTTCCAAAACTATGTTGAATAATAGTGGTGAAAGTGGGCAACCTTGTCTTGTTCCTGATCCTAGTGGAAATGGTTTCAGTTTTTCACCATTGAGGACGATGTTGGCTGTGGGTTTGTCGTACATGGCCTTTATTATGTTGAGGAAAGTTCCCTCTATGCCTACTTTCTGCAGGGTTTTTATCATAAATGGGTGTTGAATTTTGTTGAAAGCTTTCTCTGCATCTATCGAGATGATCATATGGTTTTTCTCCTTCAATTTGTTAATATGGTGTATCACGTTGATTGATTTGCATATATTGAAGAATCCTTGCATTGCTGGAATAAACCCCACTTGATCATGGTGTATGATCCTTTTAATGTGCTGTTGGATTCTGTTTGCTAGTATTTTGTTGAGGATTTTTGCATCTACGTTCATCAGTGATATTGGCCTGTAGTTTTCTTTCTTTGTGACATCTTTGTCTGGTTTTGGTATCAGGGTGATATTGGCCTCGTAGAATGAGTTTGGGAGTGTTCCTCCCTTGCTATATTTTGGAAGAGTTTGAGAAGGGTAGGTGTTAGCTTTTCTCTAAATGTTTGATAGAATTCACCTGTGAAGCCATCTGGTCCTGGGCTTTTGTTTGTTGGAAGATTTTTAATCAAAGTTTCAATTTCAGTGCTTGTGATTGGTGTGTTCATATTTTCTATTTCTTCCTGTTTCAGTCTCGGCAGGTTGTGCATTTCTAAGAATTTGTCCATTTCTTCCAGGTTGACCATTTTATTGGCATAGAGTTACTTGTAGTAATCTCTCATGATCCTTTGTATTTCTGCAGTGTCAATTGTTACTTCTCCTTTTTTATTTCTAATTCTATTGATTTGAGTCTTCTCCCTTTTTGTCTTGATGAGTCTGGCTAGTGGTTTATCTATTTTGTTTATCTCCTCAAAGAACCAGGTTTTAGTTTTATTGATCCTTGTTATTGTTTCCTTCATTTGTTTTTCATTTATTTCTGCTCTGATCTTTATGATTTCTTTCCTTCTGCTAACTTTGGGGGTTTTTTGTTCTTCTTTGTCTAATTGCTTTAGATGTAAGATTAGGTTGTTTATTTTAGATTTTACTTGTTTCTTGAGGTAGGATTGTATTGCTATAAACTTCCCTCTTAGACCTGCTTTTGCTGCAACCCTTAGGTTTTGGGTTGTTGTGTTGTCATTGTCATTTGTTTCTAGGCAATTTTTTGATTTCCACTTTGATTTCTTCAGTGGTAACTTGGTTATTTAGTAGTGTATTGTTCAGCTTCCATGTGTTTGTATTTTTTACAGATCTTTTCCTGTAATTGATATCTAGTCACATAGCGTTGTTGTCAGAAAAAATACTTGATACGATTTCAATTTTCTTAAATTTACCAAGGCTTGATTTGTGACCCAAGATATGATTTATCCTGGAGAATGTTCCATGAGCACTTGAGAAAAATGTGTATTCTGTTCTTTTTGGATGGAATGTCCTAGAAATATCAATTAAGTCCATTCAGTTTAATGTATCATTTAAAGCTTGTGTTTCCTTATTTACTTGCATTTTGGATGATGTGTCCATTGGTGAAAGTGGGGTGTTAAAGTCCCCTGCTATGATTGTGTTACTGTCGATTTCCCCTTTTATGGCTGTTAATATTTGCCTTATGTATTGAGGTGCTCCTATGTTGGGTGCATAAATATTTACAGTTGTTATAGCTTCTTCTTGGATCGATCCCTTGATCATTATGTAGTGTCCTTCTTTGTCTCTTGTAATAGTCTTTATTTTAAAGTCTATTTTGTCTGATATGAGAATTGCTATTCCAGCTTTCCTTTGATTTCCATTTGCATGGAATATCTTTTTCCATCCCCTCACTTTCAGTCTGTATGTGTCCCTAGGTCTGAAGTGGGTCTCTTGTAGACAGCATATATATTGGTCTTGTTTTTGTATCCATTCAGCCAGTCGGTGTCTTTTGGTGGGAGCATTTAATCCATTTATATTTAAGGTAATTATCTATATGTATGTTCCTTTTCCCATTTCCTTAATTGTTTTGGGTTTGTTATTGTAGGTCTTTTCCTTCTCTTGTGTTTCTTGCCTAGAGAAGGTCCTTTAGCATTTGTTGTAAAGCTGGTTTGGTGGTGCTGAACTCTCTCAGCTTTTGCTTGTCTGTAAAGGTTTTAATTTCTCCATCAAATCTGAATGAGATCCTTGCTGGGTAGAGTATTCATGGTTGCCGGTTTTTCTCCTTCATCACTTTAAAGATGTCCTTCCAGTCCCTTCTGGCTTGCAGAGTTTCTGCTGAAAGATCAGCTGTTAACCTTATGGGGATTCCCTTGTGTGTTATTTGTTGTTTTTCCCTTGCTGCTTTTAATATGTTTTCTTTGTAGTTAATTTTTGATAGTTTGATTAATATGTGTCCTGGCATGTTTCTCCTTGGATTTCTCCTGTTTGGGACTCGCTGTGCTTCCTGGACTTGATTAACTATTTCCTTTCCCATATTAGGGAAGTTTTCAACTATAATGTCTTCAAATATTTTCTCAGTCTCTTTCTTTTACTCTTCTTCTTCTGGGACCCCTGTAATTTGAATGTTGGTGCGTTTAATGTTGTCCCAGAGTTCTCTGAGACTGTCCTCAGTTCTTTTCATCTTTTTTCTTTATTCTGCTCTGCAGTAGTTATTTCCATTATTTTATCTTCCAGGTCACTTATCCATTCTTCTGCCTCAGCTATTCTGCTATTAATCCCTTCTAGAGTATTTTTAATTTCATTTATTGTGTTGTTCATCATTGTTTGTTTCCTCTTTAGTTCTTCTAGGTCCTTGTTAAATGTTTCTTGCATTTTCTGTATTCTATATCCAAGATTTTTGATCATCTTTACTATCATTATTCTGAATTCTTTTTCAGGTAGACTGCCTATTTCCTCTTCATTTGTTAGGTCTGGTGCGTTTTTACCTTGCTCCTTCATCTGCTGTGTGTTTTTTTGTCTTCTCATTTTGCTTATCTTACTGTGTTTGGGGTCTCCTTTTTGCAGGCTGCAGGTTCGTGGTGTCTGTCCCCAGTGGCTAAGGTTGGTTCAGTGGGTTGTGTAGGCTTCCTGGTGGAGGGGACTAGTGCCTGTGTTCAGGTGGATGAGGCTGGATCTTGTCTTTCTGGTGGGCAGGTCCACGTCTGCTGGTGTGTTTTGGGTTGTCTGTGGCCTTATTATGATTTTAGGCAGCCTCCCTGCTAATGGGTGGGGTTGTGTTCCTGTCTTGCTAGTTGTTTGGCATAGGGTGTCCAGCACTGTAGCTTGCTGGTCGTTGAGTGAAGCTGGGTCTTTGTGTTGAGTTGGAGATCTCTGGGAGATTTTCGCCGTTTGATATTACGTGGAGCTGGGAGGTCTCTTGTGGACCAGTGTCCTGAAGTTGGGTCTCCCACCTCAGAGGCACAGCACTGACTACCGGGTGCAGCACCAAGAGCCCTTCATCCACACGGCTCAGAAAGGGAAAGAAAGAAAGGGAAAGAAAGAAAGAAAGAGAGGAAGGGTGGAAGGGAGGGAGGAAGGGAGGAAGGAAGGGGAAAAAATAAAGTAAGATAAAAAGAAGTTATTAAAATAAAAAATAATTATTAAGGAAAAAAATTTTTTTAAAGTAAAAAAAAAACAATAACAACAATGGAAAAAAAACATGGATGGACAGAACCCTAGGACAAATGGTGAAAGCAAAGCTATAGAGACAAAATCTCACACAGAAGAATACACATACACACTCACAAAAAAGAGGAAAAGGGGAAAAAATAATATATCTTGCTCCCAAAGTCCACCTCCTCAATTTGGGATGATTCGTTGTCTACTCATGTATTCCACAGATGCAGGTACATCAAGTTGATTGTGGAGATTGAATCCACTGCTCCTGAGGCTGCTGGGAGAGATTTCCCTTTCTCTTCTTTGTTCGCGGAGCTCCCGGGGCTCAGCTTTGGATTTGACCCCGCCTCTGCGTGTAGGTCGCCGGAGGGCGTCTGTTCTTCGCTCAGACAGGACGGGGTTAAAGGAGCCACTGATTTGGGGGCTCTGGCTCACTCAGGCCAGGGGGGAGGGAGGGGCGCGGAGTGCGGGGCGAGCCTGCGATGTCAGAGGCCTGCGTGACGTTGCACCAGCCTGAGGCGCGCCGTGCGTTCTCCCGGGTAAGTTGTCCCTGGATCCCGGGACCCTGGCAGTGGCGGGCTGCACAGGCTACCCGGAAGGGAGGTGTGGAGAGTGACCAGTGCTCGCACACAGGCTTCTTGGTGGCGGCAGCAGAGGCCTTAGCGTCTCATGCCTGTGTCTGGAGTCCACACTTTTAGCCGCAGCTCGCGCCCGTCTCTGGAGCTCCTTGAAGTGGCGCTCTTGATCCCCTCCCCTCGCGAACCAGGAAACAAAGAGGGAAGAAAAAGTCTCTTGCCTCTTCGGTAGCTCCAGACTTTTTCCCGGACTCCCTCCTGGCTAGACGTGGTGCACTAACCCCTTCAGGCTGTGTTCATGCAGCCGACCCCAGTCCTCCCCCTGTGATCCGAGCGAAGCCCGAGCCTCAGCTCCGAGCCCCGCCCGCCCCGGCGGGTGAGCAGACAAGCCTCTCGGCCTGGTGAGCGCTGGTCGGCACCGATCCTCTGTGCGAGAATCTCTCCACTTTGCCCTCCTCAGCCTTGTTGCTGCGCTCCCCTCCGTGGCTCCGAAGCTTCCCCCCTCCGCCACCCGCAGTCTCCGCCAGTGAAGGGGCTTCTAGCGTGTGGAAACTTTTCCTCCTTCACAGCTCCCTCCCACTGGTGCAGGTCCCGTCCCTATACTTTTGTCTCTGTTTATTCTTTTTTCTTTTGCCCTACCCAGGTACGTGGGAAGTTTCTTGCCTTTTGGGAGGTCTGAGGTCTTCTGCCAGTGTTAAGTGGGTGTTCTGTAGGAGCAGTTCCACGTGTAGATGTATTTCTGATGCATCTGTGACGAGGAAGGTGATCTCCGCGTCTTACTCTTCCGCCGTCTTCCTCTCAACTAACTTCTATATAGTATAGCCAGCTAGGCTTTTGGAGAAAGCCCAGAGGGGCTTGAAACGAAGAAATTATTTTTCTTTTGTCTGCAGAAAATCATCTGCAGCCAACCCCATATATTGTGTAAGAATCATTAATTATCTGAAGTCTTTATTTTTTGAAGTCCATTAAAATTCCAGATGTTTTCTTCAGCAATCCATCAATTCTCATAATGTGTTTGGGACAGATTTTAATTTAGATGCAACGTTTCAAGAATTCATTTATTATATCTGGGTTATGAGGTCAGTTTAAAACCAACAGGCTGGAAGGGCTTATCCACATGGATGGAGGAGTCGTGAGGGACTGCTGAATGAGAGAGCAATTACAGCTAGTGACACTTGTTTACCAGCTTTGCTTGGTACTGAGAAACTTGTCTGAGCACCAGGCTGTTTCAGAATGACATCAATATAGGGATAAGCCTTGGGTTTTAAAGGAGGATTCTGAATTTACTTTCTAAGTAAAGGCAGGCACCGATGGCCATCTTGGTTGTCACCTAGACTGTTCTTTGTAATAGGGCTTATTTGGGGTAAGTATTTTGAGACGTTTGATGGGCTGCTGTCTGTTTTGATCTTGCCTCGGTCCACTCCTTGGTGGATAAGCAGGAGAGAAGGTAATGACTTACGACAGATCTGCTGACGGGGGCTGAACTACATTAACTACTCTGTCGCTCAGATCTTTAGAGAGCTGCCTTTGCCTGAAATAGATTTGACTTTACTTGCTAACAAAGGTAGTCTCAGATTTATTTCTTTTCATTAAATACAAGAGAAGAGGAAAAACATCCCAACATCCCATCAAAAGATACCAAGAGGGTTTCCCTGGTGGCGCAGTGGTTGAGAGTCCGCCTGCCGATGCAGGGGACACGGGTTTGTGCCCCGGTCCGGGAAGATCCCACGTGCCGCTGAGTGGCTGGGCCCGTGAGCCACGGCCTCTGAGCCTGCATGTCCAGAGCCTGTGCTCCATGACGGGAGAGGCCACAGCAGTGAGAGGCCCGCGTACCGCAAAAAAAAAAAAAAAAAGATACCAAGAAGGGAGAAAAGTCTGGCTTGACAGCCCAAGCAAATGATAGCTATCATTCTTGAGAGAAGCAGAATTGCTGATCTGGCAAGATTAGTGGTGGGAGCTGGATGAGTGTAGACAGAGAACTGCTGTTCTTGGGGAATTTTTGAGGTTCTTATTCTAAGTCATTTTTGCCCTGTCTGGATAGTGCAGCTCTTGCTTAGAGATGTTCTAGTGAGAAAAGGAAGAGGGAGAAAGAAGACTCTCTAAGCTTGCAAGTTAAATGGCCCTTTAAAAGGAACTGTTCAAATAAAGCAGATGTTTTTCTTCGTGCTTTGCAAGGGTCCTGTCCTACTCACAACGTTGGGTGTACTTTATCTTAGCTTAAACACTCTAAAATGGGCTGGTGAAAATCTGACACATCAACTCTAACAAGAGTGACACAACACAGTTGAATAGTTTCCACTGTTGAAATTCTAATGCAACTAAATGATAAGTGTTTGCTCATTACACAGCTGCTTTGTGCTATCACTGGACAAGGAGATGTGGAGAGGCAGAAGAAATTTAAAGCATGGCTCCCACTTCTCCGGAGCTTCTGGTTTAGTTGGGGAATCAGAATTCCTCACCCCTATGAATGTGAGAACAGTAGAGGACCTTTGGTACCTGAACACTGACTGTGATGGTTCAGAAGATTTGCAGTTTAAGAGTTGAGGATTCAGCTGAGGGCTGGAGGATTCGAGAAACTTTAGCCAAGAGGTGGGTCCTGAACTGGGACGTTGTAGGATATGTAGAAATGGAGAAGGTGGGGTAGAAAGTGCCCCAAACAAGGAACATAACGTAAGTGAAGACACCAAAGGATTGTTCATGAGATGATGGGATTAGTTTAGGTAAGTGAAGGAATGGAGAGTGAGAAGTAAGGTTCACAGGGCACAGGACTCCCACGGAGGTCTTAAACTTTGGCGGAACTGTTTCCTTTCTAACAGAGCCGCGAAAGGGTACACTCTAATCAATGCTCTTTTTTTTTTTTTAAAGTTCCAAAACACAGGGAGAGTGGGCTTTGGTAGTTCACAGTCAAGATTAGAGGGCAGAGAGCCTGGGGTCAGAGAGGCCAGCCAAGGCAGGGGTTCAGTAATCCAGGTCTGAAAGGAAGACAGTTTCCGGTGAGTATTTCTCTCCAGACAGAAGCTTCAGGTAGTAACCTCATGGCTGCCTGAGGTTTGGTGACCTCAACCTTTTGCTCCGATTTGAAGTCATTCTTCGGATTGTCATGATTGGCCGAACACACCACATGGGCTTACTTTCTGGGATAAGTGTGCTCATAAATCATCATCAGGTTTTCGTCTCTGAGCCCTCACGGGCAGCCACTGGATGGGGGCTTTCATCACCTCTGTCCGCAAGAGCAGCCATTTGGCTGTAGCATGTTCATATTTGTTTAAAGATTGGACAGTACTTTTCTCACTTACGACCTTTTTAGACACACAGGAGCTCTGTCAGTTAAAGTCCTGCTTCGGGGAGAAGGCAACACACAGCTAACTCATTACGGGTTATCTATGTCATTATGTCTTTTTTGGATTGTACATATTGGAAATACAGCCTTTTGAGGAGGAAAAAGAAAAATCCATCTAGGCTTCTAGTTTCCCTTTCTTTTTCTTCCTCATTTTTATCTACTTTTTTACCTCCATAGTTACAGCTATTCCCATGATGGATGGTAATATCTTTGGAGTCCAGAATACCCTGGGTATTCACTTGCAAATAGCCACGAAGTCAAATTCAGATAACTGCACTTCAGCGAGAGCCATTCTGTGCTCTCCCCATCGAACACACACTACTTCTCTTTGCCCCATTTCAACCACAGGAGCTTAATAGCTTCTTCCTTTTTATTCCACAAAGCATTTTTTAATTTGTTCTCCCCTTGGTTGTTCCAAGGTCAAGGCTGCCTATCAGGTGCTTGCAGAAGTGCTCTGGTGACCTTGCTTGCTGTGTTTGCCCCTGGCTTCCAAGGCTTTGTCCAGAATGAGCAGCTTGCCTGAGCGAGAGAGGGCTGGACAGTATGCAGATTTCTTACCTCTTGAACAAGAAGTATCCCTTTTTCTCCCATCCTTTCCAAGTTTTACTTTAGAGCCAAAAGAAATCTCTGACACATAGTAGGCACTCATTGCTTGAAAGAGTTACATGGAAATTGCCAGCAGTTATGCTAAAGTATGGCCTCTGGCTTCCAGTTAGGAACAGGGCATATGGAAGTCAACCTACGTTGTTTGCCAAGGAAAGTAGCTTTGAATTTTAGGGTTCTTTAAATAAACATTTTATTTTAGAAAGGTTTGAGATTTTCAGAAAAGTGGCAAAGATGGTACAGTTGCCATACACCCCATACCCCGTTTTCCTTCTTATTAGTACCTTATATTAGTATGGTGAATTTGTTACAATCAATGAACCCATATTGACACACTCCTATTAATTAGAGTCCATGCTTTATTCAGATTGCCTTGTTTTTCACCTAAATGTCTTCTGTTCCCGGACTCCATCCAGGACACCCCATTATGTTTCATTGTCTCTTCCGGCTCCTCTTGGCTGTAACAGTTTCTCAGACTTTCTTTTTTTTAAATGACATTGACAGCAGGTTAGCTATGTTGTAGAATGTCCTGCAATATGGATTAGTCTGACGTTTTTCTCGTAATTTGACTAGGGGAGGAAGACCACAGAGGTAAAGCGCCTTTCTCATCATGTCACGTCAGGTGTGTATGCTATCAGCTTGACTTATCACCGTCACCGTTAACCCTGATTGCCTGGCCGAGGCTGTGTTTTGTCAGATTTCTCCACTAGAAAGTCACTCTTTTCCTCTGCTTTCCATAGTCTACTCTTTGGAAGCAATTCATTATGCACAGCACACGCACTCAGGGGTGGGGAGAGAAAAAAAAGAAGTGGGGAGTTACGCTACACCTCCTTGAGGATGGAGTGTCTGCATCAATGATTTGGAATGCTTCTGCCTGAAAGATTTGTCTCTTTCCTCCCAGTTTTTGTATGTATTCACTCATTTATTTATGTCAGTATGAACTCATGGATTTTTACTGTATACAGTAGATTATAATCCAATACTATCTTTATTTTCTTGCTCAAGTTGTTCCAGCTTTGGCCATTGGGAGCTCCTGTATCACCATCTTTGTGATTTTGTTTTGGTTTTTTTTAGCACTTATTTTCTGACACTCCCAGATGCTCCAACCTCCATCTTTATATTTCCTGCCGCAGTTCTAGAATCAGACATTTTTCCAAGAAGCTCCAGTTCCTGTTATTAGAGAGAACAGTGTTGACAGCCAGGATCTGGGGATTTGATATGCTTGTTGCTGCTTGGGCGTCATTACTTCTAGGCCCTCTCAGCTGACAGAGAAAGGAAATCTGTGTGTGTACTAACCCTTGTATATATCCATATCTATATATATATATTTCTGTATGTGGCCACTTATTAAGCTAAAACTGAGGTAATACTGATGTCTCTGACTCACATGCGTTGCCGTATGGATCATTCTAGCCTCTTCTTCTTGCTTATCTGTAGCCTTCCTCTCCAACAGTGGAAGAACCTGGCTCCTACCACCCATAATCCATTTCCCTAACTGTTCGATCCCAGCTTACATGCATAGCAATATCAGAATCGATAATCCATGCCCTGTGGGAAACAATTTTATCAACCAGTCACAGTCCTTATGTGCGGTTCCTTTTGCCTGTAGTTTTACAAACTCTACTAATTTCCAAAATTACTTGGGTCAGCACTTTTTTCTCCCACCTTCCTTTCAAGAGGGTTATTTTTTACATTTGTGATAAAGTTACATGGTTTTGTCACATTCCGCACTTCATCCTGGGATCCCTTAACCTCCTAAATGAATTTTTTCAAATTTGCATGTATTAAGGTTCATTCTTTGTGCTTTAAAGTTCTGTGGGTTTTGACAAACACATAATGTCATGTATTTACCATTAGAGTATCACCAAAATGATTTTCACCACCCCCCAAATTCCCTATATTTCATCTCCTCAGCATTTGTCCCCTCTCCCAATGCCTCTGACGATCACTAATCGTTTTACTGTCTCCACAGTTTTGCAGCTTCCAGAAATCGTATAATTGGCATCATGCAGTATTTAGCTTTTTCAGACTGGCTTCTTTAAATTAGCACTGAGTAACATTCATGGCTTTTCATGGCTTGACAGCTCATTCCTTTTGCTCACTGAGTAATACTCCATGGTATGGATTACGGATGTGGTGTATGATACAGAAATACCTCAGTTTGTTTATCCCTTCACCTATCGAAGGATATCTTGGTTGCTTCCACCACAAGTAGAGCTGCTATAAACATCCACAAACAGGTTTCTGTGTGGTGATAAGTCTGCAAATCAGTTGGATATTGTTTTTAACTGTGTAGCGGAGTTGTGTGGATGAGGGGGTTGTGGATGGTGGTGAGGACAGACTCACAAATTAACTCACAAATTAACTCACAAATTAAGTACATGATGTGGTAAGTGCTTTAATAAACGTATGAATATAAGTAAACTGTTGAATCTAAGAAAAAGGCAAAAGTAAAAATACTTAAATTTACTCTTAGGTTCTATTTTAAAACTTACTCAAGTTCCATTAAAAAAAAAAAAACAACTTAGCGTTCTTTTCCAGGAAAACACCCTCCCTCCAGCTCCACCCATCTCTCCCCCCACCACCAAAAAAAATAATAAAACCAACTTGCTGAAGACATTCTGCTACAGCATGAGTCAGGTGGCCCAAAATATTCTGTCTGAAAAAAGAGAGTCATAGGGCTTCCCTGGGGGCGCAGTGGTTAAGAATCCGCCTGTCAGTGCAAGGGACCACGGGTTCGATCCCTGGTCCGGGGAGATCCCACGTGCCGCGAAGCAACTAAGCCTGTGTGCCACAACTACTGAGCCTGCGCTGTAGAACCTGCGAACCACAACTACTGAAGCCCACACGCCTAGAGCCCGTGCTCCACAACAAGAGAAGCCACTGCAGTGAGAAGCCTGCGCACTGCAACAAAGAGTAGCCCCTGCTCACTGCAACTAGAGAAAGCCCGCACAGCAACGAAGGAAGACCCAACACAGCCAAAAATAAATAAATAAATAAACAAAAAAAACCCCAAAAAACTATTAAAAAAAAAAAAAAGAGGGTCATAGGAATTCACTGGTGGCAGACTCCTTCACAGCTTAAAAGTAGGGGAGAAAATCCACTTAAGGGTGAAAAAACAGATCTTACCCAGGAGAAGAAAAAGAAAAAAGGCATAGGGATTTTTAATTGTCTGGAAATCTGGGATTAATAGGACGAAGGAACAGATATAAATCTTTCACCAAGTCCTTCAGAGTTAAAGACAAGTAAATTTATTCTGGAATTTGAGGTTCCTCCCCCAGAGATTTCTTATAGAAAGAGCTAAACCCAAAGGAAATAGCCACATGTCAAATGAAATCCTGCTTTGTCAAGAGCTAAACCTGTGTCTTTCAAGAAGAGCTTTTGTGTTCAGCTTCCAGGAAGAGATGCCAGGGGGCCACGAGGAGGACTCGTGTTTCCTGCTCCTGCACGTTTGAATGTTAGCTGGCTGGCTCTACTGAGCCATTTGGAACCTGACGTATTCACCAGTCAGTGGTGAAGAAGGTGGAGAAAGAGTGTTTACTGCCTGGGAGATGGAATGCACAAGAATTGGTCTGTGCACACCCTTCTTGAATGTGTAGTAACCTGCATTTAGTAAAATATAACACAAGCTCAGAGGCTTGATTCGATGAGCAAGTTCTCTTCATTTCTAGAGGAATTACTAGGAAGGAGTGTAGGTGGAGGGGCCACATTGTAAATACAGAAAGAACTTTCTCCAGCACTCTGGATAACAAGAAGTTTGTGAGCTGCAAGTGATCAGAAACTTTTCGACGCATAGAACATAAATAAGAGAAAATTAAAGATTTCTCCTTAAGTGAAAAACAAAACAACAATCAGAGATAAGTTATAATTTATAATGTTACAATTTAGTTGGTGAATGTTTTTAATTAGTCCCTGGGTAACGGTATTTTTAAAAATCTTGCTGTAGTACTTATATTTGTCTAAAATGCAGTCATTATTTATGTGATTAGTAATATATTTATAATGTCTACTTCCTTATGGAGTAGTTGTATAGAAATAATCATACGTGACTGGATTAAAAGCTATTTTTACTCTTTCTCAACTAGGTATATCGAGGGAAAACCAAGGTAATAAGCTTATGAAACTACTGACCAGGTTGACCTCATGAATACTAACCCTATTGCAGACCTTGTACCTGGCTAGAAATAATCAACTGCTTTAGAGCTAGCTTAGCAAATACAAATAGTTCAAGTACTGGCCAAAATTTTAGGTTTATTTGAATGCTACTTCTTTATTTCTTTCAGGTCCTGGACATAATAGGCATAGGCTGGTTTACTTAGATGACAGAAATGTAACAAAGCAAACAAGGAATGTTGTAACCGAACTCATGCACAAGGGACAAATATTCTTTGTAAGTCGTAACTCTGTTTGGTAAATGACTGATTGTGTATGGTTAACCTTCAGTATGAATATTCCCCAGCTAATGTTGGTATTCTCTGTCATGTAAAGACTAGACTACAGTAGAATTTTAGAGCTAGAATTTTAATCCAACTCTGAGTGAAGTCAAGCTCAACAGGTTTAGTGTCTTATCTTAGGAAAAACATCTAATAAATGGCACCTCTAGCAGTAGAATCCAGTTATCTCTCCTGCTGACCCACTTCTCTTTCTTTTCTACCTGCAGTATTATTTAAAGCTTGCTACCCTTTCATGTACTGAATAATTTATTTACACTGGATTTTTAACAGCACCAACATTTGTACTATAAGAAAAATACTTTGTTCTGCTGAACTTCCAGGAAAGTATCATCTTGAACCACCTCCGATTTAGGATGCCTTTACTTTTGCTTTTGCTCCTTCCTCTAAAGGCAGAGCACGTTTCACTCCAAAACAAAATAACAAGCATCTCTCTTCTAATTTATGGTTTTCAGAATTTCAGAGTGTTTCTTTTTCTCTTGCTGTCCAGAATGCTGTCTGAAAAGTCACAGTGATTTAAATAATTGATGGCTACTTTATGAAATTGTCAGGCTGGATCCATCTTCCTGCTTCCCCCAACTCCAAGTCCTTGAGCAGCTAATCCTTTTATGATGTATGCTTTTTTTTTTTTTTTAACCTTCCTGGTTTCATTTAGATAATTCTGTTATTCACCCTGGAATATAATTGCCATTATACAGTGGGGGAAGAGGGTGGATTCTGGTGGGCCCCCTGCTGTTGGCATCTGAAGGTTGTAAAATGTCAGTCATGCTCTAGCCTCTGATTTCTTTGCCACCCCACCTTTTAAAGATTTCATTATATCTGTGAAAAAGCATAATTTGAAATGTGACTTCAGATTATTTTGGAAGATAAAAGGTTAATCCATTGTTAAACATGAACAAGCATGGTACAGTGGAAAAAACTTCGGACTGGAATTCAGGGATCTTTATTCAGCTGAACAAACAATTTCTGAATGCCTGCTGTATACCAGGCACTGGACTGGTATAAGCATGAAGAAGTACAAAGACTTAAATGAAAAGTGCTGCGGGAGTGGATATCGTGGTGATGTGCCACCCAACTTGTGACTTTGGGCAGTGACCTCTCTGGGCCTCAATTTCTCATCTAAATAAAGGATATTGTGCCTCTTCAGAATGTCCTTCTAGCTATAACATCCCATGATGCTCTGAAAACAGACCATAAGGTAGCAGCCACGTTCCTTCTTTGTAAGATTTAATTGGAAGATTGGGAGGTAGTAAAAGGTATAAATTTTCTGTGACAGAAGTCAGTTTGTCGCCTCTGAAATCAAAGATGGTCCAGCCTCAAAGCTCTTAAACAAAGGATTCCTTTTTTAAAAAAAAATATATTTTCTACCTGCTAAGTCCAGTATGCCCAAAGCAGGGTGTGTTTGGGGGCAGAAGGTAACAGTTTCTAAGCAACTGAAAGTTGTTATCAAAGGAGCAGTAACTTTCCCTCTCAAATTACTGCCTGACATCTTTTTTTTTTTTTTTTTTTTTTTTTGCCTGACATCTTTTTGCTAGCTCATGGAGCTGCTTTTCCAGTGAGGATTCTGATTCTAACACGTGTTTTTCACAAGGCTGAATTTTGCTGTCCATTGGCTAGAAGGAAAGGTCACAAAATGGTTCTCGTGCTTCTTTATATATTGTTCTTCCTCTTTGGAAGTGCGTAGTTTGGATACGGTGAAACTTGCCAATTCAAGAATATAGGAATAAACGCAATGATGAATCAGGCTTTGTAACTTTTAAGAGGAAATGGTATTCATCTCTTGTCAGATCCTCATAGTGCTGGATAAAGTAAACCCAAAATGACAGCATATAGCCTGTTACAAATGGAACACAAATAACACATGATAAAATAGAAATTTAGAGTGGATTTTATAGCATATCTATTTTCAGGGAGCAAATCATAATCCATTTGCCCTATTGGAAAAACAGTTTTCCTGTTACACAGGGAAAGTGGAGTATTTAAAAAGGAAATGTATATGACAACAAAATGGACTTGGTCAAAATCGGGAAATTTGTTTCTTATTTACTTGCTTTTGCACTAGGGAGAGTAACATGGCGCCTAGACCTGCTTTCAGCAGTAATGGTTCTTTTATTAAAAAAACCTAACCATCTGGGGTAAAGTAGTTTGCTCTTGTCCCATCTTCTATAGGGGTAGAAAGTGATGCTAGAAATCTCTCCCCTTCATATGCAATATTAATGCTTTCCTAATTTACAACCTACCTCCTTTTTCCTTCTCTTTATCTTTATAAAAATCTTTGCAAGCTGCCCTCCCCTCTATTGTCTAGAATAAAATGCTGTGACTCTAGTAGTAAGCCCGCCTCTTTTTAGTAATTTTATTTGTCTTTAGGACTGTGTTCTTTAGACCAGTGCTTCTAAAATTTTAATATTCATGTTAATCACCAGGGATCTTTTTTAAATGCATATTCTGATTTAGGTAGTCTGGTTGAGACCTGAGATTCTGCATTTTGAATAAGCATTCGGGGAATGTTGATGCTGCTGCTTCATTAACCATGCTTTGAGCAGCAAGGCTATGAACCAGGGATCAGTAAGCTTTTTTCTGTAAAGGGCCAGATAGTAAATATTTCCTTGGGGGTATGTGAGCCATATGGTCTCTGTTTGAACAATTGTACCATTGTAGTATAAAAGCAACCCTAGACGATATGTAAATAAATGAGTATGGCTGGATTCCAGCAAAACCTTACTTACCAAAACATGCAACGACTGGATTTGGCTTGCGGACTGTAGTTTGCCAACCCCTGCTTTAGACAGTGTGTTTGAAATGATGTATATATATTTCTAAAACTTGAAGGCTTTCATCCACATGTTTAAATAGGATTGTTTTACAGTGTTAGGAACATATATAAAATGGTTAGAAGTTAATTTGTGCTCTACCAAGATACTATGCAAAAAAAAAAATTAAGCCAAATAAAGATATCTTTTCCCTCTAGAGGACTTAGAATAATGTGAGAGGCGTAATGTCTTAGCACTGTTGTGGCATAATGGTAACAGTTTTAAAAACCCTTCTAATTTGGCAAGCAGTGGTTTGCAGTTATATATTGTTATATGTGTACCTTTCTCAGAGCTCTGACTCTTTCCTGTGTGTGTTTCTTTTGTCACATCCCTTGCCATATCATTTGGCAGTGATCCATATTTGGGTAATGAGATAGTTTGTTGTGCCTGCAATGAAGAAAATGATTTAAAATGTTTTTTAATAAGTTAATAGGAGCAAGTGTTGAAATTACTGTAATGAGATAATGACAGTGCAGCATATTGCTTTGAAAATTGTGCTCTGGTGAAAAATGTATGCTCTTAATAAATTCACTTTCACTGGATTTTCCTTGGCAAACTTGGTTAGCACTTGCCTGTTTGTCTGCTGGTAGTGGAGAAATGGATGCTAGAGTTGGAAATCAACAAAGAATGAAGAGCAAAGCTGGTAATCATTTAAGAGTACTGTTGAGTGTTAGGATATCAGCCATGGAGGACTTGTGCCAGTACCCCAATTTTATAGTGACTGGTGCTTTATGGGAAGATTAGAATCCAAACTTACGAACCTCAGGCCAGTGTATTTGATTCACCTTTTTAATCTGTTTGTTGATGTAGAGCACATGAAGTGTTATACTTGAAAGTTATCTAACTATTCTTTCACATATTTAGCCAACATGCTACATGTGGATACTCAGCATTCAGCTTGGTGTAAGACACAGAGCTACCCCTGCCTTCAAGTTTACTGTTTAATAGAAGCGGCAGACGTATTACCAAATCAGTGTTACATCTGCCATGATCTACAGATGTACCTGGAACATTGGGAGTTCGGTAGAAAGAGTGGTCATTCAACAAAGATTTCATAAAGGATATGATGTTAAGCTGAGTACAGAAAGGTGGGAGAACTTTTGAAATAGAGGAAAAAGCATTAGCAAAGATATGGAGGCATGAAATAGAACAGCACAGTAAGGGAAATAGATACCGATACATTGTCGTGTGTGCCTGTAACGGAATTCTGTACAGCAATGAAAATGAATGGACTGCATGATATACATAGCCTGGATGAATCTAACAAAATAATGTTCAAAAAAATTAAGATCCAAAAGACTGTAAATTATAATTTTATTCATAACAGGCAAAATGGTACTATACAGTTTGGGGATGCATATTTAAGAAGTACAGTCATAAAGAATAGCAAAAAAAAAAAAAAAGATACCTCAGATGGGAAGGGAGAAGGTTTTGATTGGGGTGGGGAGTGCTTGGTGTTCTGGAAGGTTTTGTTTCTTTACCAGGTTTGTGATTCCATTGGGTGTTTGCATTATGATTATTGGTTAAGGTGTACATACATATTATAAAAATTCTTATAGATATGTTATTGTGAAATACATATATATTTTTTACAATAAAAGAGATTTTTAAAGAGAAGATCAATCCCTGACATTAGGCTGTAGGAAATGGAAGACCAGGAAGGAGATTAAGCAACAGAATCACACGGCCACTGATTCAGTTGAGGATGGAAAGTCAGGGTCTGCCGTGATCCCACATTTTTTAATTTGTTGAGTAGAAAGATGGCCTTTGTTGAGATAGGGAATATACTATCCACGTTTGGCGAGGCCTTTCCTGCTATAGCTTTCTCTCCTCTTAGGCCCATTCTTACTCTACACAAAGGTTGTTATTCATAACTACTTCTTCAGGTAAGGATATCACAACAATCCTACCAAGAAACTGCTCAGTTGCCTATCTTCAGTTGCCTATACCTCCATTAATTCCAACAATCACCTCAAACTATATCTATCTATCTATCTATCTATCTATATATATATATATGCACACACACATATACACACAATACACACAGTCCTTAATGCTCACTTGTCTTCTCCGTGCCCTTGGCCGTACCTCTCTGCCATGCTTCTATAGGTGTAATAACATTGCTTTATCCTTTTCCTCAGATTCCATTCAGTTTTTACAACCAAACTTAAAATCCCCTTCAGAAGCCCATTTTTTACTAAAAAAGTTCATTATCGGGCCTCTCGAAACTAACTCCTGAAAATATCTGTGTTTACCTTAAAACCACACTAGATTTTCTACTTTGATTGTGATAGATTTGGTTCTTTCTCATATGGGTTTCTTTCTTTTTTTTCTAACTTAGGGGGCCTTTCATTACCTCAAGACTGTAAATTCAGACGTATATCTTGAAATTGAAATTTGTATAAGTAGACTGTGCGTCATGGGAACTTAGCTTTTTATTGCTTGTGCATTTTCTCTATATGAAATAGAGTGAATAAACTGTTACCTATTTAGAAGGATGATATGGAGATGATATGATACCTCCTCTGACTAGGTAGGCATATGCTCTATGTTGTTTTTCTGGTGCGAGTGCTGCATTTGCATCATCCTTGCACATCCTGTGGCCTGCGTCATCGCATGGCAGATGGCCCACTGGGACCATTCCATTCAGTCAAAATGTATTGAGGCCGCAATGTGGGCAACCAGCAGAGACAGATAGCTGGGTTAGTAATATAGCCTCTTCCCATCGTACGGACTCAAGAGATCTGTGGCGTAGACTCATCCCAGACCATCTGGTGTCTGATTCCCTTGGAAAGTCAAAACCCTTGGTAGGGCTTGGTGGGCTTTCTCCCTGACACAGACACTTAACACACATCCTACCAACATCATCCCCCGGTCACCCAACAGATCGAATCTTTCTTAGTACCAGCTTGGAGCCTGGATGAAACAAAACTCCACACTTTGTGTTGCCATGCAGTGAGGTGTAAAGGAAGCTTTGCTTCCTTTAACAGATTAAAGGTCCATTTTTATAATCACGTCATGAACACAGGTCTCCGTAATCTGGTCTTTGCTGCAGTGGTGTCAGAGTGCTGGTGCTGCACTCTTCTGGTTTTCGGGGGGTGGAGTGGTGGTGGTGGTGGAGGAATGGAGTGTCTCTGGTTGACTGACTGAACTTGTCAGCCTTATAGGATTTAAAAGAACATAAAAGGCAGGCATTTGTTCACCATAGTAAACCAACAGACTTTGCAATGAATTCTATGATAATTGCCCCTCACTCCCCCCCATAGAATACATGTAAACACACAGGGAAAAATGTAATTTATAGCAAAAAATAGTAAGACAACACACTTACTCAATATCTATGTAGTTGGTCTTCAATGAAGCGAAGAAATAGGGGATAAAGTGAAAGGAAATTTGAAAAAAGACAATGCAAGAAGAAAGCTGAGACTGGAGTTTCATAAAATCCATTTCTAGTCCTGTCACCTGCTCGCTTCATTACCTTAGGCTTTCATTTAATCTTCTAAGCCTTCAGTTCTATCTTTTTATTCAGTTCTTTTCTTCAATTTCGTGTAAACCTCAAAATGCTGATAATAGAAATCAAAGGCCAACCTGAAGTTAGTCAAGTACCTTGTAAGCCCAGTCTTCCTACCACCCTTAGCTGAGTTGTGGTTGATGTGTAGGTGACATGCATCCCCTGCTGGCACCCTGGGCCTGGAGAGCCCCTGTCCGGTACCCAGTACCTCTGGATCACTCCACTATAGGTTGGACTGAAAGTGTCCGCGCTCTTCTGCCTTTGTAGTAGGAAAGTAGCCATGGACAGATAGTACATAAATGGACGCATGTGGCTCTGTTCCAATAAAATTTTGTTTAAAAAATAGGTGGCAGGCTAAATGTGTGCTCAGACCATAGTTTAGACCACTGACCCGTGACAGAGCGGCAGGATTGCTGGATTTTGAGCTGGGTTTTCACATGAGGCTTAAAACCTTTATCATCACGATGTGGTCTTAAGTGGGTTTCATCACTTGTATATTTATTTGTAAAATTTGTAGAACTAGCACTTGTCATGCCTCCCTTAGAAAGGTAAATGGGGTAATATGGATGAATAAGATTTATTCACTATGAATTACGGTAAACAGAGCCTTTTTTCCTGATGACTATTATTAACATTAGCAAGGGTAGTTTTCCTGGAGGAGCAGAGGATTAGGATTCACTTATTATTTCTCACAACTGTATCACAGTACCTTGGAACTTACGGGTTTGGGAGCAAAACCCCTGCAAGTCGTCCGAGAGCCCACACTGGGACGTAGACTGCACCTGGAGATGTTCATAGGCTTATGGTCCTAGTTTGAAACCCTAGCAACGTATCACCGTAGCAAAGGGAAGAAATCAGAAATGGCCCTTTTTGCCTGAGTACCCAGCTTCAGGAAGATCATATAGGAGAGGGGAGACGATGCCCTCGTAAAAGACGATGTCTTTTACATCAACCCTGGCAGTCAGTGGGGTGATCAGTATTATGGATGGTCTCACATCTAAGTGTTCTCACGTGAAAAAAAAAATCTTTTTTATTGAAGTATAGTTGATTTACAATGTTGTGTTAGTTTTTGGTGTACAGCAAAGTGATTCAGTTATACTTATATATATATATATTCTTTTTCAGATAGATTACTACAAAATATTGAATGTAGTGCCATGTGCTATACAGTAGGTCCTTGTTGTTTATCCACTCTATATATAGTAGTTTGCATCTGCTAATGCCAAACTCCCAGTCCATCCCTCCCCCACACCCGCTCCCCATTGGCAACCACAAGTCTGTTCCCTATGTCCGAGTCTGTGTCTGTTTCATAGGTAGGTTCATTTGTGTCATATTTTAGATTCCACACACAAGTGATATCATATGGTATTTGTCTTCCTCTTTCTGGCTTACTTCACTTAGTATGATAATCTCTGTCCATCCACGTTGCTGCAAATGGTGTTATTTCATTCTTTTTTATGGCTGAGTAGTATTCCATTGTATATATATACCACATCTTCTTTATTCATTCATCTGTTGATGGACATTTAGGTTGTTTCCATGTCTTGGCTATTGTGAATAGTGCTGCTGTGAACATAGGGGTACATGTATCGTTTTGAATTATAATTTTATCCAGGTATTTGCCCAAGAGTGAGATTGCTGAATCATATGACAACTCTAATTTTAGTTTTTTGAGGATCCTTCATACTGTTTTCCATATTGGCTGCATCAATTTACATTCCCACCAACATTGGGGTGCATGTATCTTTTCAGATTATGGTTTTGTCTTGATATATGCCCAGGAGTTAACCCTGGCCAATTTTAATCTACCAACATGGTACTGAATGCAGTGCTGAAAAGAAATGAACACCATTGTATAGAATTGTTACTGTACGGATACAATGGACACAAATGACCTCAAGAGCATGGATAATAGCAATGATATGTGTGTTTAGTAATGCCTGGGTTTAACATCTCCTTTGCCAAAGTAGTAAAAATTTAACAATTCACTCTTATGAGCCAAAAGGAGACAGCTCCAGCCCATCACTATTCTTAGCACAATGTATCATAATGGTTTATTTGTCTTCCTTCTTCCCTAAATAATGAGTTCCTGAAAGCACATAGTGTCTTGATTTGCTCACCATTGCATTGCTAATGCCTAGTACATAGTAGGTTCTCAGGTATTTGTTGACTGAATGAATTATTCCAATCTTTTGCATTCTCACCAAATTAATACACCATGAAACAAAAAATAAGGGTTTCTTTTTCTAAAAACCATGTTTTATTTTCTTGGTTTTGGCCAGCTTTGACAATATACTTACTATGAATGTTCACTCTAGGCACCTCAGCATATGAAATATTAATGTTTTCAATATCTTGTAACTAAAGGTATGTGAGTTATTCATGGGCATAGTGTTCAGAGAAATAACTCATCATATAAATATGTTCAGGAACTATTTTTCAGTAGAATGTCAATTTCTTTGATCTGTTTGTGTTCTTTTAAATCAACAGAACACTACCAGTTCCTGTGATATGTACATTACTTCTCTTTATAAACTTGCAGAAAATCATAATATTTTCTCTTGATGCTGCATAACTTCTATATTTTCAGTCTAAAGCTTGACATTGACCAGACACAGAAATTCTAATATCCGTGCACTTTAAGGTATTCTAAGGTGAAAATAATACACTCTTATAGTGTAGGCTAACATTTCCCAAAATGTGTTCCAAAGGATCCAGTTCTATGGGATATTAATAGGTATTGTGTGAGAACTGGTTCCACGGTAAAATGGGCTTGGGAAAAAATTAGTTTAACATTAAATCAAATTTTTATAATAGCACATTGCAGAGGGGGATACAGTATATACTATTTCCCAATGGATATTTTTCACAAGAGTTTTATCACAAGGACCTGATGTTTGAAGGAGTACTCTTTGGGAAATATCACGCTCACAAATGAACAGACTTACAGAATCATGTAATGTTGAGAAATGAGACCCCTTAAAAGATACCTCGGCTGCCTCTCCCGACTCCCACCTCCATGTCAGAATCCATTTTGCATCACCCCTGCTAGGTGGCCATGCAGCCTCTGCTGAATGCCAACCTTAGCAGGAAACTCACCACTCCATTTCTGGCCTCCTTTCCTTTCTTTGTTTTTAAAACAAAGTTCCTCCTTATAATTGAACCAAAAATATGTTTTAAATTGTCCGTTATTTCTAGTTTTGCCATCTGAAATATTGGCAAAACAAGTTTGCTTCCTTTCTACAATAAAACTATCATGTCTCCTGTTAGCCTCCTCTTCTTTTTTTTGTGGTACGCGGGCCTCTCACTGTCGTGGCCTCTCCCATTGCGGAGCACAGTCTCCGGACCCAGCGGCCATGGCTCACGGGCCCAGCCACTCCACGGCATGTGGGATCTTCCCAGACCGGGGCACGAACCCGTGTCCCCTGCATCGGCAGGCAGATTCTCAACCACTGTGCCACCAGGAAAGCCCGCCTCCTCTTCTTTAAATTGAACAGTTCTAGTTTATTCAACTCTTCCTCATACAAAGAATTTTCTAGGATTCTCACCATCCTGATTACTCTCCTCTGGATAACATCCAATGTCTCTTAAAATGTGATACCTAGAAATAAATACAGTGCTATGGTCTGCCAAGTACAAATGTTTAACTTTTTAGTCAACAAATACTTCTTTTTTAAAAAAAATAAATAAATTTATTTATTTATTTATTTTTGGCTGTGTTGGGTCTTCATTGCTGTGCGCGGGCTTTCTCTAGTTGCGGCGAGTGGGGGCTACTCTTCGTTGCGTTGTGAGGGCTTCTCATTGTGGTGACTTCTCTTGTTGTGGAGCGCAGGCTCTAGGTGCGCAGACTCAGTAGTTGTGGCGTGCAGGCTCAGTAGTTGTGGCACACAGGCTTAGTTGCTCTGCAGCATGTGGGATCTTCCCGGACCAGGTATCGAACCCGTGTCCCCTGCATTGGCAGGCAGATTCTTAACCACTACGCCACCAGAGAAGTCCCAACAAATACTTTTTTGATAGGACATTTTACTGCTGCTAATCCAGCCCACAATTTTTGGTTGTTGCTGTTATTTTTCTAAGAGTCTGATCAAATTTCTAATTCCCATTGATTTTTGATAAAATCCTCACATCTTTATTTTTTTCTTGTGCTAATAACAAAGCCAGTAATTTGGAATCTAAATGAAAAATATTTGTTGCTCTTAAATTTCATAGATTTGGTTTCCTGCTTATCAGGAAGATGTTGAATTCTGTGTTTATCATCAGTAGTAATAACAGTAGTCTCAGTTTTCTGTTTTTATTAAATTTAGTAAGTAAATCTTATGTGCCTTTACTCAAAGTTATCGATAAAATTATTGTACAGGTTATTTCCAAGGGCCATAATCTGTTATGGATGTCCTTTTAGAATCCACTAAGCAACCATTTCTCAGTATAGCTTTTCAACTGCCTGCTAATAATTGACTTCATGAACTGTCTTCCGCCCCATATTTTTACCAAAAGGATAGACCTCAAGATAACTGGAGACATATAGATCACTCAGTCTAGTAATCCTATAAGAAAAGAAAATTTACGTAACACTTTAGTGAATGCCTGATATCTCTTAGATAACATTTCCTTTTCTAAATGCTCGTAACCCAAAAGATGACTGAAAGTTTTTAATTTTATTTTTTATTTATTTATTTTTTTTTACTGGGGTATAGTTGTTTTACAATGTTGTGTTAGTTTCTACTGTAGAGCGAAGTGATGAAATTTAACCAATTCTTTCTAAAGTATATTCTCTCTCATTAAAAAAAAAAAACCCTCAGCATTTTCTGACTCCAGTCTTTGGAATGGAGATTAGGGAACAAGCAAAACTCTTAGAGTCTTCTTTGAGAAAAGCATTCTTTCTAAGAGACAGGAATAGCAACATCTGTTGTTGCCCAAAGTCCATGCCCAACATGACTTCGCACAAAATAAGTTTATATTTATTGAGTACTCTCATATTGACCTAGGAACCAATGATTTGTTAAGAACACAAAATGTAACAGTAAACAAATAAATTAAAAGACAATCTGGTATCTTTGCTCTTAAGTCCTCCTGAAAGGCCTGGGGTATCCGAGAGGTGGTTAAGTTACCGTAAGCTAGATTTAGTCAATTACCTGTCTTTTTCTCCTGATGTTCAGAATCCAGTAAATGATTCTAGCCTAAGGTAGATGAGTGCCTGTTAAAGTGCAGTGTGGCTGTGTGTTAGGCAATCAAGGTATTGGGAACAGTGCCATCCTTTATAACTGCGTGCTTAGTCACCAGCCAGAACACCTGCTCCATATAGCTAGCTGGGTTCTGTTGCTGTCTGCTGCTTTCTTCTTACTATTGTTTTTGTCGAGGTCTCATTGTTTTGATAATCATCCCCTCTCTTTTGTGGAGAAAGAAAATCTTTCTTTGCCCGAACATCTAAGATGCTTAGCATCAGGCTTAGGCGTACCTGAGGCCCAGCAAAGCATTCACACCTGTTGCTACTCCCCGGACATCCTGATTCCATTTGGTCCAGTTCAACAAGCATTTATTGAACTCTTACCATGTGCTTATGTTTGTATCCATCTCTGGAGGGCACAGAGATCCTTTTCTAATATTCCCCACCTCTTCTAACCAGGTTTAACCTCAGAAGAACCTGTCGGTTCATATTAGCCAAGCAGAATGTGTGAATTACACGCTCTTCCTAACCCCAGTCTTTCCTCCTCCTCGGAGAGAGCTCAGCCTCCAGCTGCAGTCTTTTCCTGACTTGTCTGTGAGCACAGAGGTTCTCATTCGCAGGTTCTGACAGTCCCCAGTCCCTGGTGGGTACACTGTGTACATTTGCCTAGTGGAGGCGGAGTGTTGAACCTCAAGAAGATGTGGTACACGCGGAAGAAATAGCCCTCACCAGGAGTGTTCCTAGGAGAGCGTGTGTGTGAAATGGTCCATCCCATTTGACTGTGGGGAGAGGCCTCCTAAAGGCAGACCAGCCATGTCAGTTCACACCTGCCTCTCTTAGACGCTGGTGGTCCTGCTTCCTGTTTCTCAGGGTGAGTGCGGGTAGAGCTGAGTGTGGACATAGGGCACTTGGGGATCTGGGACTCATGGAGGGAAGTGCCTTTGGAGACTCTGAGGACAGCAGCCCTTACACACACATGCCCCCTCTTATTGGTTTTCTGGTTACGAGGTATTTTTCCAGCACGTTCTCCTCCTGGGCTCAACTGTTCAAAAGAGAAAAAAGTTAATCCTGTACTTCATATGCTCTAAAGCTAAAAAGAGTGCAAGAGGGAAAAAGTTTACATCAGATCTGACAGTCTTACTGATCGTTGCTGATAACAACTGGTGGAGGGAAAGGTAATCAGAGCCTCAGGAATTCAATTCACTCCTTTAATCCACTCAGCAGATATTTTATTTTTAAAACACAAGTACAGCCATCAGCAAAACGGAGAGACTGTGTGGGACCCTGAGGCATATGAAACTTTGGAGCCCTCTTAACTCCCACCTCACCCCTACCTTCCAATAGTCCCTCTTAGCCATTTCTTTTTGGATGTATCCTCCTCACTCACTATCCCTTTCCTTTACTCCCTAGAAACAAATTAAATAATAATAACAAACTTGCCTGATGGCACTAATTAAAAAAGGAAGAAGCCTTATGATCTAGACCATCAGCTAGAGACTCGTGCAGTATGTTTTCCCTACTTCTTGTGACTCTCATAGTGTCCCCACGTCTTTCTCCTTTGAAGGAAGGAGATAACACGGCCCTGCCCTCTAGCTGATGATGGACTTGTAAATGCCCCAACTCCCCACTCCTATTACCAAGGCACTAGCAAATCAGCTCCTTCTACCAGCAAAGAGAAGTGGACAGTTGCATCTCATGTTCAACTTTTCCCAGGCATTTAGTGGAGAGTCATTCTGCCACTTTATACCCCTCTCTCAACCCTTCTCAAGCCTTTCTGGAATAATCTAGTAATCTAAGCCAGAAAACCAACTTGGTTTCGCCTGTGAATTTTAACTGCTCCTCTACAGCAGGTACGCTAAAAGATTTCTTCTGCCTCGTAAGATATGAAAAGAAGATTAAACAACACCCACACCCATGTCTTTGACTTATCGGGCAAGCAGGACTGACTCTTGGTCTCAATTCTCAAGATACCAGCACAAGGAGATAGGAGCTTTGTGTCTAGGGCCCTGGGATCCATGTTTTAGCCTGTCACCTTCAAATCTCCAAGTTCATTTTCTCTGCACCAAGTGCCCAAGTGGTGATGTAATAGTACTCAACCTAATGTAGAATGATGAACGATTCTGAAAAGCAGAGTTTATACCTTTTGCTTTGGGGAGAGGGTGGCAGCAACTAGTGACGGGAAAGTAGGCATTAAATCAGCTCCCTGTTTTCTGTCTGGCAGTCAAAGCATTTCCCTTCACACTCAACAGTGTTGGTGAACGGTTATCACATGTGTAGCCTCTAGTGGGAGAAGCATCGACTTAGAGTCCGGCACCTTCCTGTAAGCCTTTAGCTTTACCACTTATTAGCTGTGTAAATGGATCCTATCCCTTAACATCTCTGAGCTTCAATTTCTTTGCCTGTAATCTGAGATATTTACCTTACAGTGTTGTCTGGAAGATTAAATGATCTGGAACATGCAAAAGCACTTTGTAGAGGGAAACCGTACATGACTATTGATTTTTAAGAATCTGGCCCGCATAGTTAAAAAACATGATCTTTGGAATTAGACATGGGGTCAGATCCCAGACCTGCCACTCACTAGCTGTATGGCCTTTGACAGGAAGCCTAACTTCCTTAAGCCTTTGTTTCCTGATCTACAAAATGGAAATAATACTAACTTGACCCTTATAGCATCAGCCTGGGGATTAAATGAGTAATGCATATAAAAGTACATTGTGTATGTAAGCTCTATACAGATTTAAGTTATTGGTGCGATTGTAAATGAGAAAATACGTATGTGATGATGTAGCGCCTTAGAGTTGTGAGAACATCATATTGGTTGAGCACCTGGGGCACACTGCCCAGGCGTATTCCTGGCACTGCCATTTACCAACAGTGTGACATCACCTGTTTGTAATGGCTTATTTACTTCTCTGTCACCCACAAGTCTGTGAATTCCTTGAATATAGAGATTGTCTTCTCACTGCATGTGCATCTCCTAGTGGGGTATCTAACATGTAGTAGCTCGGAAAAAGTCTGTTGAATGAATAAATGCATGATTTTTATCATCGGCTATACCTTTATGCTGTTGTACCCTGTACGTCTCACTCGTATTTACAAAAATAACCAAACATTTGAATTGGTAGGGCAATGGCCAATGCTGCTTCCCTTCTGCATCTCTAGGCTTCTTAACACCTCTTGATTCAAGTTCCTTGCTTGATCGGTTCTTATCTAAAGCCAGAAATGCAGTGAGGAAATAGAACCTTTTAAAAATAATATCTCCACTTGATCTACCTGGGTGATTGTCCTCTAATACCTTGAGACTAAACAGACCTCATTTTATTTGCCAGATGGCTCTGGTAAAGACGTGCTGAGTGCCTTTTGGAATCACGCATCTTGGAAACTCCCTGAGGGTAGGGACTTGGCATTGTGCAGGTGCTCAAGAAACGTGGATTCAGAGACGGGATGGTGTTCTGCTCAGTTCACAAACATCAGAGTTTCCCTATATTTTTACTCCATGGCACTTTCCAAGCCCTGTAAATATTAAATTATTTTCAAGTTAGTCAAAAGAGTGTCACCATCTTAGGCATCTCTGTGCTTCATCTGTTCTGAACAGCAAGTGACATCTTGTTGCAGCTTTGCTGTCCAATCCCAGGGTGCGTTTCAAATTCCACTTGCTGATTTGGGAACAGCCATCCACTCCAGCAGTTTGCTTTGCTGCCATCTTTGGCATTCTCTGGGTCCTTGACTCTTGTTCCCCCGAAACCTTGCAAGACCCCACCCAGTGGGACCAGTTTGTTTCTCAAAGACCTTATTCCACTTGTCTCATTGATCCTTTCCAGTTGAGTTAAATCTATACCCATTGTTTGCACTGTCCTCTCCCCAACCCCAGCTGCTCTCAGAGGTAAATGGCACCCCAGCCACTGCTACATTTCAAGCGTGCATCCCAAAGGTAACAAGACTTCCTACATCAATCTTCAGTGCCACCTGGCTCCCTGATAAGCGTTTTTTAGATGTGGCTATGTTGCCAGGAGCTTCCCTTCCACTCCTCCCACCACCTCTCTCGAAGAGCTTTTCTGAATATGACAACCATCTAAAGATGAATTATCTGCTTGCAAATTTAATTTCTGTTTCTCAGCAGGGAGCCACAGGTTCCCACTGGGTTTGAAAGTGCTGCTGTTTGGTCAATGAATGAGTATCGTTTGGATCCGGTACCCACACTGGAACTGCAGCAGCGCCTGGCTTTCTATTTACTTTAATCTCCTACTTGCAGCTGGCGTTGGAGACCTAAATGGGCTTATTCACAGGGTAGTGACTTCCAGTCGTCAGTGCCGGAAGGAAGTCATACTGAAGACAAGGACTAGTGAGCTGCCTTCCTGCCATCTTCCATCACTTAGGAGAGTTTGGTTGGCTTTTTTTTCTTTTTAGAGGGTGAAGCCACAGAATCCTTCCAGAGATAGAACAAATGGCTGAACCTAAGAGATTCATGAAGGAGTTTTGAGAGTTGAAAAAGAATGGGATTTTTTTTGTGTGCCTTTGGTGTACAGGATTGTGAAGATAAAATAAGATGCTAGATGAAAATTGCTCTGAACACTTACAGATATAATAGTGTTGCCATTGTTTTGTATGCTGAAGCTTTTTAAAATGCAAGAAATTTTGTAACAAATAGTTGTATTATCGTCTAGAAAGCAGAGCCAGAAGCCGACTAGAAAACACATTCCTTAGAACACATCTGGAATGCTTCTGTCAGGTTAGGAAATCACCTCTTTTGTAGGTCACACAAGGTCAAATATTGGCAACTTCGTATGGTTCGCCCTATGCAATGCTGGCTTTTTAGACAGAATTCTGAAAGCCAACGGCATCATAGATAAGTTTTTCCCTTTGACAAAAATCCAAAGCTTGTAGACCAGTGCCCATATGTCCTTAAGAGGAGCCCAACTCCAAGCTGTTAGCTGTGTGAGTCAGAAATATGCCTCAGGACTGCTGCACGAGGGGAACATCTGGTTACACAGACGGTCTCATGTTGGACAGCTCGCTGTCCCTTTCTAAGCCTCATTTTCCTCAGCCTTTCAACATATGATATAGTCAAGCTAACGGAGCATGAGAGATCATCAGACTACAAGTGCCGAGGAAGAAACTAGAAGAGCCAGCAATTCCTCATTCCAAAAACCTGCCACTTACAATGAGAAACTTTAACTGTGGCAATTTGTGAGAGAGAAGAAGGAACCATACAAAACAAATTAAAAGCAAGTCTCCCCCCCTCCCCCATACCTCCCCCACTCCTGCCCTTATAGCAGCTATGCTGGGACAAATACCTTAATGTCTACTAGTTTTGGTTTCATACGAAGGAAAATATAGTTCAGAGAAATGGTGAATTGAAGATCACATAGTAAAGTGCCTGGTATAGAGCCACAATACTTAGGTGCTTATGCATGTTGTTTCTCTTCTTCCTCTTTATTTCCAGGTTTCAGAGCTGGAATTTAAATTTTTTAGGTCTATGCAATAATAATACCCTATACAAAACACTAGAAACTTTTGAAAAAGTCTCCACATACATATATTCTCATGATCTACCTAAATGTATTATATGCATAGTACACATGATGTCAACATGTATGTTTCTTTCTCTATACTGTATAACTGGAAATAATTCAACTCAGTTGCTCCCTGTCACCCATGCATGGCTGAGAGCATTCTTGCTTTTACATTCTTATTCCTTCAGTTCTCTCTACTGGGAATGTCCTTCCATCCATCTCCAACTATCCAACTATTACTAGCTTAACTGCCATCTCCTTTACAACGCAACCCCTCATTCTCTTTAGCTGAAAGGAATTCTCTCCATGTATTCTCAAGTCAGAAAAGGAATTGAGGTATGAGAAGGGAAGATTGCTTTAAAGCAGACTTATACTCAGGCAGGGTAGGCACTAAGCTGTAGAAGAGATCCTCAGTGGTTTTCAGGAACTGAGAAGAAGCTACAATAGGACCAGAAACAGTGGTTCTCAAATTTGGGTGCACAAAATCGCCTGCGGACCTTGTTTTAAAATGGAAATTCTTGGGCCCCGCCGCACAGATTCTGATTCTCTAGATCCAGAGTGGGGCTTAAGAATCCACAACTTTAACAAGCACTCCAGGGTGATGCTGATGAAGTTTCTGGACCACACTTTGAGAAACGCTGGTTTGGAGGGAGGTGGTTCACATATGAAGATAATGAAGGGTAGAGGAGGCAAGGTCATGAAACAGGGTACTTGGTCAGCTGTTGTTTGCATAACTTTAGAATCATTCCGATACAGCCATAAGGCACACACGAACACTGGCCCACATGGTTCATATCTTTAGTTTTCTTTGTCCTTTTTTTTTTCCTCTGTCCTGCTTCGTTAAAAAGAGCTTTATTCCTGGAGACTTCATTAACTGACCCATTTTATTTCTTGGGTTGCTCAACTGATTGATGGAGTAAGTAACCGAAATCCTAGTTCCGGCACAAAAGATTACCTTTAGGTAAGCTAGATCATTGCTTTCAGCTGAGAAACTGATGGCTGCTCCTAAGATTTTCAGGGATCTCCACAAGAAGTCCAGGTTGCTTCTTAAACTACAGATAGATAGATGTATACACACATACATGTTTCTTTTTACATTTGGTGGTGGTGATAGATTCATGTTAATGGTGAGAAGTTATATTAGGGCAAAGATTTGTGAGTAAAAGCTTTTAAAAATTAACTTCTAAAGCAGCATTTATCAGACTGAGGGTTTCTGAGTTTTTATTCATGAATCTGAATAATTACATCTCAGACAAAAATGGACTACTTGTCAATACAGATAAAAGCTATAATAACAATATAATATGATCTATAAGCGTTACTGAATTCATAGTATCTTTGGCTCATTAGATATTTTCTTTATCAATGAATATTGAAAGTATTTACAAATAACACCAGGAGGAGATCAGCACAATTTTTTTTACATTAAAGAGAAACCAGTGAAGCAGAATAGAGGGTCAAAAACAGACCAACACCTGATTTATGACAAAAATGCCATTGCAGGGCTATGGGGAAAGGGTAATCCTCTCAGTAGTTGGTGCTGGATCAACTAGATAACCAACTGGAATTTAAAAATAAGGTTTGGGGCTTCCCTGGTGGCGCAGTGGTTATCTGCCTGCCAATTCAGGGGACACGGGTTCGAGCCCTGGTCTGGGAAGATCCCACATGCCGCGCGGAGCAACTAGGCCCGTGAGCCACAACTACTGAGCCTGCACGTCTGGAGCCTGTGCCCCGCAACAAGAGAGGCCGCGATAGTGAAAGGCCCGCGCACCACGATAAAGAGTGGCCCCCACTTGCCGCAACTAGAGAAAGCCCTCGCACGAAACGAAGACCCAACACAGCCAAAAATAAATAAATTTAAAAAAAATAAAAATAAGGCTTTTGTAGGTGAATATCTTCACGACTTACACAAAGATTTCTTAAACAAGACATAAAAAGCATAGTGATGAAAGAAAAGATGGATAATTTTGAGCTTCATTAAGATCTTCTGTTCATCAAAAGACACCTTTAAGGGAGTAAAAAAATCAAGCCGTAGAGTGAGAGAAGCTACTTGTGCTACACGCTTCCAGCAAAAGACACATGTCCAGAATATATACAGAACTTCTACAAACTAGTAAGAAAAAGATGCATAAGCCAACAAAAAATGGGCAAAAGACTTGAATAGGCACTTACGAAAATAAGGTTTTCCAATAAATGTATGAAAAGATGTTCAGTATCATTATCCTTAAGGGAAATATAAAATACCATATTGAGATACCACTGCCCATATAACAAAATGGCTTAAAAAACACTGTCATACTGAGTGCAGTAAGGATGGAGTAACTAGAATTCTCACACACTGCTAGTAGGAGTACAAAATGACACAACTACTTTGGAAACTCTTTGGCATTATCTGTTAAAGATGATCATAGAAATAAATATCCTGTTGCCCAGCAGTTCCACTCCTGGGTATAAACCCAATAAAACTGTGTACATATGCTCATCAAAAGGCATGAACTAGAATGTTCATAGCCAAACTCGAAACAACCCAATATCTGTAAACAATAGAATAGATAAATAATTTATGGTATGTCTATTTAATGGAATAATATAGTGGAATGAAAAAGAACAGACTCTTGATAAATACCACGACATGGATGAATCTCACAGACACAGTATTGAGCCAAATAACTATACACAAAAGTTTATATCCTATATTATTTCCTCAAAGTTCAGAAACAGGTCAAAGGAATCAAAGTGGGGGGGGTACAAGTCAGGACAGTGGTTATCTTTGGGCAAGGACAGTGGCTGGCAGAGTGAGTAATGGAGGCTTCTGGAATGCTGGCAATGCTCTCCTGTTCATTAGGTGGTGGTCGTATGGATGGATTAACTTTGTAAAAATATATCAAGCCCTATGCTTTTTACTAATGGACTTTTCTGCTTGTGTATTATATTTCCTTTAAACACTTTGCCAAGAAAATAAAGGCTGTGTTAGAGGATGCCGTCTAGTTTGGGATGGCTTTCTTTTTTGGAAAAATGCCCAGCTATGAAGCTCTGACATACTAGTGACTGACAGTTGTGACAATTAACAATTCTACTGGAATCTACTGACCAAACAGAGCTTTATGAGTAAACAGATTTCACAAAAGGCATTAGGTGGCCATTGAGTTGTTTTCTACTTGCACATGTTTAGGATGGTATTAGTAGCAATAGTAATTACATCTTCTTATGTTGTTTCTGGAATTTCTCCTCTTCACGCCTCGGACTTACTCCTGTCACCATGATCAGTTCTTCTTTTGATGATGGCTGACCATCTCTACCGTAATCTCTGATGGCAACTTCACATAAATAGCTGTGATGAAATGCGACAGAACATTGTGTGGCTATTTATTTGTTCCTGGGTTCCTGAAACTTGATTTGACTAGGTCCATTGATTTATATATGGAAGTTGATGAGATCGGTGAATATTTGAATGGCATTTTACCTAGAGCCTTGGTGTCATGTGCACGACAACCTTGTGAGGTAGGTTATTTCTTCCATTTGATAGACAAGGAAATGTATGACTTCGTTAATGTAGCACAGCTAGTAAGTGGTCGATCAGGATCTAATATCCAGATCTCCTCTTCTCACCCTGCTTCCGTGTTCTTCTCACTTGACTGCACTGCCTCTTCTGGATTAGGAAGGTTTTAGGAGGTCTTGTTAATTTACAAAAGTTGTAATTTTTAGGTAATTCTACCAGCTCCCAAACTTTTCCTACAAATACTAGTATTTAGTAACTTGCATATCAATCCGTAGCGTATTGGTAAGCAATAAATTGTCAAATCCTTTTCTTCTGGCCTTTCAGACGTTTGTACTCAGATTAGGAAAGGCAGAGGGGTTTGGTTAGTATAGGTAATTCCAGAACAATAGATAGATTTCCTGTCACTAGAATTCTGGATTTTGTAAGTAAGTTAGGTTACCAGATGTGGAAACCTAAACGTTGTCCTGCCATGGTGTATTTGGATCTAGTAGTTTTACATGATAAGAAGTAAAAATGCAGGAGTGAGGCTCGATGATCAGATTCCTCAGAGCAGGAACCCTGAGAGCAGACACCCAAGGAATGGACAGCTAGTCCTCCTATGCCGTGATAATACTTGATGGCCTGGGGACAGTGGAGGGAGAGGTCCTCTCTGAGCACTTATCTTCTCCAGCCCTGGGTCCCTCCTCTGGTTTCTCCATCCAGTTACCTTGTCGTTATACCCACTTCCCCATTCTGTGCTCTGATAGGGAGGTGTGCCCACATGCGTGGCTCTCATCCTCACTGGAGGCAGTTGGTGTACTTGATGAAATATCAAAGGCTCTTTTACTCCTGTGGTTATTTCAAGAAGTAAATAATTGATTGCTAACTATATACATACAGGGCACAGCACTAGGTACTGTGTGATATACAAAAATGGATGGAGACTTCCCTGGTGGCACAGTGGTTAAGAATCCGCCTGCCAATGCAGGAGACACAGGTTCGAACCCTGGTCTGGGAAGATCCCACATGCCGTGGAGCAACTAAGCCCGTGTGCCACAACTACTGAAGCCCATGAGCCTAGATCCCGTGCTCCTCAACAAGAGAGGCCACCGCAGTGAAGCCCGTGCGCTGCAACAAAGAGTATAGCCCCTGCTCGCCGCAACTAGAGAAAGCCCACGCACAGCAGCGAAGTCCCAATGCAGCCAAAAATAAATAAATTAATTAATTAACTAATTAATTTTACAAAAAACAGAGTCTTTAAAATAAGAAAATTGGATAGGACCAGGCTTTGCTTTCAAGAAACTTAAATTTTAACACAAGTATATGAAAAATATATCTGTCATAAATCCTATCTTATTTATCAAAGTTCTCATGTAATTTTTTCACACCTGAATTATTGTTGTTGACAAGGATGGTGATGCTCTTGCATTTTGTTTCCTCTAAGTACTTGACTGATTAAGAAAATTAAGTACCAAAAGTTGGTTAGTATAAGCAAAATTGAAAGCTTCCGAGTTACATAAACAGCAGTCATAATAAAGCTAGGTACCAAAGCCCATGTGCTTTACCCATACACCCTTAGTCAAAGCCTATTTATTCTAGAAAAATTTGTCTGTCTGATTTTCTGGTTCACATTATTTTAAGAAGCAGCAAATTAGCAGTTGCCGAAACTGAGAACAATAAGAATCTACTGCTATTTTTTACTCAAAGTTTGAAATTTAATAACTGCTAGTCTCCATAAGAAAAACTTTATAAAATCATAAAGTGACATGCTGGTTTGGAAACATTTAAATGGGGTGAAACTGCTTTGCCTGCCTTGATAGCCTGTAAAGACATGGCTTTATTGCTAAACTGAAAGGTCGATATTAATAGTGATGAAACATTAATTTTTAATGAGTCATTAATTTGTAATGAGTCATTATGGAGTTACATTAAGACCTGTGGAGTCTTCTCCAGTGGACAGAAATGTACGAATATATTTTTTTAAAAGCATCAGAGATGGGAGTGTAAGAAATTATATAAAGTATATGGTTGTATGGAAATTTTGTTTTATTAAATATTATTTTGAAATAAGTAAACCACCTGTTAGGAATTAGGATTTTGAGAAACTTTTCCTGAAAAATGAAAGTGAATAGTGAAGGATTATTGATGTAATTTGAAAGATGTTTACCATTATATAATACTTCAACATTTTTCCTAGATAAGTTTCACAGGACAAAGTTATTATCTTGACTAATTTCATTTGCCCAAACAGATTTGAGATGATTTCTAAGATTTCTGTTTTCAGTAAATTTCGTGTTTTCATTCCCTTAAAAAATGGAAACCTTATATTTGTAGAAATGAAGATTAAGAAATTCTTTGGCAATGCATTGAAACAGGTGAAAACATAAATGTAGTTTGTTTATGATGAAAACCTTGAGAGTCCTCTGATGTAGTTTACTTAGAAATGTATATAAATTCAGTATATGAACAGTTCTTTTATGTTAATATTCCCAACATATAATTGGACCAGATTACCTTCCCGTGTTTTGCATTTTCATGTTTATTTTTATTCATTCCTCTATAGAAATACTCGTATCCTAGTTAGTTGCTCCATTACAGTATCTCTATTATTGGCCCCTCATTGTGAACTTGGAGACATCTATTTGGCTGTATGTATTTTCTTAATAAAGAATATATTTATTTCTCAATATTTTCTCAGCAAAATTACATTCATTATACTATCATTTATGAAGAGGGGACTCTTGAGCAATATGCTTTTCGTAGATGTGGTCTCATTTAATCTTTGCGACAGTGATGAGCTTGAGAGAAATTAAGTGACTTCTTGAGGTCACAGGGCAAGTCACTGGCAGAGTCGGGGCTGAATCCTGGTCTTTCTAACTCTTGCCTCTGGCTCTAGGACCTCTACTGCCTCCCTCAGGCATTGGGCTTAGTGGGGGCCAGAAGCTGACTAGCCGCTGAGTATATGCAGGGCCTCATGTGTCTCAAGGTCTAGTTTTGTTGAAATGGTTGGGAGGTAGGCAGACAAGCAATTCTGCAGTCATGGTTTGTCCAAAGCACTGTGGGAGCACAGAGGAATGAAGGACCAACTCAGAAAAAGTCAGGAAAGGCTTCGCCAGAGGGCTGACATTTGAACTTGCAGATTGAGTAGGGGAGTACGAAGCAGAGAAAGGAGGGGTGGCCATTTCAGGTATTGGGAAGAGGAGGCCCTAAGGCCCTGAAGTGGCAGGGGGTGTATAGTTCAGTGCAGCCGTGGATCATGGGGGAAGAAGGCAAGAGTTAATGCCAGCTAGAAAGGCCATGCTGATGAGACCGCCGTACCATTCGTGGTGAGGAGGTATTGGTTGGGCAGTGGGGTCGGTTCATCTGGGACGTTGCTACTTCCTTCTTCCACTAAGTCTCAGCTCTGACAAGCACCTTCCAATTTAATTATTTATCTTCTTCCCTCCAGGGTAGAACTCATTTTGATTCATCTCTGGATCGGAGAGCCCACGTGTGCTCTGAAACTTTGAGTTTTAAAGCTCTGCAGGGATTGTGCAGCTTTCTCTAATGAAGAGAGAGATGTGCGTGTTATGTCTACAGAGGTGGATTTTCTCCATCCTAGTCTTTGCTGAGAGGCTCATTTGCAAGTTCCTGTAGCTGATTTGAAAACGTTTGGCTCTTCCGTGCCCTGCAATCTCTCTACCCGTGCCAAGCATATTCAACTATTGGACCTTGTCCTGGGACTCTCAAGTCTATAGCACAATCTTGGGCTCCGTGTCATCAGTGGTCCTGCTGCCTGTCAGGGCACTGTATGGCAGCAGCTTCTGCCATTTATGGAAGCTACGTCCCCCCAGTCCAGGCGTTCCCAGACTCCAGGGCTCCACTGTGAGTGACGCAGCCAGTGGGCTCTGAGCCAGACTGCTTGGGTTCAAGTCCCGGTTCTGCCACTTACTAGCTGTGTGGCCTTGGGCACAGCTCCTACCCTCTCTGTGCCTCAGTTTTCTCCTTAGGAAAATGGCAGTTACAGTACCTTCTTCACAGGGTTGTTGCGAGGATTGAGTAAATTACTATGTAAATTTCTCACTTCCGTATTAACTTACGAACACTTTCTAAGGCACTGGTCAGAACTCAGTGAAAGTTCTCAATCCCAATCCTTCCAAAGCATGCAAAACCTCCTTCCCTTTCCCACTGAGGCAGTCTAGCTCCGTTTCCCAGAGACCCAGATGGCAGATTTTCTTTTCGGGAATTCCTTAAAGCAAAAGGCAGCTGTTAATCCTTTCCCTGGGAACCAAAGATCCGGTTATTCTTTTACAAGTGGGAGCAGAAAAGGAGAAAAATATTCTTAGAGTGCCCCCCCCTGCCCCAAGTTTCCTGTGACAGCACAGAAATTAGTCTCTCAGAAGATTATTGCCGCATGCACTTAAGCGTGATACATGGTCTGACCTGTACGATAGCAGTGGAAAACTAATCACTTACCTAAACCTGACAAAGACTAATTTTTAGAAGCCTCAGAGATGGGTGTCCATATTAAAAGAAACCAGATCCTTTCAGTAGAACCTGGGCAAAAGTGTATTGATTAACTCAATTAAAGGAAGATTATAACTTTGTGCGCTGCACTCAGTGTGTTATCTGACTGTATAGTTCCCAGGGATCTTGAAAGCGTGTGTGCTAATGGCTTCTCATTCAAAGCAGCATGAATTGGAGCTTATTTCATCAATTAGGTAATCAGATAATTGCCAAGAACACAGAAGGTAAAAAACAAGAATTTGCTTTTGTAAGTAAATTAAAGTACTTTAAACTCTGTTTAGTAAAAGAGTTTGGTTCAAAGGGATCCTTTCTATTTCTCAAATATTAAGGGTTAGAGCTTTTTTAGCTTTTATTTATTCTTCTAATCTCACTTCCTGGCTTGGGCTGGGTTCATAGAACCCTGAAGATTTGACTGGGCCATTTGTTTGGGACACTTCCAATGACAGTACCTTGAGGTCATTTCTCTTGGACCAGCCTCCACAGAGAAAGATTCTCTATCTGCTGTCTGCAGGCCTCGCTGCCAGCATCCAGAGAACCAAATGGGAAGAGGATGGAAGAGGGCTGGCGGGTCTTGGCATCTCATATGCATAAATTCACTTACTTCCCCTGGTTTTTCCATCTTTCATTGTCATCCTGTCTCTGAGTCCAGAGACCTTCTGTTTTACTCTTTTCAAGGAATAAACCTTCAGATTTTTATCAGAGTGGAGGATAGACAATTACCCAGTGGGGGGCGAGGGGAAATCTGTGGATCTGACTACTTTCTTAAATAGACTTTCAACTAACCCTTATATTAGGCACTCCTTCTATTTTGTCCTCATGACCAGAGGAACCTGGGGGGCTGTCGGGAAGTTGCAGTAGAGAGTGGATTGTTTCTCACCTTTTCCTATTACTGACATAAGATTCCGCTTTCCTGAGCCTGTTAGAAGCATTTACCACTCTGATCTGCTTTCCAGCTTCTAATATTGCATTGCTTTTGTCTTTCCCTCCTATTCTCTTTATCCTTGTAGGCTTGTGTCTTGGACAAAAATAATCTCCTTACTGCCATTTCATTGAGATTTGGGGAGGGAGAGAGAATAGATGTGTATGTTCAATCTGCTTTCTTTACCCAGAAGTGAATTCTCCCCTAAGAACATCTTTCTCATCCCTGTTCCTATGCCTCTACTCATAAGGCTCTGCCCTGCTTCTCCTCTCAGGCAACTGGAGGAAGATGGAACACCCAGACCCCTTCTTTCCTACCTCCCCATACTGTTAAGATCTGCCTTTTCTACCTGCCTTCCCTGGAGGCCCAGCTCAGATGCTAACTTGTCTGTGAAACCTTTGCAGAGCATTTCAGGCTGTGATGAACAGCGCTCATATATCCCTCTTATGAGTCGCTCAGTCTGTGTATATATCTTTTACCTCCTCCTCAAGAAGCTGAAAACTAAATTGTAGTCTGTTTCCTGCCAGGGCCTTGCCTGAGAATTTGTGATTAAGCTGCCACGTGGTATAATGGAAAGGGCCTGGGCTTGGGAGTAGGACCGGTCTGAGGGCAGCTCTGGGCCCCACCCTTTGCTATCTTGGGCAAAGGAACTTCACTTTTCTGAAGCTCCCTGTCTTTTCTGCGATATGAGGTCTGTGAAGACTCAGTGAGATGAAGCATGTGGCCCTGCTTAGCATAATCCCTGGCATACAGGAGGTATTTTTTAAAGGTTAGTCTCCCCCGCTCCCTTTCTATGTGCGTATCTCCTTAGCATAGTGTCTTCCTTATGGTAGATGCTCAACAATCTTCACTAAATGATTGTTTTGGAAAAAGAAGTTGATAAAGTTTCTTCATTAAGCACAGTTATTCTATTTTTCTGTATCCAAGCTGTACCACATCAACTATAGCAGGAAGGTAGGATCTCTTCTCTAAACTAGAATTTTATAGCAGGAAATCCTTACTGCTTGAGTAAGGGGATGCTGGGGGAGGAAAAACACAGTATCAATAAAACCGAAAGGGCCTTAATCTCAATATTGGCTTTACCAAAGCCAACCTGGGGCTTACAGCTGTGCTTCCTCTTAGCAATTATAAAAGTGAGAACTGTGTTAACTAACTTCCAATTCAATCCGCAGTTTGCCACTCGGGATCTGGAAGCTAGCTGATTTTTTGACCTAAGCTGCTCTGCTATGTAGGATTGCCAGTTATAATTATATGTTCAGGTGTCAGTTAGCAAAGCAGCCCATTATTTGGCAGTTTGGAGTAATGAGATGGATCTTACACTAATCTTCCAATTTGACAAGCATTTGATAAGTACTTTATACATGAAATTCTATGTCATACTACACCTAGTAAGGTTATATGAAGAGCTGGAGGTCAGCATTTTAAATGTGCATTCTTGGGCTTCCCTGGTGGCGCAGCGGTTGAGAGTCCGCCTGCCGATGCAGGGGACACGGGTTCGTGCCCCAGTCCGGGAAGATCCCACATACCGCGGAGCGGCTGGGCCCGTGAGCCGTGGCCGCTGAGCCTGCGCGTCCGGAGCCTGTGCTCCGCAACAGGAGAGGCCACAACAGTGAGAGGCCCGCGTACCACAAAAAAAAAAAAAAAAAAAAAAGAAAATAGTAAATATGCATTCTTTTGTAAGCTCATGAATTTTCAAATATTACTAGAATCTTGAGTAACAGAGAAAAAAGCAGATGGTTTTCACACACACACAAGCATCGCTTTGTATTCAAGTGACAAGAATTTCAAAGACAGTCACCTCATGGAACAGATAGGATGGAAATTCATTTAGAGAAAAAAAATTACTGAATACGACTATACTACACTGTGCTTGACTATGGGGAAACCTTGGTCAGTGAAACAGACTGGCTTTCTCCAAAGATTGCTAGTTCCCTGTGATATTTGACTTTTTCTTCTCTCTGTATCAGAGCTTTACAGTTTTCTCAGTGCCATATCTAGATTCTAATACTAAAATAGGATTCATGATGTTCCTGAATCTTCTTTTTATACAGTTTCGCATTATTGCTTACCTAAGGCCTATCATTTCATGAATGTCCTAGTCTACTCCTCCTTTACGTCTTGTTTCCCGCAAATAACGCGTCTACGTAGAACAGAGAATGAAGATGCAGGACCTCACTTAGAGAGTGTGAGGCTGGGTGGCAGATTTCCACCATGGTCTTTTGTTTGCTACTCATGACCTATGACATGTTAGAGAACGTAGGCTCAGGCCTTCTCTGAACTTACCTTCTCAAACTCCCTTGTGCGCACTGGCCTCTGTCTCCTTGCATCAGATTAGAATGGCTCTGTGATTTTTCAAAAGCTCTTTCATTTTGTTTGTTTTCCTCTTCTTGCATTTATTTCCTGGTGTGGCAAATTTGGGACATTGTGAAGGTCAAGTCTCCAGATGACGATCCACCCACTTATTTGAGAATGAATGTGTTCGGGTGGTCACGCTCAGTGGTGTGCAGGACCTAGCTCCCATAGGCTCCAGAGGGTTGGCTGTTAAATTTTCAGAAATCTTGTAAGCCAGTTATTAAACACAGCCATTATTAAAAAGTAAATTCTGTAATATTAAAAACACAGGTAATAACTACTCAAACTCAACACTTCTTGATTATTTTACATTTTACCAGTATCTCTGTTATTAGTTTTTTGCGCCTATCATAGCTGATGGCAGCAACACTGTATTACCAGGGGTGTTACTGTGCATCTCTCTTCCCACCTCTGAGTTCAGTGACGTCCGTCACACTGGCAATTCACTAGTTGTGAAATCGGCCGTGGTGGGAGTGTTTACAAATGGAAACTAGCAAATATTACAAATTGGGACTCCCTCAGCTCCCTGAAGAGCAGGTTGCTAACCATTTACCAGCACATGACCAGTCAGGCTGTTCTAGTCTACTGCTGCCAGCGTTCCAGTCACTGATGACCTTGAGCCACGTCAGTTACCATTTATCTTCAAGACGGCAACACTCTTCCACTAGCATGGTCATGCCTGCCATACGTGTCTCTGCTCCTGTGAACATCAAGCCCAGATTTTTACAATGTCTCCATAGCTACTTTTAAGCTGCCCTTCCCTGCATCCTTCTCATTCCCAGTGAATCAGTTGTTCATTTCTCTCGTTCCCCCTCTGTTTTCCAGCTCCCTTCCCCTTCTACTTCTCCTTATTCTTCTTAAGAACAAGGGCTCCGATGCCAGACTGGCTGGCCTCGAGTCTGGCTCCACCATTCATTAGTTGTGTTACCCTGGGCTTTATGCCTCAGTTTCATCATCTGTCAAGTGGAGATCATAGTACTATCTGCCTCATAGAGTTACTACGGTGATTAAATGAGTTAATAATTTTAAAAGCACCTAGAATAATGCGTGGCATATCATAAGAAGTATATGCGTATTTATTTAAGAGAATAAACAGTTCCAGTTGCTATCCAGCCCTTACCCACAGGCTTATTGTGTGGTAGAAAGTTTAAGACAGAAAGGAGAATAGCAAAAGGAACACAGGAGAATAAAAGAAGAGGAAGAATGGCCTGGGGTTATAACACGGGAAAATGTTAATGAAATAACCTGGAGAAAAGGTGGCGATCAGGAAGGGAGACAAATAAATAGGAAGAAAAACAGTTACATTTCACAATAATCTGCAAAGATTAAAGTGTATAAATATAAACGTTTTCTATTTTATTTTAGATACACAAACCAAGAAAATTAAGGGATACTTTATAATGCATAGAAATTTGCCATTTTAATTTAAGCAATGAAACCAATTTTGCCCCTCTTTCTAGGTAGAAATTTGGTTGTCACATACTGAAGGTACTTAGGCTAAATCAAATTTGTATTGAACAAGAGCCATGGAGACCGAGTGAGAGATATATGTCCATATCTATGAAAAACGCAAGCCTAGGGGTCCTGTACTCATTTGTCTGACCATCTAGAAATCTCTAGTGATCTAAGCATTTAATTTTACCCTCATTTTTAGAACAAAAGGGAAACAATAAAAGAAGAAAATGGGCAGCAGGGACATTCCACTTTTCATTAAAAAAAAAAATCTTAGTGATAAAAGGAGCAGAGAGTTTAAAAGAAAAAAATGAGAAACCATTAAAATGATTTGAATGCTCTGTCTATATTTTGCGGTCGGCTCTATTGTTTTCAGTTACATGGGAACAGTGGTAATTTTATGAACCGTTAGAGTTTTCTTTCGAAATTATATCTGTATGTTCTTAAAGTGCCTCCTAAGTTACCCACAGTAAGAGGCTGTTGAACGATTTTATTATTCCATTTAGTACTTTTGAATTTTGTATTCATTTCATATTGTAAGAAATTTTATACCTACAACCCAAAGATAAAATCATGACAGCTGAATCTTTGTGTGCTTAATTCCTCCTACTTTTTAAAACACGTGAGCCTGTCTCTGTTCTCCTCCTTCGTCTCATAAGAGACTCCAGAATGAATACAAAACCCTGGTTTGGTGGATTGATGACTGCCCACCTCCCGAGCCCAAAGCCGAAAACAATCACAACAGTTGAACATTGTCCCTTAGCATCTGTGGCTCATCAGACATAGTGACCTGTAAAACATGTACTCTGTTAATGATACCTAACACCTCCCTCCTAGAGCTGTGGTCCCCAAAGCCCAATCCACTAACCTCGGTCAGCCAGTCCAAAGTGGCATCCACAGATAATGGGTAAAGCCAGGTCAGTGTAGTGGGCGTGGTAATGGGGGGATGGGGTATAGGTGAGTATGTGAGCGAGAGAGAAAGAGAGAGAAGATTTTTAAGTTTACTTTTGGGGGAAGAACCGTCCTTTTTTTCTGATATTATTTTCCTCCCATTTTTTGGTGTTAAAATAGTCATACTTTTATCATACTTCTGTAAAAACAGTGATAGTGTAGGTGATCTGTTTTGGTTTTGTTTTAAGCATCGTAACTTAGCACCATAAAAAGTTGGATCTGTGTTGATCCATTTATGTTTCCTGGCTGCTGAAATCCTAAAGTCTAGAAATTATTGTACACGTAAGTGTTGGCTGTATCTTTCCCAGTGGCGTGGGCGTTTCCTGTGTGAAGAAATTCTCTTAGAAGGAAATACATCAAAGCTTCGATATTCTGATTTTTAACCACTAACTGTTTTTTGGACTCAGGAGAAAAGCTGCTTCCCTGGGCAGTGTGGGTGGTTCTATTACTGTTCCTTTCATGCAAACTTTGGCGGGATGCCATTGAGTTGAGTTCAACAGATGCATTTTGGTAATTTCTAATCTTGTATAGGCACAAATAATGTGCTTTGATAACTAAAATCTAGGATAAGTGTGAATGACTCATCTCCTAAACTTGGGAAAATGAGGTAAAGCTCAAATTGACTTTACGGTGGGCAGGCTGGAGATGCCACCATGGGTCATGAAGACTATCACACACCCCTTGCAAGTGAAGAAAAGAGAGTAACTTGTTCAGTATCCCCGAAGGCAGTCAGCGTTACAACTATGTTTGCAGCCCAGGTCTCCTGATGCACGGTGATGTGATTTTTGCCCAGTGGTGCGTACTGTTTTGCTCAGCGTGCAAAGGTCACGTAGAACGGTTAACTTTATCGAATGAGCTGGAATGCTGGTTTTACAACAGCCAGTTTTGTTAAAAACAAGATCTTTTTGAAATTCATGAGCTCTTCTCAAATAGTCCCTCCCAGTATAAGTCATAACCGCGTTGGATCTCTACCCTTGAACGAATTTCCGCTTGCACGCTTGCATGCTTCCTCACATACTCTCTCCCCCAAATAATTCCATATGTTCTCATTTCCTGGAAGCCAAGCTCCCTCCTCATTCTCCTCCTCAGAGGGCTCCGGCTCTCTCTTCTGAGATGCCTGAGTAACTGAGGCTGAAACGATTTGGAGGCAAACTTGTCAGCATAATTGATGATTATATGGTGTGAGCCACCAAAGACAGGTGAGCCTGCACAGAGTGGAACAAATGCCTGTATCTCCCGCTGGGTTCAGCCGGACTTCCTCCTCTGTCACGTTGATTTATATATTTGTAGCTCTTCCCTAATGAATTGTGCCCCATTGTGGGTCGTTGGAACCTCCTGCTGGGGAGACCTTGCCTTTGCTAGGAGAAAGAATTGTAAAGGTTCTGCTCTGTGAATTTCCAGGTTGGTTTGTCTGTTGGTGCTAAGTAGAGTGACTGGGGACAGGTAATCTTTAAAAGGGCAAAATAGTCACATAATAGGCTTGAATAATACCACTGCGTCAAGAAAGGGGTTTCTGTGAATGCAGGTGCTTTGCAACTTGACAGAAAGTAGTCCGAATTGAATGAGAACTTGAGAAATATAAACAAATACAGGCATTTAAGACCACCTTTGTTGGCAGCTTGGTGTTCTCGAGCTCTTTAAAAACCTCTTTCGAACTGTTATACTTGTTGCTTGAAACTGCTTTAAATGTTAGACTTGCTAAAAAATAGGGATAATGACTGCTCTACTTTCTCACAATCTGTTGGGATATTGATTGAGATATTTATGAAGTACTCTGAGTTCTCAGGAAGAAGGGTGTTAGAAAATGCAATGGTGATGATGTTGGCAGGGCATGGAAAATTATGCGAAAATATAATTTCAGAAAGATAAGTTTGAGACAGTTTGAATTATTAGCCTGAGCCTGTCTGGCAGTCTTATGTCCTTATGTCCAAACCTTTTGTCTTAGGTATCAGTTCTGGGTGGTTTAAGAGGGCAGGGTATCAGGAAAGTGTGAAGAGATTAGAGCCCTTGCTGGCTTAAAACTGTCACTGAAGAGTCTCTTGGCTGCTGGCATTGGAGTGACCTGTGCCTCCAGATGGCTGGTCATCCCGGAGAGCCTAGGACCAGGAGGGTCCAGTCTTTACTTCCTGCCTTAACTCCATCCCATCCACTTGCTGAGCTCCTTCACAGCTTCCTGTAAACCTGGTTCTGGTCTCACCAGTCGCAATGCTGAAACTGTCATCTGAAGGTCACAGTAACCTTCCAGAATCAGTCCTCATCACCTCGACTGTGCTGCACCGGGCATTGTGGAATGCCTGGAAAAATTAACTCATCACTTAGCACTTCTGTGTTTTTTCTGGAAGCAACTAAAAATTCAGGCTGCCTGAGTTCAAATCCCCACTGGAATTACAGCTTTCTAGTTGTGTGACCTTGAACAACTCTTTGATTTCTTAGTGTTGGGTTTCCCCAAATAGGAATATCAAATAGGAATAATAGTAGCCATCTTATAGATAGTAAATACATATTATATAAATAAAATGTATTAGGGAGTTAAATGAGATAATGCATAGTAGATGTTCAGTAAATGTTGGCTAGATTGACAGATGGATGATGGGTAGGTAGCTCATTCTAATGTTCACATTTATATTATAATATACATGCTATTTATATTTGCTGGTATATCCAAAATAAGACAGGAAACCAGGGTACAGTATTTGAGTATTTTACCTTTGTTAATCAAGTCAAGAAGGGGCTAGAATTTGATTATCTTTGAATGTATGTTTTCTATAAGTTTATATTTGTTCTTTTTCATGCCTTTTTACTTTTATGTGGCTTCCTGTTATTAATTTTTTCTTTGAGTAAATTACCTTAAAAAAATAAACTTATATTGGTTGGGTTAAGGAAAAGAAAGTTCGGGTTTTGTTTTTTTTTTTTTTTAATGTGTATCGACTGTAGAGCATGGAATAATATTGGGTCCTTTGAACAGAAAGAGAATGTTTCAAAGTATATAACTGGGAAATAAAATTCCTGGGGAGACTATGACCTGGAGTAAGTCTTCCATTGGAGGTTCTTATTTCTCCATCGGAGGATTTGTGAGTGGTTGGTTTATTTCTTAAAAGTTGGAAGCCCTTACACTACCTCTCTTACTTGAAGCTCTTCTCCCTTAGCTTTTCTAGTACTTGTTTCTAGTACCTCTGTCAACCCTCATGTGCCAGCCAGGTCCATCTTCACCTGACACCATTTTTGCCAGGAGAAGGCACAGTATGGGGTAGTAAAGAGAACATTGGAATGGGAATCAGAAGACCTGAATTCTTCTTTTTTCCTTTCAAATCTCATTTCTTTTTTTTTTTTCTTACTGTTTTTAAGATTTTCCTATTTATCCTTGGTTTTCAGCAATTTGATTATAGTGTGTCTCACTGTAGTTTTTGTCATCTTCTGTTTGAGATCTGTTGAGCTCCTTGGATCTGTGAGCTTATAGTTGTCATCAGATTTGGGACTTTTTCTGCCCTCATTTTTTTCTGCCCCTCCCCACCTGCTTTGGGAGTATCAGTTGCACGTATACTAGGTTGCTTGGTGTTGTCCCACAGTTCACTGACTCTCTCTTCCATCATTTCCATCTGTCTTTCCTCTGTGTTTTATGTTGGATAGTTTCCATTGCCATGTCTTCCGTCTCTCTTCTTGTCATGTTCGTGTTTTCCTCTGTGTTCTTGAACATAGGAGCATATTTATAACGGTTATTTTAGCCTCCTTGTCTACCAGTTCTGTTCTCTGTGTTCTTTCTGGGTCTGTTTCTCTTATTTGGTGCTGGACGTGTAATTTAGGTGCAGCATCGGATGCCGGATTCTGTTGTAGTCTTTTAAATATTGCTGAGCTTTGTTTCGGACACAGTTTATGACTTAGAATTATGCCATTTATTTCAAGGTTTCCTTCTAGGATTTGTTAGACATGTCGACGTGTCCAGGGCAATCTTTAGTCCAAGGTTAACTTGGCCTCACTATGGTGCCAGTACCTTTCTGAGGACTCCAGCAGATCTATTGGGTGTCCCATTCCAGCCGGTGGGAACATGAACCACTCCCGCCCCTGTGTGAACTCTGGGAATTCCACCTGCTCTTTCCAGGTAGTACTTTCACCAGCCTTGCATGTTTCAGCTCCACAGGCACAGATCAGAACTCAGCCAGAGATTTGAGGGCACTCTTGATGATCTACAGAGATCTCTCTCCCTCTCTGGATCTCTCTCCTTCTTCCTCCTTCTCTCCTCCCTCCTTCCTCCTTCTCCCCTTTCTTTGTGCAGCTCCCTCCTCTCCACTATTTTGCCTCATAAAACTCTAGCTACCTTAACGTTCCAAAACTCCAAGTTCTATCTCAGCTCAGCAAGGCTTCCAGGCACTGTTTTAAGTATCACCTTCCTGCATTACGGCCTGGAAACACCAGCTGGGGCATCCATAGGGCTCACTTCATTTATTTTCCTTCTCCAGTGTCTGAAAACTATTGCTTCATATATCTCCTCTTGTGTAAACCAAGACCTCAAGCTATTTTATACCAAAATATTTTAGTATTACTTCTCTGCAGAGCAAGAGCATTTTCTTATCAAAATAATATTATCACTGTTACCAATGTTAGCAGTTAGTTCTTAATATCATGTAATATCTAGTCCATTTTGAAATTTCCCAAATGTTGCAGAAATGTTCTTCTCAACTGGTTTGTCCAAACTACGGTTCCATCTAGGACCATAATTGTTATGTGCTTAAGAGAATTTGACTGTGGATAGCAAGTTGCTTTCAGCTCTAGAATTAGGATTCTGAGCTCCACTACCTAATACACTGCGCTGCTTCTCTCCATCTGCAGGAAAAAGCCCTCAGCTTGTCACTCAGGCCTTCCACAAGCTGGTTCCCCACTGTCCAGTCAACCCTTTCTCATTCTCCAACCACCCTTGACTTCTCTTTGCTATTTGTGACCAGCTCACTCCTCATCCCCAGGCTTTGCCTACCTCTTTTCTCTAGCCTGAAATACCTTGTTCCTTCCTTTCCATGAATCCAAACCTGACCCATCCTCCAGATCCCAGTTCAGGCTCCCCAACTCCTATTCTCCTCCGTTGTCTTTTGCACTTTCATCTCTTGGAAAACCACTTGTTTCTTGTTCTGAATGATGTTATCCCAACTAGATTATCATTATCCCCTGGGAAAAGAGACCATGCTTTATACCAAGAACATTGCTTGGCAAGAAAAGAAGTACTATAGCTGCTAATTTTGTTGCTAATATACTTCTGTCTCCCTCCTAACATGTAGCACTATGTAGTTTGCAGGATAGTAACCTTAAAGTGCTTTTGAATTATGTGTGTGGTATGTGTGTGTATGGGGGGGGGGAAGGGTGGAGTTGGAGATATTTCTCACAAGTGCTAATGCTTACCTATTCATTGATTTATTTCTCCTCTCTGGGTTCCATTACATATCAAAGGGAATGGATAACCTGTCCATAGAGTTATATTGATTTGATGTATATAAGTCAACAAACATTCCTTTATTATTTAGTGTTAGCTTGGGAAACAAAGATGCCCTTGGGATTTCATAGTCTAATTAAGCACAACTGTTGTATACTTCTTTCCCCTTCCCTGCTATTTTGTTTTGCTGTGAATATGAAGTCACAACCTCCTAAATAAACCTCATAAAAAGCCAGCTGTACTTATAAGATATATTAGGCACAGATTTTATTCAACCATAAATGATCCTCTACTCAAAATGTTAAAAATAAATACTATTTGTAATTTACATCATATGTGTTTTCCAAGTTTTCACTTGGCAAATAAATTTTATGACCACTTTTGTGAATTCTAAAGGGATATAGTTTTTCTGATTGCCCAAAATTTGACCTCATATTTTCTTTGTTTAAGCCTACGTATAAATTCTACCTAGCGCTTGAGGCTGCCAGAGCTCCGAATGTATTTCCCAGTTGGTTATATAAGTGTATTTGTCTTTTTCTGAATGGTAGAATGGAACCTTTTGAAATTATCTTCCTACACTTGGAGTGGATCATCTAGTGATTAGTGACATCAGATTGGATTAATTTGTTGTATTTTCTTGGTGGGGAGGAGATATTCGAAATATTTAGGTGTTATGTATGTATATGTTGTAAAAGGACCCTGAGGATCTAGCTTCGTACTGCTTCTCTACACACACACATGCACACCCTTCATCCCCAGCCGTGAAGAACCATGTGCAATTCCCCGAATCCCACACCACTTCATGTTCATGCTGCTTCATCTGCCAGAAGTGCTTCCCTCCCCAGTCTTTGTCAATCGACAAGTTGCTATTTATCTTTCTGGACTCAGTTCAGTTGTAACTTGCTCTTTCTCAGGATTCCCTGCACCCCTTCGACCCCAGTTCAATTAACTCTTTCCTCCTCCGTGCTTCTATTGCCCAATATACAGATGCCCAAGGTAGCAGCACCTATGAGCCTTTATTGTCCTTGTTTGTGAACTTGTGTGTCTTCTGCTACTAATATCTAAGATGGCAGGAGGGCAGGAAACTTGTCTCATCTGGCTTTTGATCTCCTAAGTTAGCCTGGTATTTGGCATAGAGGACATATTTGCTTAATAAATCTGTATCTATTTAATCCATTCGTTAAATTCCCAGCTCTTTCCCCACAAAACGTCTAAGGCTTCTCAACAGTTCTCATCTATAGCAGTGGTCTATGGTAATATTGCCAACAGTACTGCTACATCTTCACATTTTAAAAATATACCCTAAGTGAAAACCATTATAATGGAAGACTTACACACTCACAGATGGTATTCTCAGACAAATTTTTGAAGGGGTGCCTATTCATTTGTGTGATGGTTGGACATAAATTGTTTAAAATTGAGATTTAACATGTGTGCACGTAACCACCGACCAGATGTCCCTCCCAGTCCCCCCTCCTCTCTTGCAGTGGGTATTAATCTGGGTTCTCAAATGAAACAGAACCATCTCTGGGGGAGATGGCTAGATAGATAGATATGTTCTAGGTGTTTCTAACAGGAGGACCTAATGAAGGTTAGGGAGAGTCTTCCCACACAAAGGAGTTTTTAGCTGAGACCTGAAAGATAAGAAAAAGTACTCTAGGAAAGGAAGACAAGGGACAGAACTTTGCAGGCAAGCGCAAAGCCCTGAAATGAGAATGAAGAACTGAGGCAACGCCACGTAGCCAGATGTTAGGCAAGCAAGAGGAAAATGGCAAATAGTGAGGCTAGAGGGGAATATGGGGCCTAGTGCATTAAAGAGCTTTAAGTTGGTAGAGACATAATCAGATAGAACTTTAACTTTTTTCTTTTGATGTTAAATTTACAAACTGTGAAGTGCACCAATCTTAAGTGCAAAAATTTTTTACACATGTTTTTACTCGTGCAGTAGCTACCCACTCAAGGTATTTCCAGCACCTGGAAGGTTCTCTCCTTCCCATTCAGGACCCACCGCCTCCAAGGGTGGCCACTGTTATGACGCCTATCACCAGAGATTACTTTTGCCTGTTTTTGAACTACAGTAATGACGAAACCATACAGTTGTGCTGCTTTGTGTCTGAATACTTTCACTTGGCATGCACGTCCATGTCACGTGTAGTAATAGTGCATCCTTTTTCCTTGCTCTGCAGTATTCCGTTGTATGAGTATACCACAGTTCATTTGCCCATAAACTATTGATGGACATAAGGACCACTTTTATTATTTTTTTAAACTATTATAAGTAGAACTGCTATGAGGACTTGTGTTCATGTCTTTTTGGTGGACATAAGCACTCATTTCTGTGGGAGACATAAGTCTTTTTGTCTTTTAAAGATTCATTTTTTCTTAAGGATTTTTTTTTTTTTTTTTTTTTTTTTGGCTGCACTGGGTCTTCGTTGCTGCATGTGGTCTTTCTCTAGTTGCGTTGAGTGGGGGCTACTCTTTGTTGCAGTGCGCAGGCTTCTCATTGCGGTGGCTTCTCTTGTTGCAGAGCATGGGCTCTAGGCGTGCGGGCTTCAGTAGTTGTGGCACGTGGGCTCAGTAGCTGTGGCTCGTGGGCTCTAAAGCACAGGCTCAGTAGTTGTGGCGCATGGGCTTAGTTGCTCTGCAGCAAGTGGGATCTTCTCGGACCAGGGCTTGAACCTGTGTCCCATGCTTTGGCAGGCAAATTCTTAACCACTGGGTCACCAGGGAAGCCCAGACATAACTTTTTAAAAGATTACTCAGCTTTTGAGGTGGAGGATGATTAGGAAGAGCATAGACGTGGCAGTTTCCTCAGTCACCAACCCCCTGGATGCATAGTCTTTTACCAGTTAGCTTATTAAAGGAGCAAACCCATTCAGAATATTTTAAACATCACGCAAATCAAAATATAGATGAAAAAACAGAAAGCAAAATTTCCTTTTGATTTCTGTCATTACTATCATTGTTGTAGTTGTTATTGTTTATGGCCAACCACAGCTTAGAGCTGATGGTAATTGGAAGGACAATATGGAATGACAAGTTTTGGTGACTTGTAGTTGGATGTGTCCCCATAAGCAGAAACATTGTTGTCATCGTCAGACATTCGTCAAGCCCTCTCCCTCCACAGTTGCTGGTGTATATGTATGGTGTAGTGGGGTGTGTCTCAAGTGGCGAATGGATTTACTCTATGTTTTCTTTCAAATTCTTCCTAAAGTAGTTTTCCAGGACCCTAGGTTCTCTGCAGCGTCTCTGAACCATCCCTGATTCAAGGGCTAAAACAGCACACATACAGAGACTGCATTTTCCAAACTAAAGTTTTATGAGTTTGTACTTCCTGAATTGTGTGTGTATATATATTTATGGATTTCCATTATAGAAAATAATACAGTCAAGTGAAATTAGGAATGTTTTGGTAGCAAAGTCTAAGACTTTTAGTCGTAATAAGTGTTCAGTCTTTAGAGCCATGGGAATTAAGGTACAGTAATGTAGTAACAAAGAGGCCATGGTCTGATTCCACTTTACCAAATCAGGCTTTTGACCCACTATTTTACATTAAAATTATACTCTAAATCTGTCTTTTCACTCTGTTCTGAATGTGCATTAACTCATCTAATAAACATCTTTTAGCACCTTCAGTGTGCCAGATACCTTGCTACTAGGCAGTAGAGATATGAAGGTATAGTCACTGATCAAAAGGATTTTGTAGTGTGACAGAAGAGACTGTAAATAAAGAAGTGAACCAGTAGTCGCCATACCCCAATAGGGCTTGGGCCAAATGGACAAGGTCTTCAGTGTCCAATGATCTTCATTCATTCATTCATTAAAATTTTTAAGTTCAGAACCAAAGAGCTGGTCCTTATATACTGTCCTCTTGTTTTAGATTGCTGATATATCCCTGTAAGAAACTTTAGTTGTTTATTTTTCATAGCAGTGGTTTTTTTTTTTATTGTCTCAGCTATCCTGGGATATTTTTTCCTTTTCTCATTTTTCATGTCATGCTCAGACTTATTACCTGGTAATAGGTTGCAAGAAATGAGAATTGAGTTATTTTTCAACAAATATCAATCATTTGTGATATGTTTAATAGAAATTATAATGAATAAAATCAGGGTTTTACTTACTATGAAGTCATTATAGTCAACATTGGCAATTCCCCAAATTAATAATGAGACAATAAATCATTTGTGATACCAAAGGGATCAAATAAATAAAAACAGGATTGACCTTGTTAGAAATTTGATATTTTCAGTATTTATCTGTCAGAGCCACTGATTTGGAAATTGTTGTAAATTCTTGGAAAATGGAATCTTTTTTCCCCTGTAAAAATATGCATCATTTGGCAAACTACAGTGTCATTTTCCTTGAAGAGAATGTAGTGATTGATTATCCAGAGTGCTACCATGACAAGGTAAACCAACCAAATAGCTAGAAAATTGTATATAATCATATAGCATCACATAAGCTAATCATTCCCTGCAGGTACTTCCTGTTTACCCCCAAAATCTTTATCTCCAGGGGATATTCCTCTGTGCCTACAATCTCCCTTTCCTCTCCGACTGTCATCAGCACAGTTCTCATCACCCAAAAACACGGGCATAAATACAGACCAAACTGAACCACCCAAAGAGACTTCCCAATGCAAAGATGCCTGTATCTAGTATCCCTCACATATATGACATCCCTCACATTATTTATATGGGTTGACATTATTAGTCCTGTTTCTTTGATTAGTAGTATTGTCCTGAAGATCCTAAGAAATTATAAAACAAGCAAAGGAAGGGAAGGATGGGAAGGTTTTAGAAAATAAGAACACCCGTCTCACTTTTGAGAAGTTGATAATCTAATCAGGAAGAACAAACACACCTAAGATGACCTGGAACAGTTACACAATATTCCCCAAGTCTGCAAGCACCAAGACACCGATTGAGCGATGAGGGCCAGTAGAGTAGAGGAGCCATCAAATTATCCTTGGTTACCAGAAGGCTAGATGGAGCCGTCAGAAAGGAAGGGGCTCCCGAAACTGCCCCAGAGTTGATTATCAGTAACGTAATTGGGAATAGAACCAGGCCCTTTCTCTCAATAATCTGAGCAATTTCTTTGTGCTCATCTTCCCTGCAGTGTTTGTCAGATTTCAAACGGCTTTTGTTAGGATGGCTGCACTCTACTCTCCTTTATTAATTGCTGTCCACGTGTTGTAGGATATCCTGTGCTCTTAATCAGGATGAGGATTTTTGATTCTTCTTAGCAGCATGGGGACATGTAGCTAAGCAGAATCAATTCCTGTCACTCACACACAAACACAGAGGAACAGGATTATGGATCAGGGTGAAGCTGCAGTGCTTTAATCTTAAAATCAATACAGAAAAGGAAGTTGAACTTGTGGGGATTCTATAGAGACTGTAATTTGGTTTCCTATGCAGTTGCCTTACACGGTATAACTGCTCCTTCCTTTTCACCTTCTGATTATTTTACTTGGAGTGTGGGGAGAGGAGAAGGAAAGAAGAAACCTCTAGAACCAAATTGTCCTGAATAACCATGCATATGTAAGCTCGTAGCTCAAACTGATCCTCCGTTGTGTTGAGAAAAGCTGTACATGTTTATCCATTCTTTTTATGTTTAGAAGAAAAAAAAAGCTAACCCAAATGCTGTACCCCATAGTCTGTATTTAAGCATAATAAAATGCCTTTGATTATTTCAAAGGTTAGTGTCAGGCTGGAAAAAATATTTTTAATGTTTACTTTTATGGCTAAGTCTACATTGCTTATGGAATTCTATATAAATAAATACATATTCATCAAACCGGTTATTGGCCAAAGAATTCCAAGCTTCTAAGCATGTGATTAATATTTACTCCAGTGTAATTGTGCTTCTTTCAAAAGAGGCATGAACTAATGGTTTAAACAACTCTGTCTTTTCTTAACCAAAGATTTAGAATTTATTGAATATGCCTCTTTTCAGATATAACACCAATTTGCTGCACAGTACTATCAGTGTCTAAGATGGGCTTATTTTTTCCCTTGGATATTCCTTTAATTCAGTTTAAAAACATGTCTGAGTCTCTTTGGACACTGCTTCTACAGTGACAAAAACAACAGGAAATACTATGATGTCATGAGAAAAAGTTTGAGGCAGAAAGGTATAGCTAAAAGAGCAAAGTCTGGAGCCCTTGCTTTGTTTCTTTCTTTTTCTAAGCCTGTTTCCTCCTCTTTACACTGGGGATGATTAAGGGATTCAGCCAATAGGTAGGTGTGTTGAGAGGATTAAAGGACATAAAGCATGTAGAGTGCCTAGCTCAGCTTCACACTTGTAAGAATCTAATAAGTGTTCATGATTATCATGATTATTCTGTGAGTTTCAAGTGAGGTAACATATGCTGTATATGTGAAAACATTCTACAAGCTGTAAGGCACAATACAAATGTTAGTTGTTATTCTTAATAGATTGATGGTTTTGAAACTTTAAAAAACAAATCCTAGAAGGCTTTTTCTTTATGCTGCCTGTCATGAGTCCCTCATCTCAAAGTATAACCTTGGGGGTGATAAATCAGGCTCCAACTGAATATGCATTTTCTTTCTTAAAAGCCGCAGAGATATCTTGTAGATGCCAAGAATTCCATGAAATCAATAGGAAATTCCCTGTCCTGTGTCCTTCCATAAAAAACACTTTCTCAGGTCTTTGGAAGATTAGCACTATGTAAGATACTTATTTTGTTGTTGTTTTTCAGGAGTATTTTTAAGTGTCACATCCTTCTAGGAAAGCTCAAGTGTCTTAAGTGATCACATCCTTTCAGTAGCCCTTCCTTGTCGTAAACATTACTCGAGTCAAAACACTCATGAGTTTCTTTGTCCTCTCTGTGTTCTTTTCCAGAGCACAATCATTGTAGAGAAGACAGTGCAAGACCTCATGAACCTGATGCATGACTTGAGTGCCTATTCGGATCAGTTCCTCAACATGGTGTGCGTGAAGCTACAGGAGTACAAGGACACCTGCACTGCAGCCTACAGGTAGAGCTTCCGTTGGAAGCTAAGCAACATCAATTTAGAACTTGACCTTTGGGGTGGTGGCTGATACTGCCTTTATAGCCTAACTTTCCGTCATTGTAGAAAAGGACCATCCTTGAGTTTGTCAAGAGGCCTGATGAGAACATGTGCCAAAGAAATAGTCTCCTAGACACGTATAGTCATACCAGCAGAGGGAACGGAAGGTACAAAGGGACAGAGCCGCTTAGGACTGCCTTTGGGTGGCTTCGATGAAGTGTCAGCCTTGATTTTTATGAAAGTCTAGAATCATAAGATGTGTCTTCCTCAAGGAAATTCTGGATCTTGATTAGCCCCTCCTGTGATTCTAAAAGATCTTTAAAGTAAAGCAATTTGGAACTCTTAGTAACCCTTAATAATCTATAATATGATTTCTTTTTAGTCTGTCCAAACGTATTCCTCCTGATGTTTGACCTATAGCCTTCCTACTGTCATGAAAGGATGGTTACCCTGTTTAGCATCAATGGAAATGAAAAATCATTGTTATGAACTTGAAAACCTTTAGTTTTCCCTCTGATTTCTTTTCTCTGAGTTCACAAATCTCTTTGAGCTTGTGGAAAAGATCATAGCACTTCTTGTAAAAAGGTAATAATAGGAACAAATTATGGTCTGGTTGACAAGACATGAAACAATTAGAGAAGAAAAGAATGTATAATAAAATACTAAATTTTATGTGATGTATAATTAAGGATAGATGGGTACAGTATAGTATATCATCAGGTACTACTTGTACAATACAGACTATAAGAGCAGAAGGAATAAAACACGAAAAAGAGTGACAGGCTGATTGGAGTCAGGAAAGATCTCACAGAACGTGAGTTAGGTTCTGGACCTTAGAAAGATGGGTGAGATTTAGGGAGGTGGAAAGAATAAACAGGGGCATTGCAGGGATGAAGAGGAAGCACAAACGTAGTTGCCTGGTATTCAGAGGGGGATTAAAGGAGGAGGAGGTTTGAATGGAACAGAGTTCCTAGGAGAAGGTAGTAGGAAGTAATGTTGAATAGGAAAAGTAAGACCATATAACAAAGGATCTTAAAAAATAAGACTTGGGGGGCTTCCCTGGTGGCGCAGTGGTTGAGAGTCCGCCTGCCGATGCAGGGGACACGGGTTCGTGCCCCAGTCCGGGAAGATCCCATATGCTGCGGAGCGGCTGGGCCCGTGAGCCATGGCCACTGAGCCTGCGCGTCCGAAGCCTGTGCTCCGCAACTGGAGAAGCCACAACGGTGAGAAGCCCACGTACCGCCAAAAAAAAAAAAATAATAAGACTTGGAAATTTAGATGTTGACTAGTAGATGATAAGGAGCCATTATAAGTAAACCAGGGAGCAGTGTTCAGGGAAGATTAATCTGGCCAAGGAATATAACATAGATTAATGCTTAACCTCCTTCACTCCTGCAATAAGTAATATTTATCCACAGTTACAAGAACCAAATAAAGAAAAGAAACTCAGAGAGATGCATTCCCAATAATATTTTACTTTTTTTGTTCAGTAATTATTCATCAGGAATGATAATACTTTTAGATTAAAATCATACACATAATCAACAAGTGTGCTATATGCAGTTGTGTACCAACTGATAATTCTAATGGCACTTCAAACAAAAGATATGTCAACATTTAGTCTTTTGGTAAAGAAAATTTTAATTTAAATTTTTTAGATTTTAATTTGTACAAATAATTTATTTTTTGCAGAAAACTACAAATAGAGTAATGGTAAAGTACTTTAAAGCATAAAGATATATTCCAATAGGGTAAAACTTGGTGAGGAAATGAAATAGAAATAATAACTGAAAGAGAAAAATGAAAAATACGTAACCATTAAAAAAGAGTTTATTTTTGTGTGTTTTAAATGTATCATGCCCATTCAAATCCCTATGGTATTGAGATTCTGTTGGTTACGCTTAAAATAGTGATTTAAAGAGTCAATATTTATAATGTGCCAAAATTCAATATTTTGTAACCATTAAACTCATGCTAAAAAAAAAAAAACAGCTAAATTTCAATTTTAAAATGTGGGAAAGAGAATATAGTTTTTCAAAATTCCTTTAAGAGATACCCAAACAAAAATTTTAAAAGCCACTGCCCTTGTGTTAGTTGTCTAAGAGTGGAATTTCTGGGCCACAGAGTTAACTCCAAAATGGTTGTATGAATGTCACATCTACCAAATGACAGTCAAATAACATACTTTAAAAATTTACTTTTACTTTAACCTGCATTGAATTTTAAGCTTTTTTTTTTAAAGCAAGGCATGTCTTCTTTTTCTTATATTTCATTAAGGGCAACCCATAATTTCTAACAAATAATAATGCCAGTGAGTATTAATTATAATGGAGATGTTACCTAACCTGCCCAAGATATAGCAAAATTGACAATAGACTCTAAGTCCCACTGATGGTCATTTATATATTATTGTTGTTCTTGTTATTTTGAAAGAAATCTTTTTAAAAGTTTGTATAGCTTGGCACCTTATTGATTGTAGGTGACCTTTTCCTCATTTATGATCCTGCCTCACAGCAAGTCAAGTGATAGGAAGCTTACTAAACCCACAAAGCAGAGTGGTCACCGTTGAACAGTTTCTTGTTTTGAAATGATATTCAGATTGGACATAGTTCTTATTTCTGTAGTGATTCCAAATCAGTTTCATCCTTACACATGAAAACCCTTTAAATATGTGAAGATGGCTATCATGGTCCATTTAGTAGTTTTGTTTTGTTTTTCTTTTCCCCTAGACAGAACATCCTTGGTTTCTGATACGTCCTGGGTCTGCAAACCATCCCACTCTTCCTTCTCTGTTACCATTAGTCTGGTAGTATCTATCTTAAAAAAGGAGTACTCCACTCTGAGCCCAATGTTGCAAGTGTGCTCTTGTTCTTCAGCAAAACTACTGCCTTCTTTGTGCAGGACCCAGTGCCAGACACACATCATTGCATGTGAGTGTGTAGGAATAAAGAAGTCCGTCAGTTACAGGTTATACCTTTAATGAGCTTACGTCCTTGGTTGAGGATAGAAAGGAAAATAGGGGACAAAGAAATCAGACATGTATCCACAGCATCAATTTATGACAGAAAATATGGTAAGATAGGTAATGATGACATGCTCTAGGAGGAAGAAATTACTTAAAGAGGACAAGAGAGATTTGGTGAAGGTTACAAACCTAGAGTTTGTGAAGAATGAGGAGGATTTAGACAGGATTAAAACTGAAGGAGCTAAAGGAGTGAAGGAACCAGAACAATGTCAAGGTGGTAGGGAAGAGCAGGAGAAGGATGAGCAAGTGATGAATGTTTGGGTTTTGGAAAAGATGGCTAAGCCAAAATGGAGGCTTTTGAATGCCAGGCTTAAGGAACATGACCTTTCAAAGTTCGGTAGTGGGAACCACTGAAGGTCAGTAAACAGGGAATTCCAGGGAAGACCTGTGCTTTAGGGAGATTTTTCTGAGCTTTATGTAAAATGGATTGGAAAGGCAAGAGTGTGGAGGTGGAGGGGAGAGAGGCAGAGAGTGCCTGAATTAGAGGAGAGGCGGGGGAAGCGGAGGGGAAGGGGCAGACCAAGAAACGTAAATTAAGGGGGTAAATTCGTAGGGCATGGCCACTGGTTGGCTGTAGGGAATAAGGAAATATAAGAAGAAACAGTAGCTGAAATTAACCTTATCTTTTCTAAGCTATATTTGCAGGGATTTTTTTTTTTAACTTAAATTCAAGATCTCACATGTAGCCGTTAAATTTAATGTTATTTTTAGCTCATCATTTCAGTCTATTGAGATATTTTTGAATCCTCATTCTGTCATCAAAAAATCATAGCTATTCCTCCAAATTCCATGTCATTCTTCATTTTATTAGCAATCTTTTAGTTTCTTTGTGTGTGTCATTTTTTAAAATGTTCAACAGGACAGGGCTAAGTTGAGAGTTTTGGGGGGCATACGTCTTGAGACTTCCTTTGAGATTGATGACCATATATTACTCAGTACTTCAGGGGTTCATATGTTTTTCTTTTTTTTTTTTTTTCCACTCCATAACTTTTAGTATATTTTTTAACATCTTTACTGGAGTATAATCGCTTTACATTGTTGTGTTAGTTGCTGCCTTATAACAAAGTGAATCAGCTATACATATACATATATTACCATATCTCCTCCCTCTTGCATCTCCCTACCACCCTCCCTATCCCACCCCTCTAGGTGGTCACAAATGACCGAGCTGATCTCCCTGTGCTATGCAGCTGCTTCCTACTAACTATCTGTTTTACATTTGGTAGTGTATATATATCAATGCCACTCTCTCACTTCATCCCAGCTTACCCTTACCCCTCCCCGTGTCCTCAAGTCCACTCTCTACATCTGCATCTTTATTTCTGTCTTGTCCCTAGGTTCTTCAGAACCATTTTTATTTTTAGATTCCATATATATATGTTACCATACAGTATTTGTTTTTCTCTTTCTGACTTCACTCTTTATGACAGACTCTAGGTCCATCCACCTCACTACAAATAACTCAAGTTCGTTTCTTTCTATGGCTGAGTAATATTCCATTGTATATTGGAATATACATCTTCTTTATCATCTTCTTTATCTTCTTTATCCATTCATCTGTCTGTGGACACTTAGGTTGCTTCCATTTCCTGGCTATTGTAAATAGTACTGCAATGAACATTGTGATACATGTCTCTTTTTTTTTTTCTCTCTCACACACACACACACACACACACACACACACACACACTGTATTTTATTTTTAAAAGAGATAAACTGACACCAAGCATTGTAAATGGATGACCACAACAAAAGCAACACTGATTGCAATTACCAAACACGAAACACACTCATACTGTGTCATAATATTGACATTCAGTCCAGGAATCTCCACTGTAACAGCTCCTTTACTTTGCAGTGAAAATTGATTTGTATATTTTTTGCCTCTGAGTCCTTGTGGGATTTTTTTTTCTGATTCAAACAGAAAGTCACAAAAATTATAATCATCCTCATCAGTTCACTCAGTCCCATGTAATTAATTTTTTTATCTTGATCTTTTGTTAGCACTTTTATGAATTCATCAGTTTTCCATTAGAGTTCTGAAAATGCTTATTCATTCAGTTCAGCAGTGTAGTCAGTTACCAGAAACCTGTACTTGTCAGAATCTTTTCCATGAATTCCTTGAAGATGAAACCCTTTTATAGGAACATTTTTGCAAAACCATCAGAGTACACCCAGAACTGTCTGTAAATGACAAAAGACTTGAAAGTGACCACAGTTAAAGATTTGATGAAAGTTCATAGTAATGCAATAGACAAGGAAATTTAGTTATTTCTGAGATATACATTTTAAAGTAATAACTAGAATTATGACTTATAACATTATACCAGAACATATAAGATTTTTAGAAATTTCATGTAATGTCTGAAACATTTATATTAACATATTTACATACAAATAACCCAAAGAAAGATTAGTATTAGTTTTGTGTTTGTTTTTTTATACTGCAGGTTCTTATTAGTCATCAATTTTATACACATCATTGTATACATGTCAATCCCAATCGCCCAATTCAGCACACCACCATCCCCACCCCACCGCGGTTTTCCTCCCTTGGTGTCCATACGTTTGTTCTACATCTGTGTCTCAACTTCTGCCCTACAAACCGGTTCATCTGTACCATTGTTCTAGGTTCCACATACATGCGTTAATATACGATATTTGTTTTCTCTTTCTGACTTACTTCACTCTGTATGACAGTCTCTAGGTCCATCCACATCTCAACAAATGACTCAATTTCATTCCTTTTTATGGCTGAGTAATATTCCATTGTATATATGTGCCACATTTTCTTTATCCATTCATCTATCTATGGACACTTAGGTTGCTTCCATGTCCTGGCTATTGTAAATAGTACTGCAATGAACATTGTGATACATGTCTCTTTTTGAGTTATGGTGTTCTCAGGGTATATGCCCAGTAGTGGGATTGGTGAGTCATATGGTAGTTCTATTTTTAGTTTTCTAAGGAACCTCCATACTGTTCTCCATAGTGGCTGTGTCGATTTACATTCCCACCAACAGTGTAGGAGAGTTCCTTTTCTCCACACCCTCTCTAGCATTTATTGTTTGTAGATTTTTTGATGATGGCCATTCAGACTGGTGTGAGGTGATACCTCATTGTGGTTTTGATTTGCATTTCTCTAATGATTAGTGATGTTGAGCATTCTTTCATGTGTTTGTTGGCAATCTGTATATCTTCTTTGGAGAAATGTCTACTTAGGTCTTCTGCCCATTTTTGAATTGGGTTGTTTGTTTTTTTGATATTGAGCTGCATGAGCTGCTTGTAAATTTTGGAGATTAATCCTTTGTCAGGTGCTTCGTTTGCAAATATTTTCGCCCATTCTGAGGGTTGTCTTTTCATCTTGTTTATGGTTTCCTTTGCTGTGCAAAAGCTTTTAAGTTTCATTAGGTCTAATTTGTTTATTTATGTTTTTATTTCCGTTTCTCTAGGAGGTGGGTCAAAAAGGTTCTTGCTGTGATTTATATCATAGAGTGTTCTGCTATGTTTTCCTCTAAGGGTTTTATAGGGTCTGGCCTTACACTTAGGTCTTTAATCCATTTTGAGCTTATTTTTGTGTAAGCTGTTAGAGAGTCTTCTAATTTCATTCTCTTACATGTAGATGTCCTGTTTTCCCAGCACCACTTATTGAAGAGGCTGTCTTTTCTCCATTGTATATTCTTGCCAGCTTTATCAAAGATGAGGTGACCATACGTGTGTGGGTTTATCTCTGGGCTTTCTATCCTGTTCCATTGATCTATATTTCTGTTTTTGTGCCAGTACCATACTGTCTTGATTACTGTAGCTTAGTAGTATAGACTGAAGTCAGGGAGCCTGATTCCTCCAGCTCCGTTTTTCTTTCTCCAGATTGCTTTAGCTATCCGGGATCTTTTGTGTTTCCATACAAATTGTGAAATTTTTTGTTCTACTTCTGTGAAAAATGCCATTGGTAGTTTGATAGGGATTGCACTGAATGTGTAGATTGCTTTGGGTACTAGAGTCATTTTCACAATGTTGATTCTTCCAATCCAAGAACATGGTATATCTCTCCATCTGTTTGTATCATCTTTAATTTCTCTCGTCAGTGTCTTATAGTTTTCTGCATACAGGTCTTTTGTCGCCTTAGGTAGGTTTATTCCTACATATTTTATTCTTTTTGTTGCAGTGGTAAATGGGAGTGTTTCCTTAATTTCTCTTTCAGATTTTTCATCATTAGTGTATAGCAATGCCAGAGATTTCTGTGCATGAATTTTGTATCCTGCTACTTTACCAAATTCATTGATTAGCTCTAGTAGTTTTCTGGTAGCATCTTAGGATTCTCTATGTATAGTGTCATGTCATTTGCAAACAGTGACAGTTTTATTTCTTCTTTTCTGATTTGGATTCCTTTTATTTCTTTTTCTTCTCTGATTGCTGTGGCTAAAACTTCCAAAATTATGTTGAATAATATGTGGTGAGAGTGGGCAACCTTGTCTTGTTCTTGATCATAGTGGAAATCGTTTCAGTTTTTCACCAGTGAGAATTATGTTGGCTGTGGGTTTGTAATATATGGCCTTTATTATGTTGAGGTAAGTCCCCTCTATGCCTGCTTCTGGAGAGTTTTTATCATAAATGGGTGTTGAATTTTGTCAAATCTTTTTCTGCAGCTATTGAGATGATCATATGGTTTCTCTCCTTCAGTTTGTTAATACGGTGTATCACATTGATGTATTTGCGTATACTGAAGAATCCTTGCATTCCTTGGATAAACCCCACATAATCATGGTGTATGATGCTTTTAATGTGCTGTTGGATTCTGTTTGCTAGTATTTTGTTGAGTATTTTCGCACCTGTGTTCATCAGTGATATTGGCCTGTAGTTTTCTTTCTTTGTGACATCCTTGTCTGGTTTTGGTATCAGGGTGATGGTGGCCTCGTAGAATGAGTTTGGGAGTGTTCCTCCCTCTGCTATATTTTGGAAGAGTTTGAGAAGGATAGATGTTAGCTCTTCTCTAAATGTTTGATAGAATTCTCCTATGAAGCCATCTGGTCCTCGGCTTTTGTTTGTTGGAAGATTTTTAATCACAGTCTCAATTTCAGTGCTTGTGATTGGTCTGTTTATATTTTCTATTTCTTCCTGGTTCAGTCTCAGAAGTTTGTGCTTTTCTAAGAATTTGTCCATTTCTTCCAGGTTGTCCATTTTATTGGCATAGATTTGCTTGTAGTAATCTCTCATGATCCTTTGTATTTCTGCAGTGTCAGTTGTTACTTCTCCTTTTTCATTTCTAATTCTGTTGATTTGAGTCTTCTCCCTTTTTTCTTGATGAGTCTGGCTAATGGTTTACCAATTTTGTTTATCTTCTCAAAGAACCAGGTTTTAATTTTATTGATCTTTGCTATTGTTTCCTTCATTTGTTTTTCATTTATTTCTGATCTAATCTTTATGATTTCTTTCCTTCTACTATCTTTGGGGGGTTTTTGTTCTTCTTTATCTAATTGCTTTAGATGTAAGGTTAGGTTGTTTATTTTAGATTTTACTTGTTTCTTGAGGTAGGATTGTATTGCTATAAACTTCCCTCTTAGACCTGCTTTTGCTGCATCCCATAGTTTTTGGGTTGTGTTTTCACTGTCATTTGTTTCTAGGCAATTTTTTGATTTCCACTTTGATTTCTTCAGTGGTAACTTGGTTATTTAGTAGTGTATTGTTTAGCTTCCATGTGTTTGTATTTTTTACAGTTTTTTCCTGTAATTGATATCTAGTCTCATAGCATTGTGGTTGGAAAAGATACTTGATATGATATCAATTTTCTTAAATTTACCAAGGCTTGATTTGTGACCCAAGATATGATCTATCCTGGAAAATGTTCCATGAGCACCTGAGAAGAAAGTTATTCTGTTGTTTATAGATGGAATGTCCTATAAATATCAATTAAATCCACCTTGTTTACTGTGTCATTTAAAGCTTGTGTTTGCTTATTTATTTTCATTTTGGATGATCTGTGCATTGGTAAAAGTGGGGTGTTAAAGTCCCCTACTATGATTGTCTTACTATTGATTTCCTCCTTTATGGCTGTTAGTATTTGCCTTATGTATTGAGGTTCTCCTATGTTGGGTACCTAAATATTTACAATTGTTATATCTTCTTGGATTGATTCCTTGATCATTATGTAGTGTCCTTCTTGGTCTCTTGTAATAGTCTTTATTTTAAAGTCTATTTTGTCATATATGAGAATTGCTACTCCAGGTTTCTTTTTTTTTTTTTGCGGTACACGGGCCTCTCACTGTTGTGGCCTCTCCCGTTGCGGAGCACAGGCTCCAGACGCGCAGGCTCAGCGGCCATGGCTCACAGGCCCAGCCGCTCCGTGGCATGTGGGATCTTCCCAGACCGGGGCACGAACCTGTGTCCCCTGCATCAGCAGGTGGAGTCTCAACCAGTGCGCCACCAGGGAAGCCCTCCAGGTTTCTTTTGATTTCCATTTGCATGGAATATCTTTTTCCATCCCCTCACTTTCAGTCTGTATGTGTCCCTAGGTCTGAAGTGGGTATCTTGTAGACCACATATATACGGGTCTTATTTTTGTATCCATTCAGCCAGTCTATGTCTTGTGGTTGGAGCATTTAATCCATTTACATTTAAGGTAATTATCGATATCTATGTTTCTATTACCATTTTCTGAATCATTTTAGGTTTGTTTTTGTAGGTCTTTTCCTTCTCTTGTGTTCCCTGCCTAGAGAAGTTTGGTGGAGCTGAATTCTCTTAGCTTTTGCTTGTTTGTAAAGGTTTTAATTTCTCTGTCGAATCTGAATGAGATCCTTGCTGGGTAGAGATCTTGGTTGTAGGTTTTTCCCTTTCATCACTTTAAGTATGTCCTACCACACCCTTCTGGCTTGTAGAGTTTCTGCTGAAAGATCAGCTGTTACCCTTATGGGGATTCCCTTGTATGTTGTTTGTTGCTTTTCCCTTGCTGCTTTTAATGTTTTTTCTTTGTACTTAATTTTTGATTGTTTGATTAATATGTGTCTTGGTGTTTACTCTTTGGATTTATCCTGTGTGGGACTCTCTGCGCTTCCTGGACTTGATTGCCTATTTCCTTTCCCATATTAGAGAAGTTTTCAACTATAATGTCTTCAAATATTTTCTCAGTCCCTTTCTTTTTCTCTTCTTCTTCTGGGATCCCATAATTCAAATGTTGGTGCATTTAATGTTGTCCCAGAGGTCTCTGAGACTGTCCTCAATTCTTTTCATTCTTTTTTCTTTATTCTGCTTTGTGGTAGTTATTTCCACTGTTTTATCTTCCAGGTCACTTATCCATTCTTCTGCCTCAGTTACTCTGCTATTGATTCCTTCTAGAGAATTTTTCATTTCATTTATTGTGTTGTTCATCATTGTTTGCTCTTTAGTTCTTCTATGTCGTTATGAAACGTTGCTTGTATTTTCTCCATTCTATTTCCAAGATTTTGGATCATCTTTACTGTCATTTCTCTGAATTCTTTTTCAGGTAGACTGCCTATTTCCTCTTCATTTTTTGGTCTGGTGGGTTTTTACCTTGTTCCTTGATCTGCTGCCTATTTCTCTGTCTTCTCATTCTGCTTAACTTACTGTGTTTAGGGTCTCCTTTTCTCAGGCTGCTGGTTCATAGTTCCCGTTGTTTTTGGTGTCTGCCCCCAGTGGCTAAGGTTCATTCAGTGGGTTATGTAGGCTTCCTGGTGGAAGGGACTGGTGCCTGTTTTCTGATAGATGAGGCTGGATCTTGTCTTTCTGGTGGGCAGGACCACGTCCTGTGATGTGTTTTGGCGTGTCTGTGAACTTATTATGATTTTAGGCAGCCTCTCTGCTAATGTGTTGGGTTGTGTTCCTGTCTTGCTAGTTGTTTGGCATGGGGTGTCTAGCACCGGAGCTTGCCAGTCATTGAGTGGAGCTGGGTCTTAGCGTTCAGGCAGAGTTCTCTGGGAGAGCTCTCGCCGACTGATATTACATGGCCCTGGGAAGTCTCTGGTGGTCCAGTGTCCTGAACTCAGCTCTCCCACCTCAGAGGCTCAGGCCTGACAGCCAGCCAGAGCACCAAGACCCTGTCAGCCACACAGCTTCTGGGAAGTCTGAGGTCTTCTGTCAGCATTCAGTAGTTGCTCTGTAGGACTTGCTCCACATGTAGCTGTATTTTTGATGTATTTGTGGGGAAGAAGGTGATCTCCGTGTCTTACTCCTCCGCCATCTTGAAGGTCCTCTCTCGTCACACAGATCAATCAGGGAAAAGCTTGAAGGCAGATTTAGGGAAATCTTCCATTACTCCTGTTGCTAGAGGATCCACATTTCATCTGGAAAGGACATAAATCTGGCAATCTCACTTCTGGCCTAGCCCATCCACCTTTTTTCTCTTTGTGCTTAGTCTGTTTCACTTGCTCGTAGCAGGCCCCGTGCAGAGGCCTTGCCCCAGCCCTTCAGACCAGAGTTCCTCGTGAAATGGCTCAGCTTCGGGCGTGCACTGAAGCTGCTCCTCACAGGACGCTCAACTCAAGATCTCATGTGTTTTTCTAACAATAAATCCAGACTCTAGTTCAAGAGAAGTCTCTGGGGCCTAAATTTGAATATCAGCTTTTTCACCTATTAGCTATATGACCTTGAACAGTCACTCAGCCTCTCTGTGCCTTAGTTTTCCCATCTGTGAAAAAAGATAATAATAGTTTTTCCCTCATAGGATTGTTTTGAAAGTGTTAACCTTTTAGAACTGTTTTAACAAAATATTAAGCCCCACCTCCCAAATGATTAGCTGCTATTTTGATAATGACAGTGACGATGATGACAGAGATTACCTTTACTACCATCTATGACCACACCCTATATTGCATCATCCACTCTATAAGAGACTTAAATTTCTTACTGGTGTTCTCCCAGTTCTTGGAAAGTACCCATTGCTTTTGGTTCTTGGTATATTGTGGTCATCAAGCATCATGATCCTTCCCCAAAGAGACTATACCGCTTTGGTATCCCTCATGGCCAGATTCTCTGGAATGATGTCCACTTATTGGTGCCCACTATCACATCATTCCTTATACAGGGTATTATCTGTAGTAGTCTCTCACAGTTGCTGAATTACAGGCCCTGGATGAATTTATCTCAGGGTTGGGAAAAGTAATTCTGTGAAGCTTTGAAGGGAATTAAATAGAAAATCATTTACGTAGTTGTTACACAACAGCGTGCGCAGACACACAACATATAACCCCATGGTGCCTTTTACCTATTACTTAATCAGGTTTTCCAGGCTCGGAAGAAAGTGTTTCCTCATTGTATGAGTCTGAAGATGCAAAGTGTCCTTACTTCCTCTCTTCCCATTTGTTGCCTTCCCCCAGATTGGCACCTGCTGAAGAGTAATTAGGGCAGTCCTAATTTGGACAGCCAAATCCTGATTACAGTGACAGGAAAAACAGGAAATGTTCTAGTTTTGCTGCCAGCAAATGACTGACTTAAATAGAAATCCATATACAATTCAAATGATCCAAAATGCTGTAACACTGGGGAAGAAGGAAGGCGGCAGGGAAACATTTCCATCCGATTCTTTCTCAGCAGATATCTTTTACTGAAAGGATCCAGTCCATAAGCTCACAATGCCCTCTGCTGAGAGCTGGCATGTTTTCCAAGTTTACCATGAGAACCTGAGTGTCCACTGGGAGTTTGAAGATCTGAGGAAAGGTCAAAAACATCTCACCTTTCTCTGAGCCCCTCACTCTGGAGAGAAAGCCTGTTTTATATAATGATGTCATGTTACGTGCTTTGGGTAAAGAGAGGTTTCCTAAAAGTGAGGTGAGGACTAGAAGTCTTTTCTTAATTAGTCACACCCCTTGGGGCTTAAAGGAGGACTCAGCTGTGAATTCTCTGGAGCTCTGCATTAGTGATCAGGCAGTTGGTCTGTTGGTCTGCTACTTCCAAGCTGAGTGCTTCTCTCCCTTTGTCCCCCTTTTGTCCTGAGGTACGAGCAGCAGCTTATGTGCCCCAGAATAGTCATTTGACAGTGGAAAATCACAGTTCTTTAAAGTTTCTGTCTGTTCCAATTTAGCATCAGTTCATCAGTCAATTTTTTTTTTTTTGCCTTCCTGCATTGTGTTGGGCCTGGTAGAAAATACAAATAAAACATCTTCTAATCTTACAGGCTCAGTTGATATAAGACACAAATATGTTTTTATTAGGGGAAGGTGTAACCATCCCCAAGGTCCACGTTTTACTACTTCTTCAAAGAGGCCTGAGAACTCATGCCAGGGCATGAAGGAAGAGTGACATGGAGATAAACTTGTGATCAGCCATGGCAGAAACCAGCTCTGGCTTAGGGCTGGACACCTTGTTGGCCCTCAACATGTTTATTGAGTGAAGGAGGAGGTTCTTGACAGACCAAAGAGGATGAGCAAGCAGTAGGGACATGATGCGTGGAGGAGGGGTTGAGAAATGAAAATGACTGTGGTGAACAATGTAGTCGGGTAAGAATGAGCAGAAAAGAGTTTTGTTTTGTTTTTTTAAACTTCCCATATTAAGTACAGGAGCACCATCATAGGTCTTGGGAAGGAAGATGACCTACCTTGTCTGTCATCACAGTGGTATCTTTAAAAGGTCTCAGTGGCCCCCTTGTGCCAAAGAGCAGAGACTAGACACTGTAGGCTGTGACGGCTTGTGAAGCCCTTTGGGTTTCCTGTGTAGACAGAGACCAGGATCCTGAATGAATGAGAGTCTAGCTGAGCTGGCCTGGCTGCCTTTGCCAGCTAAATAACTCTGAACCTCAGACGAGCCCAGGGCATGTGCCCGAGAAACCCTGTGCAAGCTCCATGCCAGCCTGTCTTCTGCTTTGCCTCTTGAAACTGTGCTGTATGAACCAACTGTGCTGTATGAACCAAACTGAACCAGCCACTCTCTTGGTTCACCTGCCACTGATACATTCATCTTTATTAAATAGTGAAGAGATACAAAAGAACATTTATAAAATATGTACAGTATCTGGTTCATAGAGAGCACTCAGCAAATGAGAGCTTTTATTATGTGCTCCTGTAACTTATTACCCGTAACTATTTTGATATTTATCCCAGTGTATTGCAATTTAAAATTTCTTTATTATGTGTTATTTGATCAGTTGTTGGTTTACATGTCTTCCTCTCTCAAATACCGTTTATCAACTGTGGACTCGCATGAGAGTTACTTGGGGAGATTTTAAAACACACAACCTGGATTTCCCACACTAGGCCCACAGAGCCCTGGGCCTGGGCAAGGGTAGTTCAAAAATGTCCCCAAAGTGATTCACGTATGTGTTACTGATCTCAACTCTGGGGCTCTAGAAGGAAGTTACTATGTCTTTTTCCACATAATTGTCCCAACATTTAGCATGATATCTGCATTCAGGCCTTTCCCTCATGTTTATTGATCAAGTGAATAGCTTTACTTTTGTAGTGCCCGTCAACTGCCTTCCTGCCAAATACAGATGCTACCCACCCAACCAGGCGTCCCACGAATCCCCTAGCAACAGCCAGTCTTAATTTCCCCGCACCTAACTCAGTCTACCGTGATCAGCCAGGAGCCAGTTGCAGTCAGTTTGAAGCAAAGCAAACTGGACTAGAATGGAAATACACACTCTGGAAAGTACATGGTCACTGCTCAGGGGACTTTAGAGTCATCGATTCATCTCGTCAGTCACAACACTTCTGAAGGTTAGATTCTTCCAACCTTACAAATGAGAAAACAGAGGTTCAGAAAGGTTCATACCATTTATGTATGAACGCAGAGTATGCAGGTCACAGAGTATGCAGATGGCTGTACGTGCTTGAGGAGCTAAGTCTGTCTCTGAAGCCCAAAGAAGAGGCAGTGGAATTAAAGAGGAAATGGGAAACTCAAGCAAAGTTTCAAGTAGTTCAGAGAGACATTATAATTGGAGCACAGACTCCAGAACAGTCGCTGTAGGCTCAGTTCAGGCTGTACCCTCATCAGCCACTAAAGTTACTTAATCTCTGTAACTTGGTATATCATCTGTCAAATGGGAATAATAACAGTGCCTACCACACAGCGTTGTTACCAGGATTCAAAGAGTTAGTGTATGTAAAGTGCTTAGAAGAATGCCTAGTTCGTGGTAAATACTAAATAAGTCTCAGCCAATGTTATTTATTGTTGCTGTAAGTGGTGTTCTTGTTATTATTTACTTTTAAATTAATTCATTGATAATATTGTTGATATTTCCTAAGAAGATGGCAAAAAAGTATTTTTATGCCATCTGTTACATCCCTGATGCTTTGTGCTTCAGTAATATCAGTCATTCATTCATTCAGTCTGTTACTTTATTCAGTAATTATTTATTAAGCATTTCTGGAGTCCATCGTTACTCTAGAGCTAAGAGTCTGGAAGTGAATAAACTAAGCAACGTCCTGCCTTATTGGATTTTTACACTCATTAATAGAAAATAATCAAGTATCAAACAAAATAAGTTTCTCAGAAATTTTACATTCTTGGTCCACTCTATGATTATTTTCTTCTTGGTTTTTTAAATATCAAACAATTACGACCCTTCATATGAGAGCTTCTCTATTTAAAGGTTGTTATTAAATTATCCCCAAAGGTTACCTGCTGTAAGCTCTGAAATTCCAAGTCCTTTTCCCTGGGTCCTCTTGAATTGTTTCTGTTTCCCATCAACCATCTCCAGAGTTAGCAGATGTTTCTTAAGTTGTGATTCCAAGGTAGAAATACATAGCATAAAGCTCTCTTTATGATGAGTGTGATGTGAAAGACAACCTGATGTTTCTTTGCTCTTCCTATTTATTCTGCTCCATCTTATCTTAAGAGATTTTTTAGTTTTGTTTTTGTGTTTGTGTTTGTTTTGTTTTAATCAGCAGCCTAGTACCAGCTTTGATTTCTGCATCCATCATTGTCATGATCACAGTGTTGCTGGACGATGCACTGCAGTTTGGCCAGCTACAGGTCCAGTCGTTCACAGTTGAAAATTGACTACAGTAGCTTAATTTGGACCAGCCTTGTCCGGGGTTTATTTATCTAGCTTGGCTCCTAGTTTTTGAAGTGTCTGAAAGATTCAGTCTGGGAAAGTAAACATCATGCCCAGGCTGCCGCCAAACAGTTGAATCCAATTAGCCCCACCTGCCCCTGGTTGTTTACCTAATGAAAGACTCAGCACCCCAGCTGTATCCAGGGACCAGGCACACTTGGATTTCACAACTGTTCCAGAGAGGAAGCAGTGCACATCAGAGCCAGTAGACACCAGCAGATGTTTTCTGAATGAAATTCACTCAGCTGTGTCTAGAGGGGGGACTCTTCCCATAGCAGCCTTATCACCTGTTCCAAGAGGTATACCTATTTTCCTCTTCCTCCTGGGAACAGGTACAAATAGTTTCACAGATGGCTCTGTCTGTGGCCCGTTGAGCTGTGAATTAATTAGTAGATTATGGTCCTGGTAGTGATGATTGACCCTATTCCTCTTGTGGAATAATTATTGTAGATTTAGTTCTCCTTTTTTGAGGCTATTTAGATATATCCTGGAATTTTGTAACCCACATAATCCCATTTATCTCAAAATTATAAACTAATAAATACAATTAGTTAGGATGGGAACTTTGCCATTTGAATGAAAAATTCCCTTTAGGGTAACCGTATGTTGCTCATCAGTGCTAATATTTCAAATCAGAATATTTGGAATTGCTTTTGGGATTGATGTTCATTACAATATGAATTAATAATTTATTGTTGAGGGCAATATATAGGTAGGCAGCGTGCTAGTTAATTTGGATTACTGTTTTTTAATAAGACAGGATCTATGAATATTAGTGAAGGCAGTAATATGATACCATATTATTGAATTAAACCAGTCTTAAAAAAATACATAAGTAAATGATGTGAGTACCTTTAACATAGTATCCCACTAAGCTAATTTTTTCATTCCAGCGAGTGCTAAAATGAAAAATTCTAGATCCCGAAAACGTACAGTACCATCTCACACGTACAGACCCAAACTGTCTCCTGAACCCTGGGGCAGATGGGAGCCAGGATGGATGGGCTCAAAGAAAACTGAGTTGGGTTTGGACTTCTAACTCTGTGGGGCAGAATTTGACTTGTACTTTGGGTATAAGAGGAATTGAACCGGTCAGCCACAGTTCTTTGTACTTATGGACACTGAAATTTAACTTTTATATAATTTTTACATGTCACAAAATATTCTTCTTCTTTAGATTAAGAAAAAACATTAAAAAATGTCAACCGTATTCATAGCTTAAAACACATACAAAGTAAGCTAATGGGGCAGATTTGACAGACAGACCATAGTTTGTCCAACACATTGTGTTGGACAGAATCCTAATTATGAGGTTATAAACAGTAAGTATAAAAGGAAGGCTTTTATTCATTTGCTTTCCAAGGGGGAAGATTACTGTAGGCTGACATAGTCAACAGAGTCCTCCCAGAGAAAGTGAGGTGTTGAGGAGATTGTCCAGTAATAGGCCACCTATGAATAAGTGAAGGGGAAGGTTTGACAATAATCACTCCTTGGTTCATTTGTCTTGAGTCAGGACTTTTTTATGTTGGACTTTTTTTTTTTTTTTCCAGAAGGGGACACACCTGTATTCATTATTCTGACTCGTACTGAATTCAGACAGGTATAGAGAGACCATGGCAAAGTGATCTGTAATTTGGTCAAAATACCAGATGGCTTGATGGCTCACCTAAGTCGTTCAGTGCAGAGAAATAGTAAAGGAAAACCACTAAAATGGTTTTAGCTTAATCAGTTACCCAGTCTCCTAAAACTGAAGAGGGCTTATTTTTATGTCCACTTCAGTTCTTACACACTTTCCAAATACCAGGTATTGTGCTAGGCGCTAGGAGCCCAAAAGCTAATGAGAAATCAGCTCTGTCCTCAGAGAACTCATCGTCTAGTAGGGGATGCCAACTTGTAAAGAAGTGTGGTAGGACCACTGAGAGCAGAGGTGTGTGTAAGGCAGTGGTTCTCAGCTTTGAGTGTACATTGGAATCACCTGGGAAACTTTTAAAAATGCTGATGCCTGGGTCCCATCCTCAGAGATTCTGATTTACTAGGTCTTAGAAGTGACCTGGGCGTCCAGTCCTTTTTTGTTTTCTTTAAAGCTCTCCAGGTGCAGTCGAGATTGAAAACCTCAGGTAAAGGGTGATATGGTACAGAAGAAAGGACTCAGCTGTCCCAAGGGAAGAGCTGAGGTAACGTTGGATCAGTAGAGGCAAACAAGGAAGATGGAAAAAGGCTCTCTGGGCAGAGATAATACATACAAGCAGGAAACAGTATATCCCCTTCAAAAACCAGTAGAATACTCACTGCAGGTAGGGTGTTGAGCCAACACAGGCAGGGATTTGACTGGGAGTAGTGACCAGAGACAAAAGAGGAAAGCAGTAGCAGGAGATGAAGTTGAAAAGGTAGATGTTCATGCCTTGCTAGGTTTGGACTTGGTCTTAGAATTAGGCATCAGTGAAGAATTCTAAGAAGGAAAAAACATGACTGCATTTGTACAATTTTAGAAAAATGATTCTTCTGACTAATTTGGTGAGTTGGACTGATGGTCTTGAAGCTCCAGGCAAGACACCCGGTTATAAGGTTACTGCCAAGTCCAAGTGAAAAATGATGAGGGTCTAAATATAGGCTAAGGGCAGTGAACCTGGACAGGAAACAACAGATTTATAAGTTACCAAGCAGATGGAATTGGGAGGTTATGGTGTCTATGGGTAATGAGGATGACTCTGAGTTCCTGACTTAAGTAACAAGATGGATGGTTGGACTGTTGGCCAAAATAGGGAACACTAGATGTTCAGTGGGAGACGGAAAGGTGGATAATAAATGAGCTCCTTTGACTCTAATTTAAATAGCTGGTAGGACTTCCAAGTTCAGTTCTCCCATTAACCTTTGTATATGCAGATCCGAGACTTAGAAGAGAGGGCAGCCCTGAAGATATTAATTTGGGAGTCTTTGGAATACAGGTGGGTCACGTCTGGCAAGAACATGAGATTGCCCAGGTCACGTCTGGCAAGAAGATGAGATTGCCCAAGTGAGACATGCAGTGGAATACCAACATGTAAAGTATGGACAGAGGAAAAGAACCCTCAGTTCAGCTAAGAAAGAGCTTAGGAGAAGATGATGATGTGGTTACCAAAGGAGTAATATTTTAAGAAGGGAATAGTCAAAAGTATCAGATGCTTCTGAATAATCAGAGTATAAAGTAAAAAAAAAACACCCACGGATTGGTACAGCAACATCAGGGAACCAGTGGTTCTAGAACCCTAAATGCAATTGATTTAATACTGAATTTTGACTTCAGTTAGAAGTGTGGAGTGGATAGATTTAGGAAACCCTTTTCCTACTCCTAATACATAGAAAGTCCTGATACATAGAAAGTCCAGATAAAAATATGTATCTTTAAGAATATATTTTAAATATGTAACCAAATTCAAAAGAAAGAAAATTTTCCACGTGCCTCAAATGAAGGAGGAACCAAAAGCCATAGCAACAAGCAAATGTTGAAGTTGAGAGGCCCACAAAGGTGTCAGGACCACATATAGAGGTTGTCTTTGTCTGTCTGGGCTGCTATAACTAAATACCAAAGATTGGGTGACTAATAAACAACAGAATTTTATTTCTCACAGTTCTGGAGGCTGGAGTCCAAGATCATTGTGCTGGAAGAGTCAGGTCGCAGACTGCTCGTTGCACTATCACCTGGCGGAAGGGGCTAGGGAACTCTGTGAGATCTCTTTTATAAGTCATTAATCCCATTCATGAGGGCTCCACCCTCATGACCTAATCACTTCCTAGAGGCCCTACCTCCAAATACTGTCAAATTGGTGGTAGGATTCCAACATGTGAATTCTGGGGGGACACAAACATTCAGACCATAGCAGAGTTGAAGACCCAATAGGGGCCTAGCATATTAACACCTGCGTGGCCTGAAATTTTATCAGTGCAGAAGTTGTGCATGGGGTTTTTCCACCCACACATGGAACCAGGAAAATTCTGTGCTTGAGAATGAGCCACCCTACTTGGAGTAGAAAAAGTGGCCCCTAAAAGAAATCAGAATCCTACACATGTGACATGTGCAAGTAAGGACCTCAATTTGTACCGCCCATGTAGGGAGAGAAAATTTTAAGCCAAGACAAGGAAGGAAAAAAGAATCTTAAAATCTTATTTGGAACTGGTGAAACCTTTAGGATCCAGGAGAGGCAAATGCAACCCACCTAAGAGTGACATCTCCAAAATGCAGGGCAAATGTGGGACTCCTACAGAGGACATGTCCCACTGAGGTAGAGCTTGCAGACCAGCAGAGCAGACCACATGAGAAAACTCACCATCATGAGAAAAGAAGGAAAATGCAGCTGATAGGACATTTGACATCCAAAGAATTACCAAAAAATACAGAGACACATAAAAAGAACTTTACAATTACTGTTTTTAAAATATTCAAAGAGATAAAAGAAGGAACAGAATTCATAATACAAGCACAGGAGAGTTTGGAGGGGGAAGCCAGTGCATTTGTCTAGAAGTAAAACATATGATCATTGAAAAATTTGCAAAAAGGAATAGATGGGTTAAATCATAGAGTAGATCCTGGAGGGAGACTTCACGAGTTGAAAAAGTGAACAACAGGTGAGAAAGTAACGTCAGTGAGTGGAGGCTGCACTCATTTGATGACAGTGTGTGTGAAGGAGAGAGAGGAGCTTTACTAGAGACAAATGCTAGATCAAGAAAGAGATTCAGGGGCTTCCCTGGTGGCACAGTGGTTGAGAGTCCGCCTGCCGATGCAGGGGACACGGGTTCGTACCCCGGTCCGGGAAGATCCCACATGCCGCGGAGCGGCTGGGCGCGTGAGCCATGGCCGCTGAGCCTGCGCGTCCGGAGCCTGTGTTCCGCAACGGGAGAGGCCACAACAGTGAGAGGCCCGTGTACCGCAAAAAAAAAAAAAAAAAAAAGAGATTCAGTCATTCATTCATTTAAAAAATTAACACGGGATTGAGGAATATATTGAGAGAGGCCCTAAATATGCAGAAAAAACGGAGGGATCGTTGCGGGGTGGGGAAAGGGTCCCCCAGAGCTTAGGTAGAGGGATTACTGGAAGTGGAGAATGAAACAGATTTGAAAGTATTTCTGTGGGGGATCGGAGGTGGGATGTTTGAAAGTATATAATTAGGTCTCCTCCTTTCTTTGACGGATGGGAAGAATGCGGGGGGATAAGCAATGAGATAAAGAAAGGGCAAAGGTTTAAAAGATAGCCATAGACATTTAGGTTGCTTCTATGACGTGGCTGTTGTAAATAGTGCTGCAGTGAACAGTGCAAGTGTCTTTTTTAAAAAATAAATTTATTTATTTACTTATTTTTGGCTGCGTTGGGTCTTCGTTGCTGCGCACAGGCTTTTCTTTCTAGTTGCGGCGAGCGGGGCTACTCTTCATTGCCGTGCGCGGGCTTCTCATTGTGGCGGCCTCTCTTGTTGCGGAGCACAGGCTCTAGGCTCGCGGGCTTCAGTAGTTGCGGCACTCAGGCTCTAGAGTGCATGGGCTTCAGTAGTTGTGGCGCACGGGCTTAGTTGCTCCGCGGCATGTGGGATCTTCCCGGAGCAGGGCTCGAACCTGTGTCCCCTGCGTTGGCAGGCGGATTCTTAACCACTGCGCCACCAGGGAAGTCCTACAAGTGTCTTTTTGAATTATGGTTTGCTCTGGGTATATGCCCAGTAGTGGGATTGCTAGGTCGTATGGTAGTTCTATTTTTAGTTTTTAAGGAACCTCTGTACTGTTCTCCATAGTGGCTGTATCACTTTACATTCCCACCAACAGTGAAGAGGGTTCCCTTTTCTAGACAGCAAGGGGGAAAAGCTGGTGGGGTGTGTGTGTGATGAATTGGGAGATTGGGATTGACATATATACACTAATATGTATAAAATAGATAATAACCTGCTGTATAAAAAAAAATAAAATTCAAAAAATATGTATATATTTTTAAAAAATAGCCATAGAGCAAATGAGAGAGGAGGTTGATCAGAGACAGGTAAAAAGAATGCCAAAGAACGTTGAGGAGTCTTCTCCTGTGGAATAGCATAAATCTGAGATGGTGCCATTCTGTAAGACTGAATCCGGCACCCCGCATATAAGAGTGTAAAAATTATATTGTGGGATTAATCCATAAATATTGCAGAAAAGATGCAAGAAAATAACAAAGAAAAAACAGAAATGGAAGATATCAGTCAGGGTAATTTGAGAGATCCCAGGGAAGAAGGTTCTGTAGTCTAATTTTTGTATTGCTGACCATAGTTACTATTAGAAAACTTTTGCTTGTGGTGAGTTAGAAGAATTCAACTATGGTTCTCTTATTTATTCTAGCTTATTTTCAGATTACCAGGGCAATATTGCTCCCTACATCTTGAAATCTTGTTACCTCAAGTTAGGTTGTCATGAGTCAAGGTTTTTAGGCACCAGCAACTTCTGTCTACAGACATTAATTGTCTGTTGGGTAAAGGAGATTTTACCGTACATCCAAGCATATACACCGTGTATATATTGTATATTTAGAAGCACATGATGTTCTTCAGTATAACCCTTATACCGACACAAATTCCTGCCTGTGATGGAGGGGAAAACCTCCTATAGTCTTGGTCAACTTCAGAGGACTAGCCAGCTAATTAGCAATCCCTTCATAAATAAATGTCATTCTGTCACCTAGAATTGCTGAGGGGGATTTTTAGACCATTGAAATTAGTTATAGTGACAGAAATGTTGAACAGAAAGGGAAGCTTCTTAGTTAAGTTGAAATTGAACGTTTACAGTGAATTTACAAGTACATTTTGGAAAGAGCCGTGTTAATAGCTCACCCATGGGCCCTATTAAAGGAGTTGAAACCTGTCACTCTAGGTCATTTGTCAAAGCCCACTGGAGAGAGCAATAATCAAAGACTTTTCTGCCTTACATCAGGGGCAGAAGATTTCTCTGTGATGGTAGATTTACTTTGAATAGAGGGGTATCCATGGTTCAAAAAACACCTTCAAGTAGAGCTAATTGGTAGTTTAAACCAAGAGGTCAGAGAACAACTTTTTGTAACACTTCCATCACCTTTCAGGTATCATTTATGTTATTGTGCAATTATTTAATTGCACTCTTTTGTATGGTTAACCCACTTTTTATTTGTTCAACATCTTTCTCGAAAGAATCCCTACCTACCCCCACCCCCCAAACCTCCCATACACTTTCATTTATTCTAAGGGATTAACTATGATAAGGGGAACTAATTAATATTATTAGTTTCATAATTACTCAACAATGAAGAAACTAAAAATGGAATCTAGGAATGATGTTTCCCACAAAAGTGACCTATTCACGGATGTCATGCTTCCAACTAGATAATGGATTATGTTAATAGGAGAGGTGGACATGGTATCTTTTTTTCTACAGCAAAGGTGGATGGAAAATGCTAACTGGAAGCCAGGCAGTGTCCTGAAGTGTGCCTTTTCTGTTGGTCGTGTTTAGGGGCATTGTCCAGTCAGAAGAAAAACTTGTCATCAGTGCGTCTTGGGCAAAAGATGATGATATCAGCAGGCTCTTGAAATCTCTACCAAACTGGATTAACATGGCTCAACCCAAACAGCTGAGGCCAAAGAGAGAAGAGGAAGAAGATTTCATAAGGTAAAATGGTCTATTTTCTAAGTTATACTAAACATGGGAAGAAAAATATCCATTTAGCTAATTCTTTCCTACATGAAATTTTGACCATTTCTAAATATCAAACAGCAATGAACTGAACTTAGTAAAGTCCATTTCTATTGTACTACACTTCATTTCCTGTGCAAGTATGGCTTGTGCTCAAAACTTTAGAAGGAAGGGATTGATGTGAATCAAATTTGGAGCATTGCTAAATCAGGTTAAAATATTTTTACTTTGTAGGTCATTCTCCCTTCTTAGGGAAGCTCATAGTTTATTCATTAATTCATTTATTTATTCAACAAAGCTGTATGGCCCTTGTTTTGTGCCATACCTTGGAAACATGACAGTTAATAATGTAAAGTTCCTGCCCATAAGTGTGTTACAATTGTTCTTAGCATGTTCTTTAGTTCACAGAACTGTTAGTTGAACTTTCCGGAAATATATATGTGCTTCCCACGTTTGTTCATGTATAGTGTATCCAATTGTTTTCTACTTGTTTTGACAAAAGTAAGGTCTCGCTTTCAACTTTATCACTCAACTTTTACCTTTGCACAATTTAAATTTCTTACTTAGCCATGAAAATGTAGCCTAATTTGATGAAGCTACTCATTTTCACATGGCTCGCTTGCCACAGTGAAATATGTTCACCTCTGTCATTTTAGAGCTGTGTAAAGTAGGGGAAAAAGTGGAGGTAGTATTTTGTCACATTAAAAGTAAGTTTATTCTTATTGTCTTCTGCTATCCACGTGAATGAATAAATAGTAAAAAAAAAAAAAAAAAAAAAGAAAAAGAAAAAAGAAATAAAGTAAAAGCACTTTAAGGAAGCAAAGACCAGAAAAAGAATAAAAGAAGTAGTGACCAATATTTTACTCTTAAGTCATCATAGAACTGTGAGCTCATCTCTCTCAGAATGTGAGTTGCAACTATAGGTAAATAGGTCTTTACCGTTCACAAAGTTAACCGTATCCGTACACTATGGTGCCATATTTCTACCAACATTTTATTATGAAAAATTGCTATAGTGCCATTTAAAACTTTCTCAAAATCGTGAGACTCAAAAGTTCACCTGTAATTTAACCTAAAGTCTTCCTGTTTATGGTTTCTCCCTCATCATTCACATTATCTCAGAAAAACTTGTCAGCTAGTTATATTGTTATAAGAAAACTATATTATACGTGCATAATTTATTTTTTAGTTAATAGACTTTATTTGCATGAGGTAGCAGTTTTAGGTTTACAGAAAATATTGAGTGGACAACACAGAGTTCCCATATATCCCATCACTCACCCTCATCCCCCCCATTTCCTCTATGTTTAATATCTTACAGTAATGTGGTATGTTAGTTAAAATTGGTAAGCTAATATGGGTGCATTATTATTAACTAAGTCTGTAGTTTACATTAGGGTTCACTCTTTGTGTTGTACATTCTGTGAGTTTTGAGAAATGTATAATGAGTGTACCCATTCATTGGTTACAGTGAAGGTAACCATTTCAGTATCGCGCAGAATAATAGTTTCACTGCCCTAAAAATCCTCTGTGCTCCTCCTATTCACCCCAGCCTTCCTCTCCGCCAACCCCTGGCAACCTTTTTTTTTTTTTTTTTTTTTAACTGTCTCCGTAATTTTGCCTTTTCCTAAATGTCATATAGTTGGCATCATACAATACGTAGCCTTTTCGGATTCGCTTCTTTTGCCTTGCCGTACGCACTTAAGGTTCCTCCATGTCTTTTGGTGGCTTGGTAGCTCTTTTTTAATCTCTGAATAATATTCCATTGTATGGACATACCTTAATTTGTTTATTCGTCCACCTACTGTAGGATTTGTTGGTTGCGTCCAAGTTTGGGCAATTATAAATAAAGCTGCTATAAACATTCGTGTTCAGGGTTTTTTGTGGATGTAAGTTTTCAGCTCACTTGGGTAAATACCAAGGAATGTGATTGCTAGATCGCATTGATGTATGTCAAGAGTATGTTTAGTTTTTGTAGAAATTGCCAAACTGTATTCCAAAGTGGTCGTACCATTTTGCATTCCCACCAACAATGAATGAGAGTTCCTGCTGCTCCACATCCTCGATAGCATGTGGTGTTGTCAGTGTTTTGGATTTAGTACATTCTAATAGGTGTGTAGTGATCTCATTGTTTTAATTTGTATTTCCCTAATGACATATGATGTTAAGCATCTTTTCATGTGCTTATTTAATAACTATATATATATTTTTGGTGAGATATCTGTTCATATCTTTTACCATTTTTAAATTGGGTCATGTGTTTTCTTACTGTTGAGCTGTAAAAGTCCTTTGTATATTTTGGATACCAGTCCTTTAATTGATAGGTGTTTTACAAAAATTTTCTCCCAGTGTATGCCTTGTCTTTTGATTCTCTTCACAGAGTCTTTCGTAGAGCAGAAGTTTTTAATTTTAATGGAGGCAATCTTAATGATTTTTAAAACAATGGATTGTGCTTTTCTGCCGTCTGGTTTTAACTGAGTGTTTTGTATAGTTCCACTTTTTCTCCTCTCTTAGTATATATATTATATTTCTTTTTTTCTTAACTTCTATTTTTAGTGGTTGCCCTAGAATTTGCAACATACGTTTATAACTAATGCAAGTACCTTATAACAAAGTAGTCCCAATTATTTCCTCCCATCCCTTATAACATTGCTGCCATTCACTGCATTTATCCATAAGCTATAATCACTGTACATAATGTTGCTGTTATTATTTTGAACAAACTGTTACCTGTTAGATCAATTAAGAATAAGAGAAATAAAAGATTTTATTTACCTTCAATTATTCTTTCTTTAATTCTCTTCCTTTTTTAATGTAGGTCCAAGTCTCCCTAAAGAACTTCTTTAACATTTCTTGTAAGGCACGTCTATTGAAGACAAATTCCTTCAATTTTTGTTGGAGAAAGTGTTCATTTTTCCCATACTTTTGAAGAGTAATTTCATAGGGTTCAAAATTCTAGGTTGATGATTGTTCTAACACTTCAATTATCTCACTTTGCTATTCTTGCTTCCATGGTTTTTGAAGAAAAGTCCAATGTAATTTTTATTCTTGTTTTTCTGTAGGTAAGGTAATTTTTTCCTATGGCTTCTTGCAATGTTCCTTTGTTTTTGATTTTGTGCCATTTGAGTATTGTATGCCTGGGTATAGATGTGTGTGTGTGTGTGTGTGTGTGTGTGTGTGTGTGTGTGTGTTTCATGCTTGGTGATCGCTGAGCTCCCTGGATCTGTGATTTGGTGTCTGTCATTAGTTTTGGGAAATTCTCAGTCATTATTGCTTGAAATATTTCTGTTTCTTTTTCTTCTCCTTCTGGTATGCCCATTATACATACATTATAACTTTTTGAACTTGTCCCTCAGTTCTTGGATATTCTGTTCTCTTTTCATTGTTTTTTCTCTTTGGATTTCGATTTTGGAAATTTTTATTGATGTTTCTTCAAGCTTACGCATTCTTTCCTTGGTTATGCCCAGTCTATTAAATAAGTCCGTCAAAGACATTCTTCATTTCCGTTATGGCATGTTTGATTTCTAGCATTTCCTTTTGATTCTTTCTTAGAGTTTCCATCTCTCTGCTTATGTTACCTATAGTTTACATGTGCACATGTCAAAGGCACAGCTTGGCAAATTTTCATACTTTTCAATGTGTAACAGTATCCAGATCAAGAAACAGAATAATAGCAATAAGAAACAGAACAAAGCAATAGTGAGCCTTCTCGTGCTTCCTTATGGTCACCGTTTTCCTCTCTGAAAATTACCCGCATCTGACCTTTTTATATGGAATCATGCACTTATATATTCTTTTATGACTGGCTTCATTTGTTCCACATTATATTGACAAGATTCATCTATATTCTTGTGTATAGGTCCTTATTATTCTGTACTCTATATTGTATTCCATTATATGGGTACACCCCAGATTTTTTTTAATATTGTATTATTTGAATGTTTATGTGTGTATATATGCATTCATTTATTTTTCTCCTGTTGGGTACCTGGATACTTTCTCATTTAAAACTGTTTCAAATAGTGTTGCTTTGTATATTCTACTATACGTCTCTTGGTAATCATATGTGTATATTTCTATTGCTTACATTTTAGGAGTCAAATTGCCAGGTCATAGCATATGCATATGTTGAGTTGTAGTGCACACTGCCAAATAGTTTCCCAAACTGGTAGTAAGAGTTTGCACTCTCATAGCAGTGTATGAAAGTTCCAATTGCTCTGTATCTCATCTATATTTGATATTTTCCATCTTTTTAATTTTGGCCTTCTAGTAGATTTGTAGAGTATCTCAGTGTGGTTTAATATGCATTTCTCTCATGACTAATAAAGTTGAACATATTTTAATGTACTTTTATGGTATTTATTGGCCATTTGAATATCCGCTTTCACAACATATTTGTTCAGATCTACTGCCCATTTTTTAATTAGGTTGTCTGTCTTTTCCCTACTGATTTGTAGGAATTCTTTATATTTCTGGATGTAACTCCTTTGTGATGGATAGGTAGTAGGTAGGTAGGTAGATAGATAGATAATGTCATCTTCCTCCACTTTACAAATTGCCTTTTCACTCTCTTAATGGTGTCTTTTAATAAACAGACTTTTAAAATTTTAATAAGTCAAATTTATTTCTTTAATAGATAGGACATTTTGTTTCCTATTTAGAAATCCTTTCTTATGCCAAAGTCACAGAGGTGTTTTTCTCTAAAACTTTTACTGTGATGAATATGTTTTTCCCTAGCATGTGAAATAAGTTATACACTCTTAAAATTATATTTCCTATCCCTGCTCTCTACACTTCTTAATTTAGATCATGTTGTCATAACAATAGTAGAAGAGAGTAGCCTCATGATTTTTTCTATCAAAAGAGGTAAAGAATTATTGAGACATGATTAATTAGAGTGCCAACTAGGAATAATCAGACTGACCTTAGGAGAGAGTCAGGCCATGTTACCATCATGTTTTCCTGCTGCTAGATTTCTAAGAGGTCTGGGTAAGCATAGTCCCACTATTGATCTTTAAGTGTACTTATTTAATACATCTATAACCTGAGTAGTTGTATTAGAAGTAACTTCTGGAGGATAATTATTTTTCCCCAACTTTTCAGGTTACTTTAACTGAAAGTAAGTCTTCTTCCTGTTGTTCCTAGGTTCATTGTCTTTTATGCCTGCAAAGAGATTGTCAATCAGTTTTATTAGTTATCTTCAATAGCTTAGAGTTAAGGGGAAGGGTTTCTAGCCCTATTTCAGAAAAGAGAAGGCTAATGTAGAGATGAACGTCTGTATACCACCTCATGCTTCTGATTTAGAAGAGCTAGAATTAAGTTCTTGGCTTTCTTTATTTCCTTTTTTCTCACTGCATTGTCACCTTCCATCTTAAATTTGAAGGCAAAGCAAATTAAACATATTTTTTTAAATTTTTGGTGAATTATTATATCCATGAAGTAAGATGCAATCTTAGGCATATAACTCAAAGAAATGTTATGTGTGATTTTACTCATGTAACCACCTCCCCGATCAAAATACAGAACTTTTCTTGCACCCCAGAAGGTTACCTCAGGATAACCACTATTCTGACTTTTATCACCATAGTTTAGTTTTGACTGTCCTTGAATTTTATATAAATTTCACCATAGTATCTGGTTCATTTTACTGAACATTATGACTGAGATATTTGTCCACGTTTTTGCATGCAAACAGACATGGTTTGAAAACAAATTCTATTTACTTTAAGAGAAGAAAAATAATTTTTTAGATCTATTTTGTTTTGTATGTGATTGATTGTTTTCTCTTAATCTGTCATATTCTCTATCCTGAAAGCAAAGGTACATAGAGGGGAAGACTCTTCATTGATATTCCAATGTGGTAGAGTTACAGAGCCTTGATTTTCACACATTAGAGTACCACAGAGCGTGGCATGAGCTAAAAAGACTGAAAAATCACACTCTGTTCCTGTAATTAGTTTTTAAAGCTTAGAGAGCTATTTGGCGCCCAGATGAATATAGAATCCAGTGTCCTTTGCATTGAATAAAGGTTATGCTCCCTTCATTACTAAACGAGGCCCTTTTCTATTCTTGTTTTTTAACTAAAAAATAAAATGTATCATTTCCTGGCTTAACTTCGAATAAAGGAAAAAAATAGGTCAGGCCAGGACTTTAATAGAAAAATGAAAAATAGCAAATATCCTTTTGTTCCCAAAGAAGCTGAAAGCAGGCTTTCTAGCCCATTATCTTTGCACCTGTCATATATATGTGTGTAGTTATCCTTTTGAGATCAATGAATATCCACTGATAAAAGCAGTCCTGTTTTCTGGTCATGTAATTAACAGAAGAGTTAAGGTGTTGGAAGAAGTAAAGGGGGTGGGGAGGCCCTGTGCATTAGAGACTATTCCCCCAAATCTGTTACCCCCATTTCACTCAGGGCCCCAGAATTTCGAAGAATCAGAGTCATTTCCCTAGAGCCAGGTTTGAAAATCCTGAAGTGGATAGATGTGATTGGCAGGACCAGGACAAGAGTATTCAGGTGATAAAAGCCAAAGAATATATAAAACTTACAAATTAGTCTTGAGCTCCAGCATGAAGAAAGATGAATGATAAAGAAGTTTTCTGGAAAGATTGTGTAATCTATTACAATGAAAGTTGACAGTGCCTGTATTTGATGGCAACATTGTGTGGTTTCAGGCACTATTATTCCCATTCAACAGATAAGGAAACAGGTACAGAGAACTTAAATAACTGGCCCAAATTCACAGAGCCTCTAAGTTGACAGAGCTAGAATTTGAGCCCAAGTAGTCTGGCTCCTAGAGCTAGCACAGAGTGACCATCCAGTCTTAAATTGGGTGAGGAATTGGTACTTTTGGACCTTTGATTTATGCCTTCATTTTCATTGATCATCATCCTCTTGATTGATATTTTAATCGTAATTTGCTAACGTTGCAGAAAGTTACCATACAGGTGCTTTTACCCTGGGTTTAGTTTGTTATTATTAGAATTAATTGTATTATATTTCATGTATTATATTGTTGCCCATTCTTTCCCTTCCAGTAACAGGTTGGTAACAGAATATCCAGATATTTGAGGGAAAGACTGTATTGAAACCAGAAATGTACAGTGCTTTAAAACTGATTGTCTCGGATGAACTGGGAGATTGGGATTGACATATATACATTAATATATATAAAATAGATAACTAATAAGAACCTGCTGTATAAAAAATAGTTAAATTAAGTTTTAAAAAACGGATTGTCTTATCTTTCCTCTGAATTTTATGTTTGCCTAGTCAAAGAAAAGAAAAAACAATTATTGTTGAAAAAAGAAAGAAGGATACAAAAGGGATGGAAATATAAAAATGATATAAAACAAATTATGTAGGTTTTAGATAGTGTGTGACACAGACCTGAATAAGGAAGAAAAACTAAACAACATTTTTAGCTATTTTTAGTTATTTAGAAGATAACTATTTCAGCTGGAGGATCAAATGAGTGATATGTTAAGACTGATTTTTGTCACTTTACAAAATTATGAACTCAGAGTGCTTAAAGAACTTTCAAAGAGCAAGGCAATTCCTAAGACTTTGTTTGGCATGAGTTCTATATTAGATGTTTAATAAAAAGAGTCAGAATAGAAGCAGAAAGCGGGTTTGTACTTTAACCTTCTGTGGACCCTAATAGTACATCGAAGACCTTCAATAAATATTGACTGAATGAAACTGAATTTAAAAATAGGAAGGATCATTCACTCTTCAAATGAAAAAAACTAAAATATAAAGAATGGTGAGCCAAATGCCTTAATTGGAAGAAAATACTTTCAGTGGCCTCCCTGAAAGTTACATGGATGGTAGCATGTTCCTTTTGAAAGCTCACAGGCCTGAGTTCTAGCCTTCAGCACTGCCATTAATTAATCTATTTTGTTTTATTTTGTTTTTGCCTTTGGTTGGTCTTTACACTTCTTTAATTTCTTCATCCAGCTGAGATTAAACAAGAGAAGTAGAAATCTAGTAAACCTGGGAATGTATTTAAATGTAAACGTAGTACTAATAAAGTAGAGCACAGGGGGTTCCCTGGTGGTGCAGTGGTTAAGAATCCACCTGCCAATGCAGGGGACACAGGTTCGAGCCCTGATCCAGGAAGATCCCACATGCCACGAAGCAACTAAGCCCATGTGCCACAACTACTGAGCCTGCGCTCTAGAGCCCTCGAGCCACAACTACTGAACACATGTGCTACAACTACTGAAGCCCACACGCCTAGAGCCTGTGCTCCTCAACAAGAGAAGCCACCGCAGTGAGAAGCCCGTGCACCGCAGCGAAGAGTAGCTCCCGCTCGCTGCAACTAGAGAAAGCCTGTGCACAGCAACGAAGACCCAACGCAGCCAAAAATAAATAAATAAATAAATTTATTTATTTTTAAAAATCACCTCAATAAAAAACAGTAAACATTAAAAAAATAAAAATCGGGCTTCCCTGGTGGCGCAGTGGTTGAGCATCCGCCTGCCAATGCAGGGGACACGGGTTCGAGCCCTGGTTTGGGAAGATCCCACATGCCGCGGAGAAACTGGGCCTGTGAGCCACAACTACTGAGCCTGCATGTCTGGAGCCTGTGCTCTGCAACAAGAGAGGCCGCGGTAGTGAGAGGCCTGCGTACCGTGATGAAGAGTGGCCACCGCTTGCTGCAACTAGAGAAAGCCGTTGCACAGAAACAAAGACCCAAAGACCCAACACAGCCAGAAAGAAAGAGAGAGAGAGGGAGGGAGGGAGGGAGGGAGGGAGAGAGAGAGAGGGAGAGAGGGAGGGAGGGAGGGAGGGAGGGAGGGAGAGAGGGAGGGAGGGAGGGAGGGGGGAGAGAGAGAGAGAGAGAAGGAAGGAAGGAAGGAAAGAAAAGAAAGAAAGTAGAGCACAGATAATTTTCAGAAAAATTCCACTTGGAAATTTAAAGCATCTCAAAACAATGTAAGCAATGACTGTTAAAAGGTTCTAGATAACTACAGCCATTGAAGAATCTTTAGAAAAATTTGAAGGAATAAGTAAAAGATCTGATGCAGGAAAAAAAAAAAAGACTTTAGCTCGCTCGAACAAATGTTTATTAGAATAGAGACATTTATTCCACTACCTCTGCAGGCTTAATGTGACTTTAACAATATAATTATAAAAGGAAAGATGAATCAGAAAATATGAATATATTAAATAAGTACAGGAGTAGAAAATGCTTTGCTAAGATGTTTTTTGTCCCTCAATTACACAAGATGAAGGTCATAGACGTATATAGGACACTGACAGGCAAGACTGGATGAGAAGTAGATTTAAATCTCAAAATTAAACAAAAAAGACAGGTAATTAACTGGAGTCTCAGCTACAGACATATCAATTAGTGTTCAAGATGATTGAATTAGGCACTTTGTTATTATATGAAAATGATATGACTCTTGCTGGCGTACAATTGGCAGTAAATGAAAAAAAATGTAAATTTCCTCTATACAGTGCATAAATGCTAGCCTACTGAGATGATTATTTGAGGATTGTAGTTATCTATTAGTATCAGTAAAAAGTCACTAATGTAGTATTTTCTACATTTTATTTTTTGTTTAATTTTAGATCATTGAATTATTTATTTATTTTTCTTTAACTTAGATGTACATTCAATACCATTCCTCTTTCTCTCATTTGGAGTCTTAATAAAAGAAAAAATAATCCCTCTAATTTAGTCCTACTCAGCCCTTCAGAAAGTGCGGTTGAGAATGATGTTCTGTGCCATTGTGATGGTGGCAAGGATACCTGTCATCTCTCTGGGGTAGGAGCAAGAAGAGGTGTTCCTAAGCCAGGGGCAGACACGAGACAGTGCACACCCACCACTGAAAAGTCCCATGCCTGCTATTCTCTCCCTCAGGCCATCTCTACTGGTAGCTGCTCTCTGCTGCAGGCTTACTTCCCTGCCAGATGATGAAGGACCCCTTGCCTTCTTGCCCCTATCTTACTGAATCTTCTCCTGTTCCCAGTCTACCATACTCTTTCCTCCCTCTATGTGTTTGCCCATGCCCCTTCCTCTTCTTGAGATGCCCTCTGCTCATCCCACCCTTGGCTCCTGTACCTGTCCAGCTGGGCTCTCAGGATACAGCTCAGGTATCAACTGCTCCAGCATCTCCTCCACATAACCCTCTCCCTTTCTGCATCTCACCCTGCTTCCCTCCTGGGTTAGGAGCTCACAGTCTTTGGGGGAGTTAAGCAAATAAGCACCTTAGAGCAGGGTGAATACTACTGCTAGAGGTAAAGATAATATGTAAATATGTTAAAAAGGGACCAGTAGAGGGCTTCCCTGGTGGCGCAGTGGTTGGGAGTCCGCCTGCCGATGCAGGGGACGCGGGTTCGTGCCCCGGTCCGGGAAAATCCCACAAGCCGCGGAGCGGCTGGGCCCGTGAGCCATGGCCGCTGAGCCTGCGCGTCCGGAGCCTGTGCTCCGCAATGGGAGAGGCCACAACAGTGAAAGGCCCGCGTAACGCAAAAAAAAAAAAAAAAAAAAGAGACCAGTAGAAAAATGAAAAATAATAATGTAACTACACTGAGAAGGGGAAATTGATATGATTGGGGGGTGGGAAGAGGGGACATAAGTAAGCTAATTCCTCACCCATCCACGGGGCAGGAGATCAGTATAAAAATTCTAAAATGAATGTAGCAGTGCATAGCAGTTTCCACAGATTATATACAGCGGTGGATAGAACCACTGGAAGAATTAGAAACAGAAATTGTTTTTTTTTTTTAAAGTTGTAGATGCTTCTTTCTGGGGCATAAGACTGAGGTGAGGGGTGGTGGTGGGACAGGGGGTCACTGTTCATCATTATCGGTTATTTAACCATGAGTAATTAGTACTTAGCTTTTAAATTTTTATTTGCTTAAAAAATTTTCCACATGTCCTCAAACCCTGTTAGTATTCACTGCCAGTTCACCAATTGTTCACAAATACACTATCATTCTAACATTTTTTTATCCCTGAAAAAATATCTTAATCTTAAGCCATCTTCACTTTTCTGCCAATTTTATGTGAAGCATTTGCTCCTCTCTGTAGTATACTTTGCCCCAGAGATTCCCATATCTTTCTTTGTCTTCCTCCTAAGACCCCCCACCAATTGCTCAATCCCTTCCCCAGAGAGCTACTTTGAAGACATGACGCTTAGTTGCTCAGTTTCAGAATTATTGCCATTGCTTGAGATCAGTTGTTTAGTGTCTGCTCTGAATAGATTTAAAATTCTCAAAAGGAAATTGTATAGCAATTTGAGAAATAACCAGAATCTTCGATAAACTGGAATACTCTGTGAGGAAGTTCAGTGCTGTATAAATTTTGACTTTGAAATCTATAATAATTCTTGGTAGTTGAAAGACCAAAATATATGTTTAGCTTATAGTAAGTAATTATTGGTTATTTTAATCCCATATGTTGATAATCTGTTTTGAAGCTTAAGAAATGTTCTTTATAGAAAACTATTGCTATTTCTAGGAATGCATAACTTAACAGTGGCTCCTGGCAGAAAAACTGCGCACCTCTGAAAGTCCCAGCACCTACAGAAAAAAAGCCTGGCACCTTAATGTTTATATCCTGTGTTGCTGGACAACATCCTACAAAGTAGCCAGGCTTATTTGAGTGGCTTGGCTAAAGAAAGATGCATTCATGTTCCAAGCTAACCGAGCATTTCAAGTGCAACTTTATTCCAAGTTGAATCTGAATCAGAACTCTGAGCAGTGCCATCAGCCTGAGAATAATGTGCTGCTTCCCAATTCGCTCTTTGCTTGTCGTTACCTAGTATCGATTTTCATGGAACTTTTCACTGTACTTACATACATATATATCAGTGTACTCATCTACTTGGTACCAAAAAGGGAGGCACAGAATGTGGAGAAAACCCTGAGGCTGAGCCCTGAGCTCCTACCCCACCCCTACCCCTAATTCTCCATGTGTCTTTAGCCAGGTTCCCTCACTCTTCTGCATCTCCATCCCTCATCTGTAAACAACAACCTTTTTTAAAAATTTTATTTTATTCAAGTATAGTCGATTTACAAGGTTGTGTTCATTGTTGCTGTACAGCAAAGTGATGCAGTTATGCATACATATACAGTGGCTCCTGGCAGAAAAACTGCACAGCTCTGAAAGTCCCAGCAGAGGTGGGACTTTCTTTTTCATATTCTTTTCCATTATGGTTTATCACAGGTTATTGAATATAGTTCCCTGTGCTATACAGTAGGACCTTGTTATTTATCCATTCTATATATAATAGTTTGCATCTGCTAATCCCAAACTCCCAATCCACCCCTCCTCCACTCCACCCTTTGGCAACCACAAGTCTGTTCTCTGTGTCTGTGAGTCTGTTTCACAGATAAGTTCACTTCTGTGATATTTTAGGTTTCACACGTAAGTGATATCATATGGCATGTGTCTTTCTCTTTCTGACTTACTTCACTGAGAATGATAATCTCTAGGTCCATCCATGTTGCTGCAAATGGCATTATTTCATTCCTTTTTATGGCTGAGTAGTATTCCATTGTATATATGTACCACATCTTTATTCATGCATCTGTCGATGGACATTTAGGTTGCTTCCATGTCCTGGCTATTGTGAATAGTGCTGCTGTGAACATAGGGGTACATGTATCTTTTTAAATTATAGTTTTGTCTGGGTATATGCCCAGGAGTGGGATTGCTGGATCATATGGTAATTCATTTTTAGTTTTCTGAGGAACCTCCATACTGTTCTCCATAGTGGCTGTACCAACTTACATTCCTACCAACAGTGTAAGAGGCTTCCCTTCTCTCCACACCCTCTCCAGCATTGGTTATTTGTAGCCTTTTAATGATGGCCATTCCGACTGGTGTGAGGTGGTACCTCATTGTAGCTTTGATTTGCATTTCTCTAATAATCAGTGATGTTGAGAATCTTTTCATGTGCCTGTTGGCCATCTGGGTGTCTTCTTTGGTGAAATATCTGTTTAGGTCTTCTGCCCATTTTTCAATTGGGTCGTTTGTTTTTTTGTTATTGAGTTGTATTAGCTGTTTCTATGTTTTGGAGATTAAGCCCTTGTATAAATGACAACCTTTGATTCTCAAACTTATAGGCTGGTTTTGTGAGTGTGTGTGGGTGTGCGTGCACACCCACACACACGCTTTAACTAGCATATTAGGTCATATTTTATGTCCAGTAAAGTTGTGGGGTTTTTTTGTTTTGTTTTGTTTTTACATTTTATCTATTGCATTTATTTATTTATTATTTATTTATTTATTTTTGCGTTACGCTGGCCTCTCACTGTTGTGGCCTCTCCCGTTGCGGAGCACAGGCTCCGGATGCGCAGGCTCAGCGGCCATGGCTCACGGGCCCAGCCGCTCCGCGGCATGTGGGATCTTCCCAGACCGGGGGCACGAACCCGTGTTCCCTGCATCGGCAGGCGGACTCTCAACCACTGCGCCACCAGGAAAGCCCAAAGTTGTATTTTTATGTTGTGTATTTACACTTTAGAATAGGTTGGAGCCCTTTATGTAATCAGTACACTTAGTACATTCTGTCCATTTTATAGAATTTTGAATATAATTTTTCTATTTTTTTTAGCTACTAAGCGTTCTGGTTTTAGTATGTTTACATTTTTGGCATATTTTTGGTAAACATTCATCATTTATTTGATATCTCAGAATCACAACTTTCAATTATAAAGCTGTTTTGATAAGAAAACTTGGTCAGTTCCTTGATGATTATTGTTTTCCAGAAAAACATCATCATAAAAGCAGAAAGTGCCCGTAAAGGCTTTTGAAACCAGGTTCCTTGATCAGATCAGGATTCAGCACCATCAGAGGAGTAGGGTTAATGACAAGCATGCTTCTAGCATCATTGCTTTAGGATTTTGTTGTTGAATGTCAGGCCTAGAGTGAGACACACAACAGTTGCTCAATAAATGCTTGGTGACTGTTACGTCTGTGCTCATGTACTACTTGATATACAAGTAAAGGAGTTAAATAAGAGTAAGGATAGCATAGAAGGAGTCTTAGAGTATAGGGTGTATATTAGTCTGCTTGGGCTGCCTTATCAAAATACCCTGGACTGGGTGGTTTACACAACAGAAATTTATTTCTCACTGTCCTAGAGGCTGGGAAGTCCAGGATCAAGGTGCTGGCCAATTCAGTTCCCGATAAAGGCTCTCTTCCAGGCTTGCAGAGGCCTGTTTTCTTGCTGTGAACTCACAGGTCAAGGAGAGAACAAGAGATTTCTCTCAGGTTTCTTCTTATAAGGGTACTGATCCCATCATGAGGGCTCCACCTTCATCATGACTTAATTACCTCCGAAAGATCCCATCTCTGAATTACCATCATTTTGGGGTTGGGAGCCTCAACATATGAATTTGGGGGACTACATCTCCGTTCATAGCAAGGTGAAGATACTTAACTGTTTACCTTTACCTGTTACAGTCTGAGCTGTAATTTTACATTCATGATTGGAAATTAGTCAAATAAAAGGCTGACTGTTTAATGTATAGAATATGTTGCTACTAATACAGGCAAAGGGACAAAAGTTACGCTTCAGGAAGAAAAATGGCAACTTAAATTAAAACTATGATTGTAGAGAAAATTTAAAGCATTTCTTGTCAAATGACTTATGCAGTTCTGAGTCAAATAGGGACAGGGTTGTTTTTTCTACATAATGAATCTCCTGTAACGTAGTATTTGAACTTATCACCTAGTCGTCTTCTGTTGACCTGTGATTAAAATCTTGGCCTTTAATTGGAGGCTCACTGTTTGAACCCTGACGTTTTGCTACCAGCCCAGCCTATACAGGCTTTTGATAAAAAGGGTGATGTTTTTGTGTCTGTCTCTCAGGCAGGGAACCCAGGTAGAGGTAAAACTGCCTGGAGCAGAATGGTGCCTGAGCTTCAGTCTCTAGACCTTTGCCCTGCCATCACCTTGGTAAACCTCTAGCCTCTCTTTTCTAGAAGAGACTTATTTGAACATGATAGTTTTTCTGTGCTCACCCATGAGAACATAGCACATAAACTACTCCAGAATTCCTATACAGGGACAGAAAGATGAAATGACAGAAGAAAATCTGCGTTTATGCCTACGTGGATTGAACATGTCAGAACATAACTGGCTGTCATGCTGAATTTTCTCTCTCCAGATCTGAAAGGAGAACAGCGTGAACAGTTTGCAAGAGCTCTGACTGTTTCAGTAATATTGTTTACGTTTTTAATTTAGCGCATTAAATTCTCACCATACAAATCATGTTGTACGTCATACAAAACCTTTGTTTCCCGAAACTCAGCACACTGGGAAGAAACTTAAAGAGTACTGTCAAGAGATCCAGTTAGGAAGCAATTAGGAGATTGCTGTTCTAGGAACTATTCTGGGCAGGGGAGATACTGATTTTGAAACGTGCATCAATTTTCCATCTATTTCTCATTTCTGATTTTTTTCCCCTAAACTTAAACTTGTTTTAATTTGGAAAGTTTTAAACCCATAGAAAAGTTGAAATAACATTCCAATGACTGCATATATACCCTGACTTAGATTTACTGACTTAACATCTTGCCATCCCCTCTCAGTTTCCTCTCCAAATATATATACACACTTCCCTCTTGCCAAATCATCTAAAAGTAGGCTAAAGATATCATGACTTTTTACTCTTAAATTCTTAGCATGACTCTCCCAAGAACAAGGGCATTCTCCTACTCACCCGCATTATTACCATGTGCTTTATGTTGCTGCCGTAACAGATTACCAGTGGCTTAAGACAATACGGATTCATTTTCTTACAGTTCTGTAGGCGAGAAGTCCAATACAAGTCTCATTGGGCTAAGATCAAGGTGTCTGCAGGGCTTCGTTCCTTCCTGGAGGTTCTAGGGGAAAATCCATTTCCTTGCCTTTCCAGCTTCTGGAGGCCAGCCTCACGCTCTGGTCTGTGGCCTCCTCCTCCATCTTCAAAGCCAGCAACCTAGGCTGTCTCTGAGCCTTCTTCCATCATCACATCTCTCTCCCTGACCACAGCTAGGAAAGCTTCTTCACTTTGTGATTAGATTTAGTCCACCCAGATAATCCAGGATAATTCCCCCATCTCTATGTCCTTAACCTTAATCATATCTGCAAAATCATTTTTGCCTTATAAAGTAACATAATCGTAGGTTCCCAAGATGAGGGTATAGACATCTTTGAAGGGCCATTGTTCTGACTACTACACCACACCTAACAAAACCAGCCTTCATTCAAAGTTTATCCAACATACAGTCTATAGTCAAATTTCCCCAATTACTAAAAAAGTGTCATGGATCCAATCAAGGTTTACATATTATAATATGTCTCTTTGGTTTCCAGTCATCTATAACAGTCTCATCAGCTCCCTCTCTTTTTCATGACATGGAATCCTTTGGTAAAGAGTCTAGGCCAGTTACCAAGTAGAGATCTGAATTTAGCTAAAAGTTTCTTTGTGATTATATCCAGACCGAACGTATCTGTCAAGAATACCCATGTAGGTGGTGTTTTGTGCTTCCCACTATGTCGCTTCATATAAAGTCTGGCTGTGCTGCTACTGGCAATGCCAAGCTTGACTTTTTGTTTAAGGTAGTGACTGCCAGATTGCCCCATTGGAAAGGTGGGGGGTTTCTCTATAAAATGCTTGATAGAAGTTCGCCATCTTTGGGAGACACAATCAAGGAACACATTCACAGAGCCAGACTTTAACATAGCATTTTTCAAACTGTGGATCATGGCATATTAGCAAATTACAAAATCATTCTAGTGGACTTTGAACCCCCCCAGAGGAACTAGGACAGGGCCTGGGTAATGGTGGATTCCTAGTAAATATCTGCTAAAGAATGTATGGCTCAGTAATAGGCAGATAACCCAATTAAAAAATGATCAAAGGGAATTCCCTCGTGGTCCAATGGTTAAGAATCTGCCTTCCAATGCAAGGGACGCGGGTTCGATCCCTGGCCGGGGAACTAAGATCCCACGTGCCACGGGGCAACTAAGACTGTGCGCCGCAACTACTGAGCTCATGTGCTCTAGAGCCGGTGCACCACAACAAAGAGCCTGTGTGCCTCAACTAAGACCCGGTGCAGCCAAATAAATGAATAAATAATTTTTTTTTTAAAAAAAAGATCAAAGGGTCAGAATTGCCACTGCTCTAAAGAAGGTATACAAATCGTCAGTAAGCACATGAATAGATGCTCGGTATCACTAGCCATCAAGGAAATGAAGGTCAAAACCATGAGACACTACTTCACATCCACTAAGATGACTATAATTTTAAAAGATGGGTAATCATTGGGCTTCCCTGGTGGCACAGTGGTTGAGAGTCCGCCTGCCGATGCAGGGGACGTGGGTTCGTGCCCCGGTCTGGGAGGATCCCACATGCCGCGGAGCGGCTGGGCCTGTGAGCCATGGCCGCTGGGCCTGCGCGTCCAGAGCCTGTGCTCCGCAACGGGAGAGGCCACAACAGTGAGAGGCCCGCGTACCGCAAAAAAAAAAAAAAAAAAAAAAAAAAAAGATGGGTAATCACAAGTGTTGGTAAGGATGTGAAGAAATTGGAACCCTCGTGTACTACTGGTGGAAATGTAAAATGATGCACCCACTTTAGAAAACAGTCTGACATATTCTCAAAGGGTTAGAGTTACCATATATGACCCAGCAATTCCATTCCTTTGTATATATACCCAAGAGAAATGAAAACATACATCCACACAAAAATTTAGATGTGAATGTTCATAGCAGCATTATTTATAATAGCCAACAAATGGAAACAACCCAACTATCCACCAAGTGATGAACAGGTAAACAAAATGGGATAGATCTATGGTATATCCAATGCGATACTATTTGGTAATACAAGAAGTACTGTTGTATGCATGAACACGGATGAACCTTGAAACCATGTTAAGTAAAAGAAGCCAGTCACAAAAGATGACATATTGTGTGATTCCATTTATATTAATAGGAATTATATATGAATGTCCAGAATAGGGAAATCTATAGAGACAGAAAGTAGATTAGTGGTGACCTAGGGCTGGGGTTGAGGATAAATGGGAAGTCTAACAGGTGCAGGGTTTCTTTTTGGAGGAGATAAAAATGTTCTAAGTTAATTGTGTGATTGTGTGACTCTGTAACTATACTAAAAACCAACCATTGAACTGCACATACTAAGTGGGTAAATTTTATGGTATATGAATTCGATCTCAGTAAAGCTATTATTTTAAAAAATGCCCGTGACCGAGCCCCACCCATGCCAATTAAAGTTGAATTTTGGCAGGTCGAGTTTGGCATCAGGTATTTTGTTTAAACTTCTCTAGTTCAGTTTTTAATGTCTAGCCAGGGTTATAGCTACTGGTTTAGGCTAACTACCAAGACCCTTCTCAGTGCCAGAACACTGTAAATCCAAAAGTCTAGTGTTTTATGCCTGTCCCAGTGAACAAGGTGATTTAAAAGCACAAGGGGACAAGCTGGTGGTCACCCCCCAACACACCTTAATAATAGTCATGATTAATTTCTTTGGCTGACATCTCTGAGTGAGTAGAAACCCCAGTTCCCCTGCAACATATATATATATATATATATATATATATATATATATACACACACATACACACACATATATATGTATATATATGTATATATATATAGCAAGTATATTAAGAGTATTGCAAGTTTCTAAATCATGGACAGACAGTAGGCAAAGAAAGTAAATGAAAAACCTTTGTGATTATTGAAGGAGGAAACAAATTTCTGAAGAGGAGAAATTACTTATTAAATATGAAAAATAGCTACTCACATGATTGTGTGTGATGAAAACTATTGAAGGACAGACTTAGTGATGAGGTTTAGCAGTTTCTAGGAAGAAAAAAATAATATTGTAATCAAGGTAACTGGACTATTTTATTTCTTCCTATTTATGAGGGTTTAGCCAAGATCACTTTAGAAAAGTTTTTAAAAACCTGATTAAAGAACCCATCAGAATGGTACCACCTCCATTATTTTTGACACAGACAAATAAGGTTTTGGAAGTGTTGAAGATTGAGCAGTTGTAAAAAGCAGGAGTGATAGATGGAAGTGTCATTGTCACATCTCTTAAGAATCACTCGGTATTATTAGGAATCTAGGTAGGTGACCTGACCTTTTTATAACCTTCATCAGTTTAAGCTCTGACAGATAATGGCTAAGTGGTCTTTACAGGTTACCTTAACATGTCTCAGTTTCTCTGTCTATACAACAGAACTAATTAATCCCATGCCAAAGAATTTAATCAAGTTCCAGCTGCAGTGAATATGGTCAGACATCTTATTAGGTCTAGTATGAGTCAAGGTCTGATCCAGAAAACAGAAACCACTTCAAGTATTCCCATAAATTCCTTCAAGTGGGAATTAAATGTAGGGAATTTGTTATTACAGGTGAATGAGGATCTGAGTGTCAAACAGAGGACATTAGGAGAACCTGTAGATTAGCAACAGCAAGGAGCCACTGCCTCCCTTTAGCTCTTTCCAAAGGGAAGAGCCATTTACTGGAGCACAGAGGTACCCAAAGGAATTTGGGGCATGGTAGGAGCTAGAGCCAAAAAGGAGGCGTGTCTGCGGTTGGAGACAGGACCCAAGGCAGAGGCGGAGGGAGAGGAATAGCAATGCCCTGACTTCTCCTTCCCCTTTAGCCTTCAGTTTCCCACCAGGGCCTCCCATTGTCAGAACCCAGCTGAGAATGTGGAAAACAGCTGGCAGGAGTCAACCCCTGCCTCCCTCTGATACAGATCACAGCAAAGGTGAGGAAATGGATCTTAGGGCGAACAAGCTTGGACTTTCAGGGTTCACCTCCTTTTTATTCTATATCCATTAAAACTTGGTGCTTCTGCCCAATTCAAGGTAACTACTCATCATTTAAAGGAATTCTCCCTCTCTCCCCAACAAGGGTGAGTCAGCCTCATCCATCATTGAATTCATCTCACGTCTAGGATCTCTGCAGTCCCATGTCAAGGCAGATGTGATTCCTCATGTACGGTGACCTCTGAACTAGAATGAAAAGTTAATACTACCAGCTCCTCATGTAAAATAGTAGAAGAAATAGCACCTCACACCCATTAGGATGACTATTATTTTTAAAAATAAAATTAAAAATAAAATGGAAAATAATAGATTTTGATGAGATGCGGAGGAATTGGAACCCTTGTGCATTGTTGGTGGAAATGTAAAATGATGCAGCCGCTCTGGAAAACAGTTTGGTGGCTCCTCAAAATGTTAAACATAGAATTACCATACAAGCCAGCAATTCCATTTTCTGTATATACCCAAAAGCATTGAAAGCAGAGATTCAAACTGATACTTGTGCACCAATGTTCATAGAAGCATTATTCACAATAGCCAAAAGGTGGAAACAATTCAGATGTCCATCCACAGAAGAAAGGATAAACAATCAATGAAATACACAGCCTTAAAGAGGAATGAAATTCTGATACATACTATAACACAGGTGAACTTTGAAAATATTATAAGTGAAAAAAACCAGACACAAAGGGACATATATGATTCCACTTATATGGGGTACCTGGAATAGGCAAATTCATAGAAGCAAACTATAGAATAGTGGCTCCCAGGGACTGGAAGGAGGAGGGAATGGGAAGTTACTCTTTAATGAGTACAGAGTTTCTATTTGGAAGATGGAAAAGTTCTAGAAATAGTGATGTTGGTTGTACAACATTGTGAATGTACTTAGTGCCGTTAAACTGTACACTTGGAAATGATTCAAATGGTAAGTTTTATGTATATTTTGCTACAAAAATTAGGAGTTTGGGATTAACAGATACACACTACTATATATAAAATAAACAATAAGGACGGGGAACTATATTCAATATGTTGTAATAACTTATAATGGAAAATAATCTGAAAAAGAATATATATATATATATATATATATATATATATATACACACAACAGAATCACTTTGCTGTACACCTGAAACTAACACATATTGATAATCAACTATACTTCCATTTAAAAAAAAATAAGGAAGTGGAAAACAAAAAGAAACCCTTGATTAATATATGCATAAAAATGCAGGGCATGGGGCTTCCCTGGCGGTGCAGTGGTTGAGAGTCCACCTGCCGATGCAGGCGACACGGGTTCGTGCCCCGGTCCGGGAAGATCCCACATGCCGCGGAGCGGCTGGGCCCGTGAGCCATGGCCGCTGGGCCTGTGCGTCTGGAGTCTATGCTCCACACCGGCAGAGGCCACAGCAGTGAGAGGCCTGCGTACTGCAAAAAAAAAAAAAAAAAAAAATGCAAGGCTGCTGCAGCCTCCATTTCTCTAACTGGTCACATTTCTCTAATTGGTGACATTTATCACTTCCTTCTTCTACCATCCATCCCATGTTGCCCTTGCCCTGTGCCAGCGCTCAGCCACTCAGAGTGTTTAGCCTATTTGTGTTGAACTGAGCCTTTGTTCCTGAAAAAGGCTGAGTTCTTGGCAGTTCTGCCTTTAGTCGGCTGCTATGGGTTTTTTTCCGTGACTGTTACTATGGACCTGGAAATACTAAAACGGGTTCCAGTGAATCCGATGTAGTCCTCTCGGCCTTTACTTCATAGAAGCAACTCACTTTGCCCTTGGCAATTGAGGTCAGTCCTTCTAGGAATCAATTTGACCCCTTTCTCTGCCTGTTGGTTCAGTAGTGTGAGAAGCCCAAAAGAGCTGGTTGACAATCTCTCTTACCCATATAATTTAGTCATTGTTGTATTTTCTGGTGGAAGCATTCCTTCCTGAGTGCCTCTAGACCAAAGTTGTGGGAACAGGAGCAGAAACCTCCATGAGTAGTTTTAATAATGAGAAGAGGGACCTTTCCTACTTCTAATCCTTAGATTCCCAGACCTATACTTTCTTGTTATTGGAAAAATAAATAATAACAGCACTATATATTGGTGTCCTGAGTCAAAGTACCCCAGCACTCCAGCCTTGTACATGTTGTCTCCCAACTGCACCATAGCTGAATCCTGCATCAGCCATTTCTCCCGGTAAGTTTCTTGGCCAGCAACACTGTTGAACAGCATACCATGATTGCGAATAAGAGCTTGAATAAATCTGGGAGTGGTGTTCCTCGAAACATTTCAGGCAAGGAAAGCAATTCCGTGCTCAGAGTGGGTACAGCACTGCCCCCTCCAGGACGCAAGGCGTCTGGTCGTCTGCTTCTCCACCTGAGCCAGCCGGTGTCTTTCCCCTGCTCTGTTCTGGATCATAGGGGACTGCCCTTTGTACAGTGTTTCCTGGCTCTTGGGGCAGTTATCTTACAGCGGGACAGCAATGGGAAGTAGTAGTAGAAGATTTGGGGAGTGGGACAGGGTCTGAACATGTATGTTATGTGGTCAAATGTAGCCCAGATCTGCAAATCAGTCACTTTGAAACTATTTGTGATGTTTCTTTCATAAGTGCATTTAGTATGCTGAAAGTGTACTTTTTTTTTTCCTTCCTAAGATTTCAGGGAATAACAGAATTATTTAAAGACTAAATGGAGACAATTTTCACATCTTTGGCAAACTTCTCTTAAATGAATTGTCAGATCGACCTCTTTAAAGATTATAATTGTGTGGTAAAATTAAATTAAACAGGTTTTACACTCTTGGCAAAGTTCTCTTAAATGATTTCTTGTCAGATTCAAGCTCTTTAAAGATTATAATTGTGTGGTAAAATTAAACTGAACAGGTTTAACACACTCCTTCAGTGTTTTAGGCTTCTACGTGAGCATGTTGGCCTACCGATAATAAAGGTGACTTCTCACATAGGGTCAGTGCCTGAAACATAGAGTTTTGGGTTCTGATGTCTGTTCCTGGGTATATCAGAGAATCTTTAGGCCATGACTGAATGCCTCTTATTTCACCTTCTCCAGATAATGATTATTCTGCTGCCCATTTCACATAAACATATTGAATATCTTCAGTAAATAATGTGCTTTCATAATAAGCAGAAGATGAAGGCTAAGTAAAAATTCAGATCTAGAAAGAAGAAACAGTACTAACCCAGGTGCTGGGGGTAGTCACTCTAGCCATGAGACCTCCACAGTGGACACTGACTGCCATCTGTGTTTTTGGTTTTTTTGAGAACTTTTTTTTTTTTTTTTGCGGTTCGCGGGCCTCTTGTGGCCTCTCCCGTGGCCTCTCCCGTTGCGGAGCACAGGCTCCGGACGCGCAGGCTCAGCGGCCATGGCTCACGGGCCCAACCGCTCCGTGGCATATGGGATCCTCCGGGACCGGGGCACGAAGCCGTGTCCCCTGCATCGGCAGGCGGACTCCCAACCACTGCGCCATCAGGGAAGCCCCGAGAACGTTTTTTAAAAATTGAAGTATAGTTGATTTACAGTGTTTCAGGTGTACAGCAAAGTGGTTCGACTATACAAATACATATGTATCTATTCTTTTTCAGATTCTTTTCCGTTATAGGTTATTACAAGATACTGAATATAGTTCCATGTGCTATAGAGTAGGTCCTTGTTTATCTATTTTATGTATAGTAGTATGTGTCTGTTAATCCCAAATTCCTAGTTTATCCTTACCCCCCTTCCCCCTTTGGTAACCATAAGTTTGTCTTCTATGTCTGTGAGTCTATTTCTGTTTTGTAAATAAGTTCGTTTGTATCATTTTTTTAGATTCCACATATAAATAACATCATATGATATTTGTCTTTCTCTGTCTGCCTTACTTCACTTAGTGTGATAATCTCTAGGTCCATCCATGTTGCTGCTAATGGCATTATTTCATTCCTTTTTATGTCTAGGTAGTATTCCATTGTGTGTACACGCACACACACACACACACACACACACACACCATATCTTCTTCATCCATTCATCTGTCAGTGGACATTTAGGTTGCTTCCATGTCTTGGCTATTGTAAATAGTCCTGCTATGAGCATTGGGGTACATGTACCTTTTCAAATTATAGTTTTGTCTGGATGTATGCCCAGTAGTGAGATTGCTGGATCATATGGTAACTCTATTTTTAGTTTTTTAAGGAACCTCCAAACTGTTCTCCATAGTGGCTGCACCAATTTACATTCCCACCAGCAGTGCAGGAGGGTCCCCTTCTGACTGCATCTTGAGCAAGCCTGAAGCCACGGTCTTAACCAGCTTTTAGACCAACCAACCATTGCCTCCAGTTTGGCTCAAGTAACTGTAATACCCGTGTCCTCCAATTTTCCAGGTTAAAATGCTTGATGCGTCCATCTGGAAGGTTTTCTCATTTGTGGTAGGGCTTTCAGGTTTTTGGTAAACATGTTCATTGGAGAAAGTATAGAAAATACAGAGAAACACAAAGCATGATCCAGTCACACGATTAACATTTTGGTATATAGATATCCAATCTTTTTTCAGTTCATATAGATATATAATTATGTTCTTCTTAAATATAGAGTGACTACAGTTTTTTTTTTACTCAACTTCATATTATGGCTAAAAATAAACTATATCAAACATTTTTTCTATGGTATCAAATATTTTCTACTATGTAATTTCTAATGACTGCATAGTTCTCCACAGTGTGGATATGCCATAATTTATTTAATAAATTAGAGGGTTTAGGAAAAAATCTGTAGTTGAGCAGCTAGAGCCATCCCCTTAAGGTTATTGTAACACATGAAACCCGTCCACCAAACTCTTTGACATACACAAATCCTCGAAGGAATGGTTTTTCGTGTGAAATGGTTATAGCTGTCAATCATTTGTTCTCCATGTCATGGTTCTGGTGCTCTCTCCAGGTTTTCAGGGGGTGATTATGGATTCCTGTCAAATGAGATGTCTACTATGTATTCAACACGAGGCAGTTTGTATTTTTCTCCATCTATTGCTTTCCCATCGGAGGAAGTTAAGCAAATCTCTGTGAGCCAAAGGGGAATGGGATAGACGTCTAGTGCTGGCAGCACACGGCAGACATGCCCGGGTCCCAGAGATCCCGCATAAGTAGATTAGACTGCTACATAAATACATTTGTCTTGATTGTCACATTCCACCCAGGGTTACACCTACATGCGTAAAAATGGCTCCAAGCCTGTTTTTCAAAGGCAGTTTGCCTCCCTTGTTGCTTTTTAACCACCCAGCTCACAAGCATTTTTTGTGTTATAGCTATCGAAGATGATTAAGGGGCTGGGAGAGCTGATATATAAGGACAGATTAAGAAAACTAAATATTTACAACTTGACTGAGTGAAGATACTATAACTGTCTGCTGGGCTCAAATCATGGAAGAGATACTGTTTTGCTTTCCCCAGTAACTCAATTTTAGGGATATCTAAATTCAGAGAAAGTTTTCTGAAGATGACATCACTTATGCTAATTAGATAATTGTGTCAGTCGAAATTACATTTCGCTGCTTACTAGCAGAGACTTGGAATAGCAGTGGCTTAAACAAATAAGGTTTCATTTTCTCTCCTATAACATGGAGCCCAGAAATGTATCGTCTGGGGCCGTGTGGCAGTTCCATGATGTCATCGGTGCCCCCATGCCCTCCTGTCTTTGGCGCCATTATTCTCAGCATGATATTCGTACTCAAGGTCACCTGGTATTTGAAGAAGAGCTACCACAGCTTCACTTACCTTGGCTGAATTCCAGAAAGGGGAAGGCAAAAGAGGTCCCTGCCAACTAAGACTGCTTGGAAGAACTTTCTCGGAAGCCCATTTCCTGATTCCAGTTTATATCTTATTGACCACCACATCAACAAGAGGGGCTGGGAAACTGAGCAGGGTTTTTGGTTTGGTTGATTTTGTTTTTACGTTGGGTACCTTGCTTACCACAGCGATGTCAAGGTCCTTGGACTGAGAAGGCATGGGAACATGACTGCCGGGTAGGCAACTGGTGGTTTCTGTCGCAATGACTTACCTCTTAAAGATTCTGAGAAGTCTGGACTCTGAGACACAGTGACATTTGCTATGACGTTCCATTTGTAAAACTAGCCCTTGCGATCTAATTTATTTACTTCACGTCACTCATCTATTTCAATTTATTTGTCACAGCATACCCTGGGTTGATGCTAAATAAACCAGCCATCTCAGCAGACCTAAGAATAATAATAACTACAACTTACTAGCTTTTACCCAGTTCCATGCACTGTGTTACGCACTTCACATCACCTGAATGGTTTGCTTCAAAATACTCCAAGGGGGATGGGGAGTAGATATGGATAAATGAAATAGTACTCACCATGAGTTGCTAATAATTGAAGCTGAGCAATGGGTATATGGAAGTTTGTTATTATTTATATACTCTTCTCTCTCCTTTTGTAATAACTGAAATTTTCCCAGTAAAGATCTTTAAATCACCTCATCTACATCTTACATTATTTCATATGAGGTCGGTACTATTACCGCTAGCTAACAGTGCTCAGGGCAGTTAAGCAGCATCACACAGTGAGTGAGTGGCAGATTTAGGATTCAGACCCAGGTCTGCCTGACTTAGAAGCCTGTGCTCTAACCCTTATTATTCAAAGAAAGCATGCTTCCCCCATAAGGAGACTAAACCTCATCAGAAATGTAGAGTTTCAGGCCCCACCCAAGCCCTATTACAGGACCCCCGAATAAGGTTTGTTTGCACACCCAGGGTTCCCATGCTCTGTCCACTGCACTGTTATTGCCTTCGTAGCCACAACTTAACCAACTCAATCATGAGTTTCCCATAAAAAATGTTACCCTCTGTTGAAGCAAGAAGCCTTATCATGAGTCACTGCTTGGTAGCATTTAATAATAATTGAATAGGCACTTAATTCGGAGCAGTTAACCTCTTTCAACCTTGAGTGTCTGCTGTAGTGCTGAGCACTACATTCCTGTGTCAGTTAAGCACCATTCTGACTATGTGTCAGCTGCTAATAACCACTGCTTGCTTGAAACTTGGTTTGGTTTGTTCTATTGAAATAACGCCCTTGCTTCTGTTAACTTAAGGTGTTGTGAGTTTTAAAAGTTTTGGGACTTAACAGAAAACTGTTCAGCTACCTGTTCTACCTTCCAGCAGCATCATCTCTGCTTACCCACCTCTGTATAACTTTCCTGAAAAGACATGATTTTTCTCCCTAACATCTTCAGTCATCTTGTATCATTTCAGCCCTGTTTTTGAAAGAAAGAGAACTATGGGTCAGTTCTTGTGTGTCCTGTAGGCAGAACATCAGCCTCCATTTCTCCATCTGTGCCTTAGCTGTGCCATATGGTCTTTAGGACCCCTTCCAATGTCATTCTTCTCTAACCCCACATAACGTGATTTTTCAAGCCCCCCAAAACAAAAACATTGTGAAGACACTGGACTGTATGTGAAATCTACTTGATTATGTTTTTTCAGCCAGTGAAAGGATCCCTCATTGATTCGTACTCGTTTCTCTGTCCGAATAATGAATGCCTTGACGCTGTGTAGCTTCCTTGCCTCAGATCCGTGTTAGAACAAGTAAATGAATGAATGAATAAATGAATGAATGAGGCCTGTCATCCATCTCAACTATAATCTGCTTTCTCAAAGAGGCTGTGCCCTCTGCTTTTGAAAAGGTTAAAAGATTTTCAAGCTGCCAGGTGAATGTGTTTGTTTTATATATTATAATCACCTTCAAACCGTGTATATACTTAACACCCTAAGCTGTTCTTCAACTTCCATAGCAGAAGAGGTAAGGGAAAAACCTACAAAAGAGCAGGCATCAAAGCCATCCCCAGGGACCATCACTGTATAGGTCAGGCCCATGCTGGTTGAGGGTACAAGCATCAGAGTCGCTTCATTCTTCTTCCACGAACTCTTTCTCCTACAAGAGTAATTTGAAGCCAGTTTATGTATAAGATAATGTTCTCACAAAATTAAACCTAGGAAAAATAGCATGCTGTAATATAGTGACAATAACAACCATTTTGCTAGACATGCCTTAGAATGTCTTGTCCACCCCTATCTTTTCCATGCTATAAGTAAAGTGTGTTTCTGATTTGTTTTGCAGAGCAGCCTTTGGCAAGGAGTCAGAAGTTCTTATTGGGAACCTGGGTGATAAATTAATCCCTCCACAGGACATCCTCCGTGATGTCAGCGACCTCAAAGCCTTGGCCAACATGCATGAGAGCTTGGAATGGTTAGCAGGTCGAACAAAGTCGGCTTTCTCCAATCTTTCTACATCCCAGAGTAAGTACCAGCAGGGTGGTTCCTGTGGGGACAGCTGAGGAACTAGACTGAATACTTTCATTTGAAATGCCATAAGGGGACATGTCCGAGTTGTTGGAAGATCTGTGCAAGAATTCTGCTTGTGCTGAGCCTCTGGTACTTTGTCATTCTGTGAAAGGAAGTAATCTCAGCTTCCCCACGTGGGGCGTGGGAAGCCAAAAAGGCCCATGTTAACATAGCTTGATGTTAAACCTTAGAAACACCGGATTGTGTAAGATTGAACCACTGTGTCTTAGCACAGAAAGCAATACATTTTGTCCTTCTTACAACTTTTCAAGGGTAGAAACTGTGTCTCAGAGCTCAAAGCTGAGCACGCAGCTGATGTTTTCATTTTAACTGATAGAAAACGAATGAAAAAGTATCTAAAAAGAGAATAATAGAAGTGATCAAGTTGCTAGAAAACAGAGACAATGAGAAAAACATTTATTCTGGAAAAGAGATGGCTGAAAGATAACCTCATTATACATCTCAAGGAAATTAAGGAATAGGGTCTGAAGTAAAAATGGGAAACCTTTTTCTATCAAGGACCAATGACCAATTATTTCAAAAATAATTTGAAAACTTTGGGACACATAAACTTTATTCAATAAGTATAGCACAAATGTTTTTTAAAAGCATTAGTTCAGAAGTGTTAAACAGTTAAAGGCAAAGAAAAAATGATATGAAGAAGGAATAAAGGAGATGGGAGATTTGAATGCATGAATGGAGGGACAGAAAACAGGATAGAAAAAAGCAAAATCACAGCAAGAACATGAAAGAAACTGAATCAGCTCTGAAGTTAGTATTAGAACGAACTGTTAGAAGATTGTTAGAAGGAAAAAACTTGTATTATTTGGACTGTGGACTTCAAAGAAAGTTATTTTTTATCATTGTCTCTTGAAAAGTTATTATTGCTTGATTAACCATGATTTCCAGCCCAGAGAGGGAGAAGATGTGGATGAAATAAACCAGAGTAAATTATGCCCTGAAATGCAGGCCCCCCGGGCAGAGTCTAGGAGACCTTTGAATGCTCACTTACTTATGATCTCATGCTGATTGTGTAGCTGTCCTGGGGGTCAACAGGGGGTGAGGAAAGCAGATGGAAGGAGGGGGCTTCTGAGATTACTTATTCTGCTTTAGAAATCTTCAAATATTACTTTTTATTTATACTCTTATGTTTGCACTTTTTAGTATTTAAAATAGTACTTTTAGCTGATGATAAAATTGTACATGTTTATTCTTAGAAATGTATTCACCTACTAAGGATAGTTTGGACTCAGTATCGGGTCTGAGCAGACTCTGCCTAAGTAGGTATCCTTGAGAGGTTTTCAACTTTATAACGACCTCATATCAGGGAACCTGTCACAAGTAGTAGTCAGAATAAGCCATTTTATCTCCCAGACTCACCCGACTCCACCAAAAAAAAAAAAAAAAAGTCAGCAAGAGCTGACTCCCTTTTGCTAGTTGCAAAATAAACAGCTCTGAAAAGGGACCAGAGGCCTCTTTTCCTAGTTTCCTTTGACTCTTGCAAATGTTGGGCTGCTTGGGTTGGTTTGTTAGTGATGATTGGAAGGAGTCCTCTCGTTCGGTGGGCCATCGAAGTCCAGTATTTCATAATGCAGTCTCTTATTTTGGCAGCACAGCCTCCCAGGTTTCTGTTCTGTCCATCCTAAAAGAGCTCCACGAGGCAGAATAGGACACAGCCTCCACAGCAAGCCACTGAGTGATTCACACAGTCTAACCTGGCTTCAGCTGTTCTCAAAAAGAGAAAGATGCTCTGTGAGTTACGGTCAACTTTGTAATTGCACCATTTACCTGTTCTGTTCACGTCACCGAGAGTCCCTAGTACAGCTGATGTCTAATTCATGTCTTCCAGCGCCTCTGTTATTCTGACAGAGACCTCTTGTCCCATGCCCATTAATACCTCTCATGTGCTCAGTTCCATTTTATAGGCTGTACCCTCTCAGTTCCTTTCAGGGTGATTATTCCAGCCAGTGAGTGATTTAAGTGACTGTTAGCATTTTGACGATCAGTGCAAAGCCCAAGTGAACTGTAATCACTACTTATGTTGTCTCTGTAAAAACAGAGCATCCAGCAAACCTGGTTTATTCTGCTAACAATATGCCTTGCTCACCCACACGGGGCTGTTCTTTGAATTCCCAGGAGGGATGCCCACTGATGTTTATAATTTGAACAAAGCAGGGAATGGGTTACTTTGATTGGCCATGTCAGTGTGACTTTAGAAAGGGAATAAAGGACAGCTCTTTATTATTCTTTTGAAAAGTGAACCAGATGATTACCTCAACAAAAGTGTTGCCAAGTCTGGAGACTCGATAGCATGAAGAAAATGCCAGACTGTTGTCTAGCACTCACAGAGACTCAGGATGGGGAAAAGGCAAGAAAAGAAGCATAGAAGTTTCTTTTCTTGTCCACATCCTTTAACTATTTGGTATGGTAAATGCCATGCTTTCTTATAATTAAGAAGCTACTGGTAGAATGGAATGGAGGAAGTTTGCAGAAAATTATTTTCATAGTAGAAAATCTCTTTAGATATTAATAGCAGTATTCTCCTCCACCTGAAATATCTCATGTCATAGTGGAGAGAGTATTGCATTTTAATGGCAGAGAATGGCTGGCCACTTGCCCAGGAGATAAGAGTTGACCATTTTTTCAAAGACAGTTTTTCCATCTCTTTTAGTATTTGCCTAAGCATCACTCTGTGTTCTTTACATTTAAAAGAGTCTCCTCACCTCATGTAGATCCTGACTACTCCAAAGGCACTGCTCTTAACTTTCACAGTCCATGGTTCCTGCTCCATTTCTCCTGGTATTCCCCTGCTCAGCCTTCCTTAACCCTGTTCTACTTAAGATTCTTTCTGTTGAAAGTCACAGCCCAATTAAAAGAAAAAGAATGCATCAATTTATAAAACTGGTAAATCAAAAGACTTCAGGTGTGGCTGGATCCAGAGGTTCACAAGATAACACCATGTAACAGACATGTTTACACACCTGCTCTCTCTCCCCCACTTTCTCTATTTTTGGTGTATTTCCTTTATTGCTTTCCGTCTCAGGTAAGACCTTTTCGTATGGCAACATCCTTGGTTACCAGCAGCCCCAAGATTATTTGATCCCAGACAAAAAGAGCATTTTTGCCAACAGCTCCTGAAACAGTCCTAGAGAAGACTTGGATTGACCTAACTTGACCTCCTCTCATGGGTCTCTCAGGCTCTCTCTGTATATGCCTAGTTTTCTGACTCTACCCACGACTCAGTCTCCCACTCCCACTTCTAGAATATCTTTATGTTCAGGGTCTGTTTTAACAAATATGCTTTCAGTGCAAGGAAGTTGAGCAGAATCATATGTAGCGTTGGGCATTCAGGATCTAGGTTTATACATATTTTCTCTCATTGATCACAATTTCAACCTTGTAGTAAAGGCACAGGATAGTATCTGTAATATCTGCTGTTTGTAACAATCCTAAATAAGAAGTCTGAGATTAACTGTTATGGTTAAGAAAATTCTCAGAAAATAGTGACCTAGATAAAAATTAAGAGTGTGTTCAATTGGAACACTAATGATTTTCTTTTCTATTTTATCCCTTTGTTTTAAGGATGTGTTGCCTTTAAAAATAGGGTACAGAGAACTTGAAGGGGGCTCCAGAGCTTGTTTTGACTGCATTTGCTTCCTCAAGGGGACGCCTCCTCTCTTTCTCAGATTCTGTAAAAAAAAAAAAAAATCTCCAGGGTTAGAGAATCTAAAACTTCCTTGATTATATATTCTGCTCTTTAAGTAACCTTACCATCGAGGAGGTCATCTGTTTTTTATTAAAGTCCCTTTGCTTCAGTCTAAACCTCTTCTGTCCTATTCTTCAGAAATTAAATGTTGAATATTTTTTCTATGAAATACTTTAATGTGTCTGAAAACATTTCCCTGGTCTCTACCTGCCCATCTCTGGATATTAAAAACTTTTGGCCTGAGGGTCCCACCCAGTCTCTGAGTCCAGGGCAACCAAATCTAGCAGAAGTAGGAGCCCAGATCAGGCCCAAGTTCGCTTACACTCTCTCGGATGGTGGTTTGACTGTTAGCCTTTGTGAATGTGGCCCATGTTGCAGGTTCCTTCAACACCAGTTGTATCCCCTTCTGGCTCCCTCAGCTCCTGTTACCGCAGTTCTTGCTGTGCCCACGTGCATTGATAATAAAAAGTCATACTGTAATCTTTTTTTTTTGCAAAACCACAGGGTCAAATAAATCTCATAATTTTGGTTCCTGGAATTGGTTCATGAATTGCAGTATTAGTTATGCAGTTATTTATATACTTCTTTTTTCTTGTATTGTGGTAAGATATACATAACATCAAACACACCATTTTAACTGTTTTTAAGTGTGCAGTACAGTAGAGTCACGTGAACTCTATTTATTACTATGCAACAGATCTCTGGAACTTTTTCATCTCACATAACTGAACCTCTGTACCCACTGAACAATAAATACCGTATTTCCCCCTCTCCCCCAATCCCTGGTAACCACTTTCCACTTTCCATTTCTATGAGTTTGACTACTTTTAGATGCGCCCTTATAAGTGGAATCGTGCAGTATTTGTCTTTTTGTGACTGGCTTATTTCCTGTAGCCTAGTGTCCTCAAAGTGTTATAGCATATGACCGGATTTCCTTCTTTTTTAAGGCTGAATGATATTCTGTTGTATGGATATACGACATTTTCTTTATCCAGGCATCTGTTAGTGGACATTCAGAGTTCACTCACCTCTTGGCTATTGTGAATAATGCTGCAGTGACACATAAGTGTGCAAATTATACTTCTTTCTTAAAGCAGAACTATTATTAGGGATCTTAGAAATCATCTGGTCTAACTCAGATGTTTTGCACATGGAGGAATCAAGGCTTCAGAATGGTCACTCTGCATGTCTCTGCCTGAACTGGTATGGAAACAAGCCCTCAAATTGCCACTTTAATTTTCTCTCTACTACATCATCGTCTTGACCGTTACTGAGGTTAAGTACTGGCAGTGATAACAGTTCCATTCATACCCTATTCCTATTAAACCATCCAGGAAGGTCATCATATTTTTTTTTTTTGATGAAAGCACTTTAATGCCTACAGTCAACTCCTGATCATTTCTGATCATCGTCTTGTGTGTAACCAGACTTTCTGTGCTTTAAATATACGGAACTATTGCACATATCCCTTTTTGAATATCATCTTACTTGTAATAAAATATCTTATTAATTTTTCTCCCTCTTTTTTTGTTCTACAAATATTATCAAAGTTAGAAACTCTACCTGTCTCGTTATCATGTTAACAGAATATCTTCTAGCTACTGCACTCTCCTATGGCAGCAGCCACTAACCTTGTGTGGCCATTGAAATTAATTAAAACTAACTGAAATATAAAATACATTTGCTTAGTCACACTAGCCACATTTCAGATGTTCAGTGGCCACTGTATTAGCGAGGTTGTAGAACATTTCCATCATCACAGAAAGTTCTTTTGGATTGTGCTATAGATCAACACTTAGTTCGCTACTGATAAAGTTCTAAAATAATGCCAGTTCATACAGTTAGCTTTTTGAAACATACTTGAAATGTCCACCTAGTTCTATCAAGACATGGATAAATACTTTACTTGTTCAGTCTCCAGATCCCCTGACAGAGAAGTATGTGTTAGGCCTGGCTTTGTCCAAAATTTTTTCTATTGATGCTAAAGGGAAAAGAGTTTAGTGGTCAAATACACTTGAGACCCATTAGATTGAAGAACCTTAAATGTACTTCCTGCATACAGTAAAACTTTTAAAGTCTTTTTATGTCAACGGAGTAATTACAGCAATGCAGTGTTTCCCAAACGTCTTTATCAATGGAATTCTCTCGCCCCAGAGCATCTTACAGGACTTTTCTTTTATGGAACAACTTCTGGTAAACACTGTCCTATGCTATATTTATATAATTTGTTCAGAATCGTTTATTTCTCACAGCATAGGCACAAGATAGGGCATATGCTTCACGACTGCAGGAATGTAATTTCATATTATTCGCAGATTTGCACACCATCAGATGACTTCTGTTGCAATTTGGTTACTTTATTACTTGATTGAATTATTTTTAGAAATGTTCAAGTCAACCAATATGAAATGACTATGGCTTCTTTTTTGCTTGTTTCAAACCTGGCTGCTGCCCAATCATTACACTTCACTCACAGTTCTCAAAGATGCCAGCTACTAATGTAATTCCACACCTCAGTTCACTGATGAATGTTAATATGTCCAGAGATTGATTTTTTAAGAAAAATTTTAATTTAGAATACTTCCAGATTTTGAGTAAAGTTGCAAAGGTAGTACAGAATTCCTGTGTATCTCATACCCAGTTTTCCCAGTTGTTAACATCTTACATTTGTCGCAACAGATGAGCCAATATTGATACATTATTATTAACTAAGGTCTGTATTCACATTTCCTTAGTTTTTATCTGATGTCCTTTTTCTGTTCCAAGATCCCATCTCTAGGATATCATAATACATTTAGTCGTTGTCTCTTTAGCCTCATTTAGACTGTGAAAGTTTCCTAGACTTTCCTTGTTTATGATGACCTTAACAGTTTTTTTGTTTGTTTGTTTTGGTTTTTTTTTTTTTTTTTTTTGCGGTACGCGGGCCTCTCACTGTTGTGGGCTCTCCCATTGCGGAGCACAGGCTCCGGACGTGCAGGCTCCGGACGCGCAGGCTCAGCGGCCATGGCTCATGGGTCCAGCCGCTCCGCGGCATGTGGGATCCTCCCGGACCAGGGCACAAACCCGTGTCCCCTGCATCGGCAGGCGGATTCTCAACCACTGTGCCACCAGGAAAGCCCTCGACCTTAACAGTTTAAAGGAATACTGGTCAGATATTTTGCAGAATGTCCTTCAATACGGGTTTGTCTAATCTCTTTTCATGATTAGACAGGGCTGGTGGGTTTGGGGAAGGAAAACCACAAAGATAAAAACATTCTCATCGCATCTATCAAGGATAACTGCTATCAATGTGACTTATCACTAGTGATGTTCTGGGATTGATTTTTATGCCTCCGATTCATATAGTCCCCTCTAGACAGTTCCTTCTGAACTCTAGATCGACTTTCCACTTTCCCACCACAAACTGCTTTTGTCTCTCTTTCTAGTGACCATTTTTTAACATGATGAATGCATCTATTATAAGCCCAATGTTTGGACAAGTTGAATAGCTGCTTAAAAAAATAGTCGTCACAATTATGCAGTTGATAAAGATTATAATCTTGTGGGTCTGAAAGGCCTACAGAAGGAGATGGTTTTTTCTGCCCTGAGCCACTGATTCAGGCCTGCAGCTACTTCTTAGTTGCCACACGCGCTAAACAATCCTTAGTAAATGTATGCTATTAATTTCCCTATTATATAATAGGGAAATTAATATTAATTTATTCCCTAAATGTACCCTATTAATTTCAGACAAAGCCGTGCTGAGATTAAAAGAGCTATCTGAACTTTTCTTCACCAAAAATAAAGTTTTATTTTACCCCATTTACATTAGGTCCTTCTAATGTGCAGTGTTGACTGAAAACCCACTTACAAGTGAAACTTATTTCCTGACAAATGTCCTTTTAGAGTAGCGATTCTCAAAGTTAGCTGCATGTCAACTGTAATCAGTTGGGGAGTTTTAAAAAATACTGATGCTGGGCCCCACTCCCAAAGATTTTCATTTAATCGTTCCAAGATGTGGCCTGGGCATCCCCAAACCATTCACATCAGAGGTTGAGAACCACTGTCCTAAAGGATTGCTTCTCATCCTCGGCTTATATTAGGATGACCTATTGAGCTTCCGGTCAGACTCTCTGCGGGAGATGCCCAGAGTACCATGCTTTCAAAAAGTCTCCTCAGGCAATTTCAACGAACAGCCGAGGTGGAGACCCACTGATTTCTGAGCCCTCCAGCATTTCTTCTTTAATTTCTAGAGCTCTTATATTTGGGAAATGCTTTATAGTTATTTTGCCAGTTTTAGTCTCAAAAGTTTATGTTTTGAGTTAACGAGATATCTTTTGGGTTAACATGACTTCCCATTTTACAGACGAGAACACCAGGCTCAGAGTGTTGTAATTCGTGTCTATACTAGAGTCAGGACAGCTGCCCACTTCTGCTTAGCAGTTCCTAGTTAGCCAAACTGTCCCCCAGGTCTGATTAAAAATAAAAACCTTCCTCTTACCTTTTTCAAATCAGTGAAATGAGAAGGGCACAGAAGGAATCAGTGTCTCTCTTAACACAAAAGACTGTGATTGCCAAACCAACTGAATGAATGTAGAAGTGTTTACAAGTCAATTATATCACTGAAAAGAAAGATGGACAAGGTCCAGGTGTCTGTACACCCCCCATCCCTCGAGTATATGGTTTTTTCGCCAACCAGGAGGCCTTTATACATTGCCAACTATGATTTAACATTTTCTAGAAGGTGGAATAGGAATTGAATATGAATAGAGCTCTCTATCATGGGCTTTTTCTGCCCTAATGGCAAATGGAAGATAAAATGCAGACCCCCACCCCCTCCCCTTGCTGTTTGTTTTTCTGCCTTGACACAAATGAGAATTAAAATGTCCCTAGACAAGATCTCCTGGGACATTGTCCCATTTCAGCTTTGCTTTTGTCAATCCATTAAGCCAGAATTTTTCTGTCATGATTTCATCTGATTATTTTTAATTAAAACTCTGTGTATGGTAATTTCTCTCCTGCTCCGGTATTTACAAGTTTCAAATATTTGTGGACTGTTATCAGACAGCACCTCCTCAGCAGCTGCTTAGCCTAACTCTACATACTTAGTGTCTCGAATCCTCTTTTCGAGGTTGGGCTTTCTCTGCCATAATCATTTTTTGGTCTTGTTCGTTGTCATTTTCTTCAGCTGACTCTCATTCTGTGGTTTCACTCTTATCATTCCTCTTCCTCAATTGCTGACAACTTCCAAATTCATTGTCATTGGTTCGTTTCACGAGCATACTGTTTACTAAGAAAATTACATTACCACTGGAATAATACCTTGTTCAGGGCTTTCCCACCTACTGTCCAATCTGGAATTTGTTTTGATCTTATCTAATTGACACAACTTCTACTTTTGTGTGAGCCTTTATCGCTTTTTTGAAAAGTGTCCAAATACACTTCCATGTTGTACCAGTTTCCGAATTAATCATATGTTTTGTAGGAATGAAAACACTAAACGACAATTTTATGATGATTCAGTTTTGTTCATTTTCAGTCTTAATTGTACTCTATTGTTACTTATAAGCTGATTGAAATTTATCTTCATGAAGAAAGACTTGTGTGGAGAAAGTCCCTGCGCTCAGGGTGTTCACCTGGTTGTTCTTAGGAACTTTCTGAGGCCCATGTTGTTACAAACAATGGAGATGCTGGTTATTCTCTCACTTTATAAGGAAAAACATCTGGACCCCTGTAGCTCCTTCTCCACATTGATGTACTCTGCACTGTTACTACTGATTATCATCCAAACTTCAGGCTGACCCATGCCGTTCCCATGTTCCTTTATTCTCAGTACATCTTAAGTACTGATAACACGGGTTAGTCCCCTTTTTAAACATTTCTTATTTTTTTCCCTTTCCTCTCATTGAATACCCTCACATGGCTCCTAGATCGTGGTCATTTTGCCTCCCTCTAAACCTCTATGTTTTTCTTTTATTTCATAGACTCTTTCCCATGCTTCTCCTTTAGTCTTGGAGGCTTATAGTACATATTTGACTTTGAAGTCAAGTACACTTGGGGACAAATGAGGCAAGTTATTGTATCACCAGAGGAAAATGATTTCACCTTTCTGGACTAAATAGGTCTTCTTACTTGTTAAATAGATACGATGATGCATCCTCACTGGGTTGGTGTAACCATTACATGAGATGATGAACTTGGAGTTCTAAGCATGAGACACAGAGTGGGAACTTAATATGGGGTTCCTGGGGTTACTACTATGAATCCTATCACTGGGGCTCTCGCTCATTGCTCTGCTCCCCGAATGCTGGGTCTTCACCTTCTCCCACCCCTTCAGGGTTCTCTTTTATCTCAAGTCTTGTGGTTGCTTTTAAAACCCTGTTAACATCTGTCCTTTTTGTTTTTCAAAACTATGAAAAGAGGGTTCCGATGTTGTTGAAAAACATGCCAGGAGCAAATACAGTTCCTTCTTGTCAATCAGCTGGTCATCTGTCAAGTCCATTGTCCTGTGCCGAGTACTGATTAGAAAACAGCACCCTACCTCCCTTAGCAAGGAAGTGATTATCAGTTGTGAAGCTATGGAGGGCTAGTGCTGTGGGCATTCTGATGTAATTTTGGAGTTTTAAGTATCTACTCATAAAGAATTATGTGGCTGTTTCTTTGAAAATGCCAACATTTGTATCGAGAAGGGAAATATTTTATGAAAATATGGTAATATCATGGATGGCTTAAGTGTGGTGACTGGGAGCTTCCAGATGAATGATTGTATCTTCAAACAAAACTCTAAAATGGAAACAGGAAGAAGAAATAGGAATGAAAATCTCTGGGGAAAGGGGGAGGCAGAAGAAGGTGGAAAGCAAGAGAGGGCTTTAAAATAGCATGCTGAAATAGCAGAGCCAGACGGAGGAGAGGGTGGAAATGCAGAATTACCCGGGTTGACACCCTGAGCGGAGGTGAGGAGAAGTGGCTGCTAGGGCAGCAGGTTTTGAAAGAGAAATCGGAGGGGACCGACTTGGCCGCCACACAGAAAAAAAAAACCTCTTATAATGAATGAGAAGTAAGTGAAAGATTGTACCTGAAGGCACTGATTGTGCTATTAAATGTAAGCTCTTATCTGGAAAAGCCCTCGGATAGTTGGGTGCTTTAAAATGTGAGATAAGCCCCCTTACCAACATGAAGCCATGACTTCATGAACTTCTCACTAGAAAAAGTCTTTTAAAAGACTTTTAAAAAGTCTTTTAATTTCTTCACCCTCAAAACTAAGCGTGGGTATACTACAAGTGCAGGGGACCAGGAAAGATGAATCCTGATGGGGGAAACAGAAAGAGGATAGAGGGCTGGCCTGGACTGAATGGAAGAAATCTCTATCGCTTTGTGGGATTGGATTTAGAAAAATGTTCCAAAACATTTTTGGATGTAAACTGAATCTGCTTTTTCAGACAGCTTACTTATTAATCAGTAGTACACAAAGACCCTTTGCAGTCAGCCAGCCCCCGGGAAAGTGTAACAAAGGGACGGTATACGTGAATGTGTGTGCATGTGACAGTCCCAGAGGATGCCAAGATGATGACAATGGCACTCAGCATTTAGACTGCATTTCATACTTTTTCAAGGACCTTTATAATCATTCATTCTTAATCCTTTATCCCTGCCTCAAGCTGCAGTTAATAGCCTTTATTCTCTCAGTTTTACAAAGCATGATCATGAAACAGAAGTTTGGCCATTGGCCCAAGGTCAAAGTGAGACGGTGACAAAATCTAGATTGAACCCTACTGTTCTCAGAGTGCAGACCACAGTGTCTAGAAAAACAACATAATTGCCTGTTGCTAGTGTGCCCCAGAACACCAAACTAGCGCACCTCTGTTTCCCTCCCCGGGATAATGCTATTCTCTAGCTGTCTGCCAAAATCACAGCAGCGAGATAAATGGCACGCTGCATCCCAGAATGCGTCTGTGAATGACACTGGGTGCACTTTAAAGGGGGTGGTCTTGACCTTCACCTGCTGTAAGAAGCCGAAGCTGGAAAACCTCCACCCCCCTGCCAAGGATCTATTTCGAAACCAAATTTTATAGTCGTGTATTTAGGGAAAGATTCTCAGTTACTTTATTATCCTAAATTCAATATCGTAATTTATATCCACTCTTATAAACTATACAATAAAAATGTAAAAGAACTCCCTTCTTCTTCATATGAGGTACAGGAATATATCAGTTGTAGGTCTCCAAGGCACAGTGTTGTTTATGAATAGCAGTTAATTCTGTGTACTAACATCTTTGAGGTCTGGTCGTTGAATCCTAGGTGAATTTGACTGGAGTTCTTAACTAACAACGTAATCCAATTTTTATGAAAGGAAGAATAATGAGGACTTTTCTCTAAGACTAATGAAAAACCTAAATGTTTTTCTAGAAACCAAGAATATCTGATCAGATTCTTCAAGGAAGCAAAAATCCTGTAAATGTCAGAAAGGTGTTACATTCTGGAAAACCCCTTTGGTCAAATTCATCTAAAGAAGATGCTACTTACAGGTGACTTTTCAGCAAGTCTGTCAAAAGCTTCTTGCTACAGATAAAAATTCAGTAACCTTTCACTGTGGATGTGCCACAATTATCACTCATTTAAAAACAGTCCCTCTAATAGAGTATTTTATCATGCTGGACAGTCTCTGCATTGTTCATTATTTGGTGTTTGCTGAGCTGACGGCACTTCCACAGCACTTTTCTTATCTCTACTTCTTCAGAATTGGATTTTATATTTCTGAACCAGCCAGATATGACAAGTCATTTTCTTCCCTCTTGTCTTTTAAGAAACGCAAACTTGATTTCTTTTTTTTTCAACAATCACCACTTAAAGTTATTGGAAATGTCTGTATTAACTAGCATTGGGATATGCAGTGGAAGACTATTGCATTTTAATTGCAATTGGGGTTTCCTCTCTTCTTTTTCTTTCTTTTTATTTTCCAATATTTGTGTGTTCTGTATCTCTTTGGAACCTCATTCTTCGAAAACACACAGTGTACAGCAAAGATGAGATATTATGAAGCCTGATGTTGCTAGAAGACAACGTATTATTTGAATTATTGTATTCCTGAACCTCAGGAAAGGTGGTGATAAGCTATGTAAGTGGGTCTCTGTATATAAAGATTGTCTTTATATGAGAAACTTACTGAAAGGAAAATGATAAAGTCATTAGCCTAACACCTGGGGTGGGGGGATTGCCAGTTCAAACAATATCTCTTTCTATATATAGCTCATTATTGAGAATCTTAACATTTTAAGTCTGAAAAAATGTAGCTACCTGTGGTTCCAAGTGAATGATTTTTAAAAGCTCCATGACACATACTTTTAGGTGTTTACATTTTATCCCAGGTTTTATCTTGGCCACTTTCATGGAATAGTTCTATTTTCAAATTAAGATCAAGTCTCTTCTCTTTATAATGAGGAATCTCTGGGAGATTTGGGTGAGGCAGCCTGAACAAAGGATCAGAATAAAGCGGCCGCATACGCTCTGACTTTATTGGAAACTCTCTCCTTGGGCCTACTGAGGACCTGTCCATTTTCTCCAAGAGAGTCTGTTGCACAATTTTTAGGGAAATAGAGAACTTCACTCAAGAAATGATGACAAGATTTTTGACCTTTTATGCCACAGCCTTTAAATAGTGGTGCCAGAATACTGAGAAAGACCGTGTAGAGAGAAATTCTCACTGAAACACTCATTTTAAGATTCATGGATTATTATTGTAAGTATCAAAACAGAAATAACATCAGAGTCTTTTTTCGTACACTAATTATAAAGGCCATCCTGTAGGATCAGCTTTATGAAGAAAAATATTTGCTCAAACTTTACCCAGAGAGAGATGTTCAGAACTTCTGTCATGTCTACTTCTGAAAGAGGGAATGTGATGAAAAATCCACCATCGTATTATTTGTTTAAAGGTACCACAAGCCCAATTAACGCGTTTGCTCAAGCCAACAGCCTTTGGGCTTCTCACAGAAATCTTGGAAGTGTGCTAGAGAAATGCCCCCGCAAAAGAGTTTTGCATATGCTGCTGGATCTGCCTCGATCTGCGAAGCACAACAGGGGTCACTGACAGACAGATGGCTGCCACAAGCGACACCAGTGGCCAGAAGCTCTTCCCACCACCTCCTGTTCCCACAAACAAGCGGGGAGAGATGCTTTTCTTCAACACCATGCCTAGACTTTCTCTCCCCTGACCCAGCCCTACCCATGGAATATTGAGGCAAGACCGACATCTAACGTTACAATCCTGCCTTATTTCTATTACTCAGCACCAACAAAACAGAGGAGCATGGCCTTGGCCTGGCACAAGGCACTTTTGATATCATCGATGATACTGTCTGTGTCCTAAATCCCTCACAGGATTGCTTTGAGGATCAAGCCAACTACTGTACGCATGACCCCTGATCCGGTGCCTACTATACAATGTTCTCTCAATAAATGGTAGTTTTTTCCTTCTGTTTCTTCTCTCTTTAAACTCGTTGCCTCAATCTTAGCCATCCTAAGAATATTTCATTTCCTACTCTTTCATTTTACTCTCCATATTTGCCCATGATGGTGCTCAGTGTGAAATGCCCAAGTCCGCCTCCAGTTTCCCCCCTTCTCCTATCCTTCCTGTTGATGACTGGCGCATTCTGCTTGATCATTGAATTTCACCGCCAAGGGATCACTGGTACATTGCGTTTGAAATTCAACTTTGAGCACTTACGTTTAACAGCCTTCCAAGATCCATGTGGCCTTTGAACTCAGGCACAGGGTGTGTTTATTCGGGGCCACAGTGAGTGAAACTTAAGGTTAAACCTCAGCTCTCATGAAATGACTTTCTCTGTAAACTTGTACTTCCGTATCAGGAGATATGGAAATGAAGAAATTGCTGCACTGTGGTTTTAGTAAAAACTATTAAGAAAAATGACAGACTATCCAACCCCATAGCCAGTAGGAGCTCTGAAGCTCTTGGGCCTTTTAGAGGCATCAAAGGATTCTGTCTGTGTTCAGCTGCATTCTTTTGTTCATTAGGGACTAACTTGTAACATGTCTCATTGAGTTGATTGTTCCTATGGACTTTTTTCAGTTAGATGTCTTATAAATTGTTTTATTTTTTAAAAAGCAGAATAACTATAGACTATTAAATGTCTCAGTAGCCCTGAATATCCCTAGGAAGGTGAACAGGATACTGACACTTCATTAATGCCATAAATGGTAGAATTTTAAAAATAAGAAGTAAATATGCATTAATTTAAAACATCTGCCATGACTTTAACATACTAAGATTTTATTAGCTATAGTCTGTAATGTTCAGTAAAATTCTCATGGCAAAGTATGACTTAGTCCAAAGTAGGATTTTTCTTATAAGGATCTGAGGAGTTCAGGCCATTCTGGTCTTTAGATTAAGAATTTAAGATTTTCTTTTTTAATTGAAGTATAGTTGATTTACAATGTTGTGTTAATTTCTGCTGTATAGCAAAGTGATTCAGTTATAAATACATATATATGTATATGCACACACACACATTCTGTTTTATATTCTTTTCCATTATGGTTTATCACAGGATATTGAATGTAGTTCCCTGTTCTATACAGTAGGACCTTGTTGTTTATCCATTCTATATATAATAGTTTACATCCGCTAACTTCAGATTCCCAATCCATCCCTTTCCCACCCCCCTCCCCCGTGGCAACCACAAGTCTGTTCTATATGTCTGTGAGTCTGTTTCTGTTTTGTAGATAGGCTCCTTTGTGTCACATTTTAGATTCCACGTATAGGTGGTATCATGGTATTATTTGTCTTTTTCTGACTTACTTCACTTAGTATGATAATCTCTAGTGGCATCCATGTTGCTGCAAATGGCATTATTTTATTCTTTTGTATGGCTGAGTAGTATTCCATTATATATATGTACCTCATAGAAGTTAAGATTCTTAAGTGCTAATATGGTAATTTCTATGTCCACTGTTGCGGTAATGGATTATTCCATGATTTCCCTTGTATACCAACCCTTTACTAAGGATCACTTCTTAAGGTTTCACTTTCATCATGAAACAACAAAAAGACTTCATTATCACAGAGCTTCTATTACTTCAGCAGAATCACTTGAAACATCTAAACAGTTGAGAAGTGCATCCCAATAATATACTTAGAAAGGATGAGAAGCAAGAATAGTGAAACTAGCTATTTAGCTTAAATTCTATAGGGATCATTTACCCATGTTGCAGTTCACTTAATTTTCTACTTTCCACACTGAATTAGTCATGTGAATTAGTTAACAACCCTGCCACCACTGCCAGATCAGCTAATACTGAGACTTCTTTCCCTCATCAATACTCCATATTGGCTTAGATTGTACACCAAAGCACCAGGTAGAAATCACACCTAACCCAGGCGTGCTGAACAGGGCCTAATGAGTAGTACTTCATGTTGATACAGATGTTGACAAGGGCAGTGTTAATTATCAGTATCAGTAATAAAGCCAATTCAAGGCTTATCTCCTTGAACATAGCAGGTACTCAGTAAATGTTTCATCAAGTTGAATTAAATTAACAAAATGCTTCCAGTGAGGGCCTGAAATCTGCTACCCTTCTTCCATTTGCTGAATTGGCTGGTAAATCTATGTCTGCAAATGAGCCAGCTCTTTTTCTCCATTCCCTTTCTTTCCCCTCTCAATTCAAGCACTGATAGCAACAGTTATATAGCACAGGAAAGTTCCTCCCAAGGCACCCATTTATCTCTGTTAAGAATTTCCCCTAGGATTAAACAGTATGATTACCTTTGGATTTCCACAATATTTTTGGCCATTAACTTCCTTATTTAAAGCAGTATATTTAAGTCTCTATCAATTTTCTCTTTTGCCAAATGTGGATGTTATTTACTGAAAATGTTCTTTCTGACCTTCCACTCTGACTTGTCTTTCCTTTCCTTAATAACCTTTCCTGCAGTACTTGTTTTGGCACCAGTACTCACTCATTGACTAATGAATGTGTTATATTCTAGAAGTTCTTTTGTAAATTGACTGCTAGAAGCTCTGAGTGTGGTTCTCCCATAGAAACACTGTTATTTCTGGTTATGGGCTACAGGACATGATTTTTAATCTCTGAGTCTCAGTTTTCTCATCTACAAATTAGGTATGATAATAAAGCCTATTTTGTAAAATTTATTTTATTGAAGTATAGTCGATTTACAATGTTGTGTTAATTTCTGCTGTACAGCAAAGTGATTCAGTTATACATATATACATTCTTTTTCATATTCTTTTCCATTATGGTTTATCACAGGACGTTGAATATAGTTTCCTGTGCTGTACAGTAGGACCTTGTTGTTTATCCATTCTATATATAGTAATTTGCATCTGCTAATCCCAAACTCCTAATCCATCCCTCCCTGACCCCACCTCCTCTTTGGCAACCACAGGTCTGTTCTCTATGTCTGTGAGTCTGTTTCTGTTTCTCTGATAAGTTCATTTGTGTCATACTTTAGATTCCATATATAAGTGATATCATATGGTATTTGTCTTTCTCTTTCTGACTTATTTCACTTAGTATGATAATCTCTAGGTCCATCCATGTTGCTGCAAATAGCATTATTTCATTCCTTTTTGTGGCTGAGTAGTATTCCATGGTATATATGTACCACATCTTCTTTATCCATTCCTCTGTCAGTGGACATTTAGGTTGTTTCAATGTCTTGGCTATTGTGAATAGTGCTGCTGTGAACATAGGAGCGCATGTATCCTTTTGAATTATAGTTTTGTCTAGGTATTTGCCCAGGAGTGGGATTGCTTGATCATATGGCAACTCTAATTTTAGTTTTTGGAGGAACCTCCATGCTGTTTTCCATAGTGGCTACACCAATTTACATTCTCACCAACAGTATAGGAGTGTTCCCTTTTCTCCACACCATCTCCAGCATTTGTTATTTGCATATTTTAATAATGCCTATTTTTGATAGTTGCTGTGAAGATCTGCTAATTTTAATTTCTAAATATATATGTATACATTTGTCATTTCTTCTTCATCCTTGCTGTCACCGACGTAATTTATACATTTGCACCTTCACTGTTTCTCACCTGAATTATCTCAGTAGCCTGCTACTGATTGGCCTGTTTCCATTCTCCTTATCCTCCTATGATACAACTGCCGTACCAAAGTGATCTATCTCAATGCAAATATGACCAGCTAACTTGCTGCAGTGGCTTCTCATCATCCCCTGGGAGATCCTTAACATGACACAGAAAGTTCTTCACAATCTAGATGGTTTTATGGGTGTTGATCTGCCCTTAGTTCTCCTGCAGTGCCATGCCATTTCTCACCTTCTTGCCTTTATTCAAGCTGTCCCCTCTGAGTACCCTTTCTCCTTAACCTGGTTAAGTCCTGTTCCTCTTTTAAAATTCAGCTTAAGCATCACCACTTCAAGAAACTTTGGGGAGCCTTCTCAGGCTGTATTAAATAACGTTTATCTGAGCTCTAAAAATACCCGAGAACTATCTCTAGCATTTTACATACTGTATTATGCATTTATTTACTACTCTATCTGCCTTTCCAACCAAACTGTAAGTGCCTTGAAAGTATGCACTTTGTCCCTTTCCTCTTAACACCACCAACTAGTACATAGAAGGGACTCAAAAATGTGATTGTATCAAACAGCAAATGAATGGATAAACTAATTGACCTTAGCCTCTGTTAATAATATTATTCCAGGGAGGAAATATATATTTCTATCTGAACACAGTCCCCTGTTCTGAAGTCTCAGAGAGAACTTTCCTCCCCACCACTGACCCTACAGGTTCCAATAGCTCCCCTAGTTTTGATTTCTAACATTTACTTACTATGAGACTACACCTTAAATAATGTGATGTGGACCAAATCTAATGCTATAATATAAACAAGAACAACCTCTCTCACAAGGGCAGTATTGTGGCAGAGATCCAGTAAACATTTTTGAGAGCTAATTAAGAAAACCTGTCTGGAGTTGGACTAAAGGAGGCACTATGGGCAGGGTCAAAATCCTTCCCAGAAAAGAATACTAGGTTCATTCCAGTAGACTAATGAATTGTTGACTTAGACCCCCAATTTTTTTTGCCATAGAGCAGTGGTTTTTCAGACAGATTAGAGGGGTCCTGAGCAGGATAGTTTGAGGCTTTCTACCTTCTCCTTTAACCAGAGCCCCTTCTTAAATTTTAGGCCAGTAACTGAGATTAGTATTGAACTCAACTCATAGACTTAGCTATGACTCATTCATGTCCACAGAGTCAGAGGCTTTGAAAAACCACTGAAGGCTGCCAACTCCATCTTTTATGTTGTTCCTGGTATATTTCTTCCCAAGACATTGAAGAAGTTATCTAACTATAATTAGCTAATTATAATTTGCCAGGGAGGAGACTGGCATAGAATTTAGGAAGGATATTCATCAAATTGACGAACCTATAGATTGGGAAAGTGGAAGAATACCGTTTTGAGTAAAATACAGCCCAGGTCCAACCACGTGGTTATATAACCATATAGTTAATAAAGATAAGCGATTTGTCACCTAGTATGAGCCTTAAGTAATTGTAAAAAATAATATGATGGATGAACACATACGTTTATCAATGCTTCCACCACTTGCCCCACTGAAACAAAACAAAAAGTCCACAGAAACTAAAAAGCAGAAGAGGAAATCCAAGAAAGCCAATTTCTGTACCAGTAGTGAGGACACCAAGAGGTTATTCAACCTACATTTAAAAAAAAAAAAATTGGCATAGCTAACTACCTCTGAAAGAGGGAATGAAGATGGGACTAAAAATAGGAAGACTTGTTGAAAGTCTGTTTATGAGACATTTACCATCAGATTTTCTCCCCTACTTCATGTAGCTGTGGCATTGCTCCTATCAAAATCACAAAAGAATGCTAGAGATTTATTCTCTAAAAATGGTTAGAAATTCCTTGGACTGCAAGACATAAGACATAGTTGAGTGTGGGGCTACCATCCTGACATTAGGGCAATTAATTCAAAGTTCACATTAATGACTATTGAGACCTGCCTTCCCTCACTGATTGGCTGGCAGCCAGGCATATAACTTCAAATAAGAGACTGGAAAGTCTTCTCTGAGGAAGCTGAACAGCCCAAAAACCAAAGACACTGACGTCTGTGGTTCTCCAATGAAACAGACCAGCCAGATCACCTACAATGATGACCTCAGTCCACAGGCTTCACCTCCACAGACATAAAACTTAAGTCAGCCCCACTTAAATATGAGCAGACAGCCAAGGATAGTAGACATTTAAGGAGACCATATAATTGAAATAAACAAAAAAAGTAACTTAGATGATTCTCCAGAAAGGAAAAACCACTTTAAAAAAAAAACAAAACTATAGTTACTATCCCTAGAAGAAGAAATAAGAGAAGATATTGCATCCGTGACATAAGAATAATACACTATATGAAAGGAGCATTCAGAAAACAAAAAGGAATGCTTGGTAATAAAAAATAAGTTGTGAAAATAAAAATCTCAGAAGAAAGGTTACAAGACAGAGTTGAAGAAATAGCCAAAAAGAAAAAAAAAAAAAAAGTAGAACATAAAGACAAATAGAAAATAGGAAAACAATAAAAAGGACCCTCTGGAGCAGACCAGTATATCCAAGAACTGAATAATAGGGTCACAGAGAGAAGAAGAAATAAAGAGCATCATCAAAGAAAAATTAAGAAAACTTCCCAAAACAAAAACCATGAATTTTCTTTGTTGTTGTTTTTGTAAATGGAATTTTACTGGAACACAGTCACACCCACTTGTTCCATACTATCTATGGCTGCTTTTGCACTGCAACACCAGAACTGAACAGTTGCAGCAGTCATAGATCAGCAAAGCCTAAAATGTTTACTAGCTGACCCTTTACAACAAAAAGCTTGCCTACTTCTGGGCTAAATTATGGTCATACCCTTCTTCTTTTTTTTTTAAATCTTTATAATAGAAATTTATTCTGGATGTTCACTTTTTTTATTGATGTATAGTTGATTTACAGTATTGTGTTAGTTTCTGCTGTACAGCAAAATGATTCAGTTATACGTATATGTATATATTCTTTTTCATTATGGTTTATCACAGGATGTTGAATGTAGATCTCTGTGCTCTACAGTAGGACCTTGTTATTTATCTATTCTATATATAGTAGTTTACATCTGATAATCCCAAATTCCGAATCCATCCCTCCCCTACCCCCTCTTCCCCTTGGCAACCGCTTTTCTGTTCTCTATGTCTGTGAGTCTGTTTCTGTTTAGTAGATAAGTTCATTTGTGTCATATTTAAGATTCCACATATAAGTGATATCATATGGTATTTGTCTTTCTCTTCCTGACTTACTTCACTTAGTATGATAATCTCTATGTCCATTCCTGTTGCTATAAATAGCATTATTTCATTCTTTTTTATGGCTGAGTAGTATTCCATTGTATATATGTACCACATCTTCTGTATCCATTCATCTGTCGATGGACATTTAGGGTGTTTCCATGTCTTGGCTATTGTGAATAGTGCTGCTATGAACATAGGGGTGTGTGTATCTTTTTGAATTATAGTTTTGTCTGGATAGATGTTCAGGAGTGGGATTGCTGGATCAACATGAATTTTCAAGTTGAAAGGGCCCAGAGTGCCCAGCAGAGTGGATGAAAATAGACCTAGATTCCCACCAGGTCAATCACTGCAAAACTGCAGAGCCCTCAGAATAAAAAGAAAATCCTACAGCTGTCAGGGTGCGGGGGCGTGCGGGGGCAGGGGGAAGGTTTTATAGAAAGAATCAAGAAGCAGAAAAGCGATAACTCCTCAAAGGTAACACTGGAAGCTAGAAGACAATAGAAAAATACCTTTTAGATTTTTAAGAAAAAGTATTTCCAACCTAGAATTATATACCTAACCACACTATCAATTCAGCGTGAGGGAAAAAGAAAACCTTTTCAGGCACACAAAGTCTCAAAAAACTTACTTTCCATGCAATCTTTCTCAGAATCTACCAAACTGAAAGAGTTTACGTAAAATTAGGAAGGCATAGTATACAAGAAATGGAGATTCCAACACAGAGAGGGAACCCCAAAAAATGATCATGGCAGGAGGTGCCAATATGGCAACAGGCATAGGAAGTAACTAGCCCCCAGAGGAATGATTCGGAAGGTCACAGGAGAGGTTTGTTCAGGAAGGTGATGTTGCTAGAAAACCCAATGTGTTTGGATTTATTGAGAGAGAAGTGTTTGAGGTTGAACGATCTGTCAAGTACAAAAAAACGAAGCAAACAAATAACAAGGCTGTTATTAGCACCAGAGAAAACAAACCATTGTGCAGGGGGAAATGTGGCATCTTGCATGGCCCTAGATGTCAGTAGCATTTATCTAGTCATAATAACATGAAATACTGAGCTAACCACAGTTATGAGACAACTGAGTGAGAAAGTAATGGGAAGAGAGTGCATAAGTGGAGGGAGTTAAATCCTAATCTTTCTTAGTGGGAGGGCAACAAATAAACACCTAAACCTGAAAAATTAAGAAAGTAGCAAAGTAGACAAGTTCTTTAACCATACAGGGATAAGCACCAAGGAAATTGACTAAGAGTTGAAAGTTGTCACCTAATGAAAAAGCTTATAAACACTACTTGGCTCTTTAATCTATGTGCATATCTAGATTTGATTAAAATAAAAAGGGAGCTAAAAATTGATTACAGTAGTAAAGTTCCTTGCTGGGCCCTCATTTTTTTTTAATTTATTTATTTACGTATTTATTTATGTATTTTTTTTTTGGCTGCGTTGGGTCTTCATTGCTGCGTGTGGGCTTTCTCTAGTTGTGACGAGCGGGGGCCACTCTTCGTTGCGGTGCATGGGCCTCTCATTGCAGTGACCTCTCTTGTTGCAGAGCACAGGCTCCAGGCATGCGGGCCTCAATAGTTGTGGCACTTGGGCTCAGTAGTTTGGGCACGTGGGCTCCAGAGCGCAGGCTCAGCAGTTGTGGTGCATGGGCTTAGCTGCTCCGCAGCATGCGGGATCTTCCCGGACCAGGGATAGAACCTATGTCCCCTGCATTGGCAGGAGGATTCTTAACCACTGCACCACCAGGGAAGTCCCTGGGCCCTCATTTTTAAGTTTTAATCAATTCTAATGAATAATTTACTATATGAACATGTTAGGTAGACCCAATCTAAGAAGAGCCTATTGTCCATAAAGTTTTAGTCAGTCTTCCTGAGATCCAAAAACTAGAGAAAAACAGACCTTCCAAATGTCATTTGGAATCTGGGCTTTCACAATTTCTCCTGTGAAGTTTATGATAACTATGTAATCTGCCCTTGTTCCTAGTTCTCTCCACCAAACCCAAATCTTACTAAAAGTATTTGCTTGGGTTTGGGTGAGATAATAAATGCTCTACTATCCAGTATGTAATAAGATCCCAGGAGGCTGCTTCTACATTCTGCCTTGCTTGTGGTTACACTATCTTGACCAAGATGTTTTCTGGTCTGGTGTGGTAGGCAGAATATCACCCCCCCAAAGGTGTCAATGTCTTAATCCCCAGAACCTGTGAAGATGTTCAGCAAAGGGGAATTACGTTTGCAGATGGGCTTAGGCTTGCTTGTCAGCTCACCTTAAATAACGTAGGGAAATTATCCTGGATAATCCAGGTGGGCCCAGTGTAATTACAAGGGTCCTTAAAAGTGGAAGAGGGAAACAGATGAGTAGGCCAGAGTGATGCAATGAGAGAAAGACAACCCTGCATTGCTGGCTTTAAAGATGGAGGAAGGGGGCCACAAGCCAAGGAATGTGGACAGCCTCTAGAAGCTAGCTAAGGCAAGGAACCAAATTCACCCCTAGAGCCTCTGACACCTCAATTTTAGCCCAGTGAGACCTGTGTCAGATTTCTAATCTCTAGAATTGGAAGATAATAAATCTGTGTTGTTTTAAACTACTACATTTGTAGTAATTTGTCACAGTAGCAATAGGAGACTAATATAGTAAGCATTGTTATCTCTATTTTGAAGATGATAAAAATAAGGTTCAAAAGATTGAGTAACTTCTCTACAAGCATGCTTACTACAAGCATGTAGTAAGTGGCAAAGCCAGGACTGGTACCTAGGACAGTGTGATTCCCAGGTTTCCCAAGAGTGAATCCTGACATTTCACTTGCAGTTGTAGCTGACATTTATTGAACACCAACCAAGAATGAGGCAGTCCCTGTCCTAAGGTCTCCACTGTGCTATCTCATCTAGTCCTTACAGCAACCTGTGAGGGAGGGGGTAGTTATCCTCACTTCTTACAGGACAGAGTTGAGGCTGAGGGAGGTAACAGAGAGTGATGGAGGTACGATATAAATCTGTACCATCAGACCCGAGTACCCTCACTCTTCATCTCAACACCACTTCGCCATCCGCTTGCAGTTGATGGACAAGGGAACTGAGTGCCAGCTGGCTGACTCTTGCGTGGTCACCAATCAACGTGGAGCCACAGCCAGATGGAGAACCCAGGTTACCTCCTGCCTCCTCTAGGGCTTCATCTTCTTGAAGAATGTACTTAATGTGGAAATACAGGTAGGAAAAAAAAAAAATCTGAAACAAACATACTGTAGAGAGAAAAGGGTACATTTGCTCTCTACTTCTTGTTGGTGCAGTTCAGTTTCCTGAGAAACTTTACACCTACCCCAAATCATTTGTCACAAATAATTGTGCAGCTCCCAGGTAGCTGTCCTGTCTGTAATTTAGTAGTTAGGCTCATTAACATATCTTTTACCTAGGTGAAGCTTCTCATTAGGTTAAATGAGTTAAAAGATTATCACCCTGACTGCATAGCTCTAGCTGGGGCTGAGATGCGCCGCCCTTGACCCTGTGTTTCCTTTGACAGACTCTCCAGAGAAATGGTCCAAGACGTTGAAAGGGCTGTGCTCTTATTTTCTGTCACTTTTGTACATAATCTAAATCTTATCACACAAACAACACATAACGCAAGTTAAACAGATTTAAATTTAAGCAAAATTGAGTGTCACCACATGTGCTTATGCCAGATCTATATAATTCTTTGGAGGTTTCTGGAAACATGAACCAAGCCATTTACGCTTCATAGGAACAGATTATATCATTTGAAATCCTCAATAAAAATGCAGTCTCATATTCTACAGATGGGTGTCATTTAATTAAAATATGTATTTAAAATGCAAAGGGCTACATTAATTCCATGCTGTGGCTGAGATTTTAATTGCACTCGAGTTAGGAAATTCTGAGTTAATGTTCCCCTGGCATCACTCATTCAGCCTCTTAGAACAGATGTATTGTGATCCAAAGAGGCTTTCAATATGTTTTCACATGCGGTACATATAGGAATGGCTTTGCGATGCTAGGGTGGCAGGCATCCTACGAACAAAGAGATGCTTCCGTGAGGAGCCAGCACCACAGCCTGTGGCCACTTCCCCTGGTTCCTCCACTTTGCCAGGTGGCCCCAGCTAATCACTCCCTGCCCCTGTGCCTCATCTGACTCCCCTACATCAGATGTCCCCAAAAGGTTGTCATGGGGCTCCCGTTTTGTGGGGGAGTGGGTCCTTCAGTATTTAAAGGGCTCAGACTTTTTTTAAAAAAAAAGACCAGCTCTGGGAATGCCTTTCAGGTTTAGAGCACATTTTAGAGTATACTCTAAGTGTTTAATAAATGCCAGTTGACCAACAAGAAAACCATCAGCCTCCCTTATATAGTGTTGTGATACAATAAACTACGAAATATGGTCCATAGTGGAACACAGGAATTTTGAACTCTTAGGAACTTCTCTTTAGACTACAGACAGTCGAGGGGCAGAAGAAGTACCAGCGCCCAGAAGCATTTCTTACAAGTAAGGCAAGGAGTTGAAAGAAAGTGACAGATAGTGGAGGCCGTGGGCACCAAACGGGGATAATTAGTGTCAAGGATTTGGGGAAAAGACCGATTTTATACTTAAATTTTTAGAGAGGAATCCATGATATTAAAGGATCAAAAAAGAAAGAGATGAGAATTCCCATGAAGGGAAAGAGCAGGATGAAATTGACGCCAAACCGTCTGTCCCTTCAGTCTGTGCCCAGGCCTGGGGAAGGGTATTCAGTGGTGAACAGAAGATCCGGGATCCATGCCATTTGGGGCCTTAGAGCCTCGTGGGGCCATTATCTACATAAGACATGAATGCAGATACGTGGTTAAATTACACAGAGGTTTTGTTTTATTTTTAACACAGTCACCTAGGAAATATCGAAGATTATGGAGAAAAGAAGAAAGGGGTAGCTCGACTTGAAGAGATGAATGTTAAGAGTAAGTTTAGAAATAGCAGCCTGTCTTATATATTTTATGAGGTTGTTTTTATTATGTATGTACGCCCCTGTGAAATCTTTTCAACTAAAATCTTCAACTCTACTATGAGAGAATCTATAAGAAAGAACAAGTTCTTAGGAAAATCGGCAGTATATAAATCTTTGGGGAAGAAAATAAATCCAAAACTCCCTTAGAAAAATCGGTAAAAGAACCAGTCACTGAGCTCAGGTCTTCTGGCTCCTCGTCTAGTTCTTTACGACAGAATACAATACAGTCTCCCTGATACTAACTTTTTTTTTTTTTTTTTTTTGCGGTACGCGGGCCTCTCACTGTTGTGGCCTCTCCCGTTGCGGAGCACAGGCTCTGGACGCGCAGGCTCAGCGGCCATGGCTCACGGGCCCAGCCGCTCTGCGGCACGTGGGATCTTCCCGGACCGGGGCACGAACCCGTGTCCCCTGCATCGGCAGGCGGACTCTCAACCACTGCGCCACCAGGGAAGCCCGATACTAACTTTTTATATTAAAACAGAAAGCCAGCTAAGTTGAAGAAACAGCCATATTTGTCTCTCAGGCTTTTAAACTTAGTTTTATCAGTCTACACTTCACTGGTTCAAGATTGTCAGCCATAGAGCAAACAACCACCACCAGAAGGAAGACTCTAGTTTCTAAATGGCCTTCCCCAGACCCATCTTTCTTAAGAACCACCTGTGGAGAGGCTGGTTAAAGGCTGAAAAGAGAACCTAGGCCCTAACTGTGTAGTCCTTTGTGAACTACAGTGGTTACAAACCCCAGAGAAATGAAATACGATGATGTGCCTCAGCGGCCCAGGCCTGGCTTTGGAATTCTGCAGGGGAGATAAGGTTTCGAGGACCTTGGCAGATGGAGAAACCTGATCATCGGGGTTAATGTGCAAGGCTTGACTCGTAAAAGATTGATTTCTCTTTATTGTTGTAGAGGACCAATAGGGCTTCAGAGTTGTTGGTTTTTAAAAAATATTCCCGGCTCACATCTGGGCTCCTATATAAATCAGATATATCTATCTATAAAATCTTATGGAGAATTGTTCTGCCCCTTTTTTCTGTAATTTTTGTAAGATGGAGAAAGAGAGAAAGGAAGGAAGGGAAGGGAAGAAGGAAAGAAGGAGGAAGGGAGTACGTTTTCTTAAGGCACGATGTTTGCACAAACTAATTGAAAAAAAACCTTTTTTGGAAGAGTTATTGCCTCCTTAAAAGTGCTATAATTTCCATGTGAAACGTATGCCTTCTTGCAGAGGCAGAGAGGAGTACCCCAGGCAGTTCTAAGGAGACAATTTCTTACTGGTTGGAGTATACACACCATGAAGGCTGTTAATTCACAAAATGAAAAACTAGTTAAGTGTTCAGCTGGGTCCTCCTCACCAGTGGCAGCTGCGCCCTCTCCCGCGTTAGTGTCTGCTGAGCTGAGGGGAGCCTCTCCCGCGTTAGTGTCTGCTGAGCTGGGGGGAGCGTGGTCAGGCCTGCTGATCACAGCTCATCTCAGTGAGTTTACGGCCGCTCTCTGAGCTTCGTTGGGCATCTCTCCTGTCTTCGTTGAAGTGAGCAGGCCAGGGGTACCAAAGAGGCTCTGAGTTACTCTGTGTATTTAAAACTTTTCTAACTTGCTCTTTGACTTCCTTCTGTGTCCCCAGCAGAACCTCTCTGGCTCTACACATGTGTCACTTACACTGCAGTCATCCATCGGTTAATCCCCGCAGCCATGTTCTGAGCTAATTAGAAAGCAACATCTTTATTCCCATTTTACAGATGGAAAACCTGAAGCAAAACAGTGTGAGCTATGCTTAGCCAGTGACAGAGCTCGGGTATTGATCTCGGAGCCTCATTACTTTTCATTAAACTAAAAAGACATCTTACTCTGCCTCTCTAACTTTTTTCTTCTCAAATTCTGTACTTCTCATTCTTCAGCACCCCTCATTGTACATGATGAGTCTGTCCATCTGTGATTTCCACTTCCTCATATGACAGATTTTTTTTACCAATCATTCATCTGTAGTGCTTTATTTCCTTCTAAAAAATCCGTTTTGGTGAGTCTTGGACATGTGTTCTAATTTCTGGATTAGAAAGTCCTTTATTTCTCTTTCTTATCATTTAAGTTGCTTCCTTACCTAATAAAAGAAGTATAATGACATTTTAACAAACTTGAAATATCAGAATTGCTTAAGTTCAAAGCATGTTTTTTCTTTTATTTATTTATTTATTTACATCTTTATTGGAGTATAATTGCTTTACAATGTTGTATTAGTTTCTACTGTATAACAAAGTGAATCAGCTGTATGTATACATATATCCCCATATCCCCTCCCTCTTGTGTCTCCCTCCAACCGTCCCTATCCCACCCCTCTAGGTGGTCACAAAGCACCGAGCTGATCTCCCTGTGCTATGCGGCTGCTTCCCACTAGCTATCTATTTTACATTTGGTAGTGTATATATGTCAGTGTTACTCTCTCACTTCGTCCCAGCTTACCCTTCCCCCCTCCCCATGTCCTCAGGTCCATTCCCTACGTCTGCATCTTTATTCCTGTCCTTCCCTTAGGTTCTTCAGAACCTTTATTTTTTTTTTTTTAGATTCCATATATATGTGTTAGCATACAGTATTTGTTTTTCTCTTTCTGACTTACTTCACTCTGTATGACAGACTCTAGGTCCATCCACCTCACTACAGATAACTCAATTTCGTTTCTTTTTATAGCTGAGTAATATTCCATTGTATATATGTGCCACATCTTCTTTGTCCATTCATCTGTCGATGGACACTTAGGTTGTTTCCATGTCCTGGCCATTGTAAATAGAGCTGCAATGAACATTGTGGTACATGACTCTCTTGGAATTATGGTTTTCTCAGGGTATCTGTCCAGTAGTGGGATTGCTGGGTCATATGGTAGTTCTATTTTTAGTTTTTGAGGGAACCTGCATACTGTTTTCCATAGTGGTTGTGTCAATTTACATTCCCACCAACAGTGCAAGAGGGTTCCCTTTTCTCCACACCCTCTCCAGCATTTATTGTTTATAGATTTTTTGATGATGACGATACCTCATTGTAGTTTTTTTTTTTTTTTTTGGTGGTACGCGGGCCTCTCACTGTTGTGGCCCCTCCCGTTGCGGAGCACAGGCTCCGGACGCACAGGCTCAGCGGCCATGGCTCACGGGCCTAGCCACTCCGCGGCATGTGGGATTTTCCCGGACCGGGGCACGAACCCGTGTCCCCTGCATCGGCAGGCGGACTCTCAACCACTGCGCCACCAGGGAAGCCCCTCATTGTAGTTTTGATTTGCATTTCTCTAATGTTAGTGATGTTGAGCATCCTTTCATGTGTTTGTTGGCAACCTGTATATCTCTTTGGAGAAACGTCTATTTAGGTCTTCTACCCATCAAAGCATGTTTGAAAGCATACTGTGGTAGGATGTGCAGAGGGAGTATTATTCATGTGTCTTTAATGTTTAAATAAAGCAAGTCTTAGATGAACACTGCAAATGCAAAAATTTACAGATTTTCACTCTGTATTAGGGAACTTCTTGTGATTCTGTGTGTTACGGGTTTTTTTGAATTGCAGAGAATAAGGAAGGGCTGGAAGTGTATTCCTTACAAAAGTGAATTTGGCTTTCCTCTGATTTTGCCTTTGACCTCTGACTGTTCTGTCATGTTCCCTGGTCTTGCCAGCTGCTGCACCCTACATCCATCTTCTCCGGTAGGCGTCCCCTACTGAGGAGACAAAAAGGCACATGGTCAATTAGCTCGAGAGTCATAATGGTTACAGCTATAGACAAGGATTCATAAATCATGTGTTCTATTGAATTTATCCAATAGTTAATTTCTATTGGATAAGTTTATCTAGTTTAATTTACTGGATCAGTGAAGTCCTATCTCATGGAGCCATCAGGGAAGATATTCATTCATTTGGTAAATATTTATGGATCAACTTGTTTTAACAAATAACACAGTACCAGCTATGTGCTGGGTCCTGGGGACATGAATAAACAAGACCCAGCCTCTGCCTGCAGGGGATTTATAAGTCATGGAAAAGACAGGCATGAAAGTTATTACACCATATTGTGATTCGGCAACATACTATGGGAATATATAAAGTGCACATTTTAAAGGAGAATATAAATATCAGAGAAGGCTTTCTGGAGAAGGTGGCAGCTCATCTGGATCTTAAATGATTAAATAGTAATTCACCAGACAGAAGGGCATTTTATGGAGGAGGAACCAAGAAGGGAGGGGGAGGGGAGGAGAAAAGGCTATGATGTGAAAAAAATATGGTGAGTTCAGGGTAATTCAAATATTCCAGACGGCTGGAACATGAGGTTCACAGTAGGGGAGCAACAACCATGAAACTAGAGATGGGGCAAAGGTCAGCTGGGATTTTATTTGGAAGACGATGTCAAGATATTGAAAGATTTTATTTTATTTATTTTTTAATATTTATTTATTTATTTGGCTGCACAGGGTCTTAGCTGCTGCGTGCGGGATCTTCGTTGTAGCATGCGGGATCTTTTAGTTGGGGCATGTGAACTCTTAGTTACGGCACATGGGATCTAGTTCCCTGACCAGGTATCGAACCCGGGCCCCCTGTACTGGGAGTGCAGAGTCTTAGCCCCTGGACCACCAGGGAAATACCAAGATATTGAAAGATTTTAGATGTAGAGAGATGGTCAGATGGGGTTTTGGAGTGATTTTTTCAGCAAGACTACAGAGGAATAATTCTTGAGGCAAAGAGATTAGTTAGAAACCTGCTACATTAGTATGGGTGATAAGACTTCCCTGGTGGTGCAATGGTTAGGAATCTGCCTGCCAGTACAGGGAACATGGGTTCGAGCCCTGGTCTGGGAAGATCCCACATGCCGTGGAGCAACTAAGCCTGTGCGCCACGACTACCCAGCCTGTGCTCTAGAGCCTGTGAACCATATCCACTGAGCCCGCCTGCCACAACTGCTGAAGCCCGCGTGCCTAGAGCCTGTGCTCTGCAGCGGGAGAGGCGGCCACAATGAGAGGCCTGCACACCACAGCGAAGAGTGGGCCCTGCTTGCCGCAGCTAGAGAAAGCCCGCGCACGGCAGCGAAGGTCCAGAGCAGCCAAAAATAAATAAATAAATTTAAAGAAAAAATACTAGATTAAAAAAAAAAAAACGGGTGATGGTGAAAACCTGAACCACGATGGAGACAGGGAGGTTGGATTTAGAGATTACAGAAGAATGATCAGCAGGCCTTCCTAGTTAGATATAGGAAGTGCAGGAGAAGGAGGCATCCAAGGCCTTTCCAGGTTCCTTGGCTATACAACTGGGTGGACCATGGCTGTGCTAAGCTTTGTGCCAGGATATGGAATTAGCTCTGCCAAACAGGGCCAGAAGTTAAAATGACGCTCGTTAAAATGAAACCCTCCCTGCACATCATGGATGTGTAGTACAGCTTACATCTACATACAAGCAACTAAAGAAGAATATCCAGATGATTTAGTTGAGCTAGAACTTTATTGTATAAAATTCTCCTTAGGATATATACTCAATTGATTCACAGAAATTTCTCTCATCGTAGAGATAATTGTATTAGTAGTAATTGATCTGTAATACACAAATTTAGTCTTAGATGGTGATCATGATCATTGTTATTAGATGATGATGATGATGATTATTATTTTCCTAGCAGAACTGCTAGATGTTGCAAAATGGACTCATTCAAATGTCTTTTTTTTCATGCCCTGTGTTTGCCCCATATTGAGAGATAAGAGTGAAATAGGGTTAACATGTAGAATTATAAGCATGTTAAGATAACTGTAAGATAAATAACCTAGAGGGGTTCAGAGGTAATTCCCACACTGGGCAATAAACTTCTGAATACCCCTAAAGTAACTCAACTTAGTATTGTTGGTATCACAACAAAAGTTCTTGTGAATGGCTTAATGAAGGAAGAGGTTAACGCTACCAACTAAAATTAAGATGTGGGATCCTATATAAGTTTCATTGGGAATTGACTCTGCTACTGATTTTGCGATTACTTATAAACATGTTTGCTGTATGTACAGTGCTTTCATGTAAAATAATGGCACAATACAAAATGGACCATTTGTGGTACCCAAGGAAATTAAAACCCTGTAAAATTCTTCTACATCTATTTTGAGTTCTGTATCTCATATGGAAGAAATCACAATTGTTTAGCAACCATCCTTGCTAATAGGTAACATGAGAGAAATATTTTATGAAAATCCACCTCTCTGAGGAGAGGTTAGAAATCACATTCAGTTCAAGAGGGAAAGAAACATAAAAAGAAGCAGCAAGTAACATTGTTATAAAAGTGTACTACAGACCACTCAGTGAGCTACAGACGATGGATGGTGCTCTCTTGATATAATTATGACATCGATATGCTGATAGTCGTGATGGGAGGTTGCAATTAGCTTGATGTTTTCAGAAGTCTAATTCAACTAAAATAGGCTGAGACGTAAGTTCTCCACTTGTCTTTTAGATGATTTTCCTTCCAAGAGGGAAAAATATGGAGACTAAATATTCTGTACTTAATTCTGACCAAAAAGAAGAAAATTTAAGAAGCAAAAATTATAATAGTCTTTGGAGAATTTTACCAAATGAGAGTTCACACAGCAAAGAAAGTGAAATACATTTTCAGAGATTTGGGAAAAAAATATAGATGTGATGGTTAGAACCTATCAAAGGGAATATAAATATAGTTCATGATTGAGGGGTGAGAGATTATACAGTATAAAATTTGAACCATATAATGCTAAGTAATTTCAACAAAAAATAATATCAAACACACTCTGTGCCAAGGTGTATTTTTAAAATACACACACACACACTCACACACACACACACACTCATACACACACACTCAATCCTCACAATAACCCATGAAGTAGATACCGTAGTTATTCCCATTTTTTACATACCGGGAAACTGAGGCACAGAGGTGCAATTACTTACTCAAGGACACACAGCTATTAAGTTATCAGGTGGTGGACCAGAATCTGAACTTCCTCAGTGTGCCTCCACAGTCTGTACTTTTAGCCACCACGCTGCTGTACAGTATCCAGAGAGCTCTCTGATGAGCTCACATAGAAGAATCATAGATGAGTGCAGAGCAGGCACACGAAATGTAAGGGGAGCCTTTAGGTAAAGAGTCAGGGAGGCGAAACCCAGAATGCCTTGCTGCTCATTAGAGATGCTGAGGACGTTTAGGCACAGAAAACAGGAAATGTATAGGCCCCCAATTAGTAAAGTAGTGAAGGCCATTAACAGAAAGCACAACGATTCTATTTCTCTTTTGTTTCTGTCTTACTTAGAAAGGGGACTGTTCTTCCAACGAAAGGGTAGGACAACTCGTGGTAAGAAACAGTTGTGAGGAAAGCATCAGGTGGCATCTGTCTTCCAAAGTGGAGTTCAAATATATTATGTTGGGGTGTTTAAGGAAACTTGCTGAATTTGAGGAAATGTGGAGCATGTAAAATATGACAGAACACCAGATTACAGCAGATATGCCTATTCTTTTTTTTTCCTTTTTTTTAATTTTTTGGCCACGCTGCATGGCACGTGGAATCTTAGTTCCCTGACCGGGGATCGAACCCATGCCCCCTGCAGTGGAAATGCCTATTCTTAAAACAGTGAAAGCTGAAGAAATTCTAGAAACTATAGACAAAAGTTTGACAGTGATCCCTAGAACTGATATGATTGTTGGCACCTAGAACAATGTGATGATGGACAGGAGACAAAGGAAGGCATCATAGCTGCCCAAGAGCCACCAAAAGAGACTGGACAGCATTTATAATGGAGAGAATGGTCAGTGTGCATATATCTGTCTAGTTAGTGGGCAGAGACAAGTCTAGCCACAATCTCAAATGTGTATGTTTAATTTCCAAATAGATATGAACATGTTTTTCAACTTAGCTCTTTTGTTATATCAAACCAAGATTTACCAAAATCACTTGTTGTTTCTCTGAAAATGAAATTCTATTAGTCAGTCCAACAGAGGAAGATGTAAAAATGTAAGAATGTTATTCACTTTTTAAAAGGGAGTGTTCTGATGAATAGCCTAAGAACAAAGAGATCTAAGCCTTTATGGGTCAATACCTAGATGGTTCCTTCTAAACTTCAGGCCTTTAACCTGGTTGCCAGAGGGCTGGTGATCCAAACCATGGAGCCCAGAAGTTGCGACATACTTAGTGTTCTCACGGACATGGAGTATTTTAGAAGATACCTCAGTATGAGGCCGAAGCTTTTATATAGTCATTGAAAGCAGCTCCAAACTGAGTGACTTCGCTAAGATGAAAAGTCTAGGGACTTCCCTGGTGGCGCAGTGATTAAGAATCTGCCTACCAATGCAGGGGACATGGGTTCGATCCCTGGTCTGGGAAGATCCCACATGCCGTGGAGCAGCTAAGCCTGTGTGCCACAACTACTGAAGCCCGGGCGCTTAGGGCCCGTGCTCTGCAACAAGAGAAGCCATCGCAATGAGAAGCCTGTGCACCACATCGAGGAGTTGCCTCCCTGCTCTCTGCAACTAGAGAAAGCCCGCGTGCAGCAATGAAGACCCAACGCAGCCAAAAATAAATAAATAAAAGAAAATAAAGAAGTCTACTTTGTTGAGCCTATACCTTTAATCTGTGATTTCTTTAGAAAACTGCAGAAAACCCCACGGCACGGTTTTCTGAAAAATTAGACAGCAGAATGGTTCTGTGAAACATTTCCTGAAGGGAAGATTGAATCTACTTTGCAAGGGAATCTTGGCGTGCATTAGTCAGAATGAGAGCAATTTATAATTTGTTCAGTACTCAGTAAGCACCAAAGAAATTATCCTACAGTTCGTGTAACTAAAATGATAAAGAGAAAGCAAGTCGTTCGTTTCCAGGTAAATATTATTTTTATTACTTGTATAGCTCTTCCTGCCACTCCTCCCCATTCTGTAGGAGTTGTCCCATAATTTAAGTGTTTGGCTGGTACTCGGAGGTTGCAGTACAGTGGGACGTTGTTTGCTTGTGACCAGATCCTTCCTCTTCAAGGGCAGTGGTTTGCAAACAGCTCTTTTAGCAGCAGACTTGTCCTGCCAAATCTTAATGGGTAACGAATGAAAGAGGAGCTTCTCTGATGGCGGAGGAGGGCAAAACCCAGAGAATGGAGATTGGGAGATTAGGAACGCTATGGAGCACATCCTGAAAATCCTTGCCTCAGGGGTTACGACATGCCATCGAAGGGTGACCCAGGGATTCTTGGTGACCCTTCATCCCACTCCTTCCTGCTCCAGATGTGCTCTGAGATCTGAGTTGCCTTAGCTCAGAAATATCTCATGAGCAGAAGGTTATATTTATTCATCAAGGCTCAGTCAGGAAAACAGAAGCCATTTTAGGGATTTCAAGCAAGAGGGAATTGAATACAAGGAATTAGATGTTTTAAAAATTGCTAAAAGGGCTTAGAAAATAGCTGGAAGGAAGCAAAGAGCAAGGAGAACTAGCGGCTGGCTTGCAGGGAAATGAAGAAATACAGGAACTGCGCCAGTGGTTTCACCTGCCTGCAGGCAGGAAGCAGCTGTTGCAGGAGCGCTCCTGGAAGCTGCCGCAAGCCTCTTATTTGCCATCTGCTTGAGCATCTTTCTCCCGCTGCAAGAGGAGAATGATGCCCTCCCCTCCTTTTCGCCTTCCACATCTTTCGGGAGTGCCTCTCACTGGCAGAATCGAAACTCCAAACCCTACTGGCAAGAAGTTGGAAAATGTGCTTCCAGGAAAGGGGCTGGGGATGATGCCAAGATGACAGCAGACAAGGGCACAGACTATTTGTCCATCTCACTTTCTGTAGTAAATTTAATCTAGGGTGATATCAAAAGGAACATAGTCCCAAGAAAGCAAATAAAATAACAAGTCTCCTATGGTGGTAAATATAGAAACCATCTTTCCAAAATAAGCCTGATTCAGCTGTTTTAGCCTTAATAGAAGACCTGACTTGTCAGTGTCTTTATGTGCATATTGAAATAATTTGTAACGCAATTTCAGTGTCTTCAAGTGAAATCGCAGTTTCTATCATTTTAGGTCAAAATTTCAGAGTCTGTATGGATTCGTCATCATTACTCCCTTACCTCTACCACATGGACACATACTCGTGTGTATTTCTTCTCTCTCCTCATAGTGCCTTTGGCAGGAGGGAAAATAAACTGTGGCCATGAAATAAATGCTAATTCAAAATATAAATATAAATATGACCTTTCCAGTCCTATGTGAGTAAGGAAGACCTGATCTCTCAAAAACACAATTTCAAAGCTTTTTTGAATATCCTTTTGAACTCCTAAGATAACATCCCAGTTCACTTTGCTAAAGAATCAAGTACTGGGGACATCCTTTTCTGGAAAAGAGAGATCCTTGTCATTCCTCCCTCAAAATAAGGTGAGGAAGACAACTTGATCTCCTCCCAAGCTGCTTTTGAGTGTCATTCCTTGCTTTCCCACCAAACGGCCACCTCCTCATGCCTGCCTGAAATGCCCTCTTTTACTGGATTTGCAGCCCTGAAGAAAATCATTCTCCCCTTTTTGTGGATGAAAAGAGCAAATTTAAGCCTGCCACCCTGAATCCTTTTTTTCCTCCTGCATGTCTCCACTGATTTGAACATTGGGAGAATTCTGTAGTGTTCTCAGACCTTTGCAGTTCCTTATTTAAAGGTCAAAATGTCATGAGTTTATACAGTTTGAATGTCTTAATATCTCAACATGTGATTTCCTTTCTGTGCGTTAGCCACAGGAACAACTAAGCCCACAGCTGTCTGGTTTTTTGCAAGGTGTTTTGATGAGTAAGGAGATGAGTGTAGGAGTTTCACTCTTCCAGAGTTCCCACTAGGAGATCCAACAATAATAGCGTAGATTTACTGAGCCCTTACTATGTACTAAACATTGTTCTGAAAGCTTTATGTGTTCTATATCGTTGAATCCTTACACAGACCTTTGGAGGCTGAAACAGTAACTGCTCCAATTCAAAGTTTTCACAATTTGCCCAAGGTTATTCAGTTGAGTCGAGTCAAGTGGTTGAGTCAGAATTTAACCACTACTTTCTGAGCCTAAACATCGGTAGCTAACCCCAAAGAAATGTTGTGGTAGGTAGAAAAATCAGGTTCATAATTAATATGAGAACCATACTCTTTTACTTCAGGAAATAAAATTATTTAGATTTTCAGGCAATATCCTGAAGTTATATAATCACCTGATAGATAAATGATTGCTTCTCTATGTAGCTTACCCTTAACTGGCATAAAAAACAGATTATTAATTTTGGTTTTTAGAAAGTTGGTTCTGGAAGCATCTCTGTGAACTGTTAATTATCCTAGGGATTATATGGCAAGACCAGAATGGATGTGTGAACAGTATTCATGTGTTACTAATGTATAAAGACAGAAATACGGCTGGATATTATGAACCTTCACAAGGCATTAGTCAATAGGTGTGTGGCACCCATTCATCAGCTTAGCCCGCACAGGGAATATCTGACCCAGCAGAAATGAAAGGGGAGCTACTTAACCGTTATCTTTACTGCATCCTGGAGAAGTGGCCACGCTTGTCCTCACTGAGTAGAAATTCTCTTAGCAAAATTTACATCTGCAAACCCTGCCCTGTGTGTTAGCAAGTTAATTCTCTCCATATTTCTTACTTCCAGCCTGCTTCAAAGCGAGCTGTCACCAACTACACAGCTAGTCTCGGTGATGGTCTGTGTGCTTGGTGGCCGGGTCAACTCTGTCTTGCAGTTAAGTCAGTTGTCTGTGTGTCGTCCGCATAGCAATAGGATCAGAGTGACCAATGCTTCTAGAATTCTACCTATTTTTCTCATCAGGTTTTCCCATTAAATGCATAAAGCTAGTATAATCGTTCCTTTACCTGAAGCTATATAGATAAAGGAGAAGAATACTGGGTTTTTGTCATTTTGTCATTTTTTTCATTCAACACATTGTTACTGAATATGTAATAGTAGTAGTAATAGTAATTGCCTTATATTAAGCCCTTGTGTGCCGAACGCTATTCTGTTTATATATTTTCTCATTTAATATTCAGAATCCCATGAGGTAGGTATGAGGATTCTCCTTTTACAAGTGGAGAATCTGCGATGAGAAGTTCACCCAAATGGTATATGAGAAAGTCAGAATTTGAACTCAGGTCTGTTTCCAAAGGGTACCATCTTGTTCATTGAACTTGATACTTGACTGCAGGTTGCAGAAATTGCTTTCTATGCTGGGGCTACAAAGATAAAAGTGAGGTTGTACTTGCTGTCAGTCAAAAAGGTGATGTTTATTTCTCAACTTGGCCCAAACTTATGAATGATGCAGCTGCCTGAGCAGGAAACTCGTGAAAAAAGGCAAAGAAAAAATTAAAATGAAGACGGGTGACATATAGGATTTTCATTTTAACTCCTTTAGTTCTATCTTCATTTGTGGCACTTTTTTGCTGTCATATTGGGTTACATGCTTTCTTTCCGTTTGGTTCAGTTTTACCATTTGTAAATGGACCTAATGTTTCTAATTTACCCAGTGAATAAGCCATCCCCTTAGGCTCTTTGGAAGTTTTACAAATGCAGAGCGGGAAGGATCCTGTTTGAACACACGCATAAGTGTTATCGCTTTGCTGTATAATATTTTTGCCTCTAAAATTCTGTTAAAACTTAAATCTGTGTCGTTTTTTCACCAAAATATCTGGTTAAGTATTTAATAACATTTTAAGATGCTCTTAGATGCAGGGTTGTTTTTGCCTCTCACTGTGTGGCCTCTCCCGTTGTGGAGCACAGGCTCCGGACGCGCAGGCTCAGCGGCCATGGCTCACGGGCCCAGCCGCTCCGCAGCCTGTGGGATCTTCCCGGACCGGGGCACGAACCCGCGTCCCCTACATCGGCAGGCGAACTCTCAACCATTGCGCCACCAGGGAAGCCACTAGATGCAGGGTTTTACAGGAATACAAAAGGCTTACAAAGTCCATGGAAATCTAAGATAGCTCTACAGTAGTGTCTTTCAACAGAAGGACAGGAGCTATTCATTAACGTTTCCCCCCATTTCTCTT